>NC_137465.1:210957139-211557139 GCF_964235325.1 Thermobia domestica
GCCGATAAGTGACTGAATTCTGACCAGGTTCAGTATTACGTTTGGCGAGCCGTGACGGAGTTGATATGTTACCGTGATAGGCGTAAACAAAAACGCCAGAGCTCCAATCTCTAACTTTTGATTTCAAACCTTTCATTTACGGTTATTTGTGACTTCACATTTAACAACCACAAACATTTTAAAGCATGTGTACTTTAAATAATTATTTAAATAGATCTTTTTAAAAGAAAGTTTATCTTTTTAAAATTATTGTTCAAAGCCTTTGTATTTTAATAAGCCTTCTCCAAAATCAATGCAAATGAATTGTGCTGCCATCTTTGGAGTTCTTTTAGACTATGTTTGTGTCCAATCCTTTCGACAATGAGATATCGGAAACTACCGTCCTAGAAAGAGGACGTTTTCACTGATCGATTGGAAATTTTGCGTAGATTGTCCAGTTCTAATTGAATATTTGAAACAAACATGGCCATTATTTCTTCGTTGCGTTTTTACGGGTACACTGGAAATGTTGAAATTAAAAAAAGAAAAAAACTAAAGCATCATATCCTACTCATTATACATGCCAACACCACATAATTGTATATGTCTCAGGCGTTTGTTTAATGGCCAAATAATGAAAAAGGAAGGATAACCATTTCTCCAGTCTAAGATGAATCTTTAGTTTTGCCCAAAGAACACCATATATAATTGACATTATAATTAGTTTTGTATGTAATGTATTTATTTATTACGTACTGCATGCAAGAAGGAAAACGCTGGTCATACATGAATTAGAAACTCCAACCAGAAGTAGGCTCAAATCTTGCAAATGATGCGAAATATTGAGAAAAAATAATCGAAAAATCTCTCCTTTGATACCCCTTGCCGATTTTTTTTTTAAAATCAAGACTTCTTTCACTTGTCTGCAAAGGGACATGTAGAGATGATTTGAGGAATGAGGAGATTTATGCTCATATGCGAATGATGCGCTGCGTAGAGAGCGCAGGTTCAGCTAGTCTATATATTAAAATGCTAGGTTTGTAAGTTTGTCTCCAATCCTTTCGAGAGTGAGATCTCAAAAACCACAAATGCTAGAAACATGCCGTTTTCACTGGTCGATTCCAAATTTTGTGTAGATTGTCCAATTCTCATTCAAGTTTTCAAAAAGTGTCGTTATTGTTCTATTCAACTTTTTAGGGACCGTTTTGATCCCATAAGATTAACATTGTTGCAGGCCGAAACTACAGTGTTAGGAAACCAGTAGAGAACTGGCAAAGTCAAAGGCCTCAAGAGACGCAATGAGGCGTAGTCGGGCGGATATGGAATTATTAGAAAAAATATTTCCACTTGATATCGTGTAACTTCTGCAAATTTGCTACAAACTCCCTCCAACATCTATACATAGCAATTCACTTCCTTTGTGAGACTTTTGTCCTTTGAGTGAGTAAGGAGACATGCACAGTGAGGGGATCCATGATCATAGCAGAACGATGCGCTGAGTGGACTGGTTCAGCTAGTTATTATTATTATTATTATTATTATTATTAAAATGCTAGGCTTATACGTTTGTGTTCAAGAAAAGTTTGTCTTCAGTCCTTTCGACAAAGACCTCGAAAAACCATAAGTGCTAGAAACGTGCCGTTTTCGCTTTTCGATTCCAAATTTTGTGTAGATTGTCCAGTTCTAATTGAATATTAAAAAAAAAAAACGGCAGTTATTTCTTTATTACAGTGTTGATTTTTTTTAAAGAAAAGCATCATATCATATGAGTTACACATTCCAACACATTTGTATACAGGGGATATATATATATATATATATATATATATATATATATATATATATATATATATATATATATATATATATATATATCCAGTCTGAGATGAACCTTTATTGTTTGGAGTGTTTTTCCCAATGAACACCATATATCACTGACATTAAATTAGTTGTGTGTATAATGTATTTGCTTATTCATGCAAGAAGAAAGAAAACACTGGTCATACATGAATTAGAAACTCCAGCTGGAAGTAGGCTCAAATCTGCAAACGGTGCGAGATATTGAAAAAAAAAAAAAATCTAAGAATCTCCCCTTTATGGTACCCCTTGAGAATTTTTATCAAAACATCTTTCACTTGTGTCTGTAAAGGGACATGTACAGGTGTTGTGAAAAATGACAAGGGGATTCATGCTCATATGTGAATGATGCACTGTGTGGAGAGCGCAAGTTAAGCTACTACTACTACTACTACTCCTACTCCTCTTTAAATGCTTCAGTGGCAAATAGGGGTGACTGGAAATCTGATGATTGATATGTATGATAAATATACAAAGAATTAAACATTATAGACAACTTGTTAGCTCCCGTGGGTACGTTGCACGTTACAGAAAGAGCAGGATTTTCAAAACATAACATAAAAAAAGCAGGCAACGATCTGGTGTCTTATGCCTTTATCATAGTGATATCGCATTTTAATACACAATATATGAATAATCTGATTGTTTTAAATCAGTCGAGAATTCCAGTATATGGTGTGAAATACGGTAAATTTTAAACGATAAACAATTGTGCGTTTAAGTCTAAATTCATCCCCCATGCGTATCCCAAAAGGAAGAAGGGGTTCAAATCCTTTACATAACGTGTCCTCCCCTTGCGAAGAATGGGCATTTCAGCTAGTAAATAAACTGTAAAATGTCTCTTGTGTGTGTTTTGAAAGTTTAACATCTCGCGATTATTCTGTTTGTGATAATGGTTGAAATGCATGAATGGGGAAAAATGGAAAGAAATGGGAAAATCCCGACAAAACTCATGGTATTTGTCCACCACAACGTCCACTTGTCATGAGCTGGGATCGAATCAGTGAAGTGTTTTACCACGGAATCATTGCTTACCGGGTTCTTTTGATTGTATCTAAATTTAAAATACTTTCATTGTAACTAAATCGTTCTTACGAGATTGGGTTATATAAGAAACTTTCGTATATTTTAATGTAGACAAAAAGAAAAGATGGCTTACGCAGTCATATGATTGTTTTCATTACTTTCTGCTCTGTCATAACAAGTTCAAGAGTAATTGTTCTTTGGAGGAAGTTGCTCTTTGCCCTTGACTCAAAATCAGTGAATTGCATTGCGTAACTACCTCGTTGCATGGAATTGTTAACGCACGAATGCATTAACTTTCATGGTTCAAGTTGTCGACCAAGTTGTTTAGCCGAGAGCAGTTAAGAACATTTGATTAAAGCACAATTTCAGAATGTTCCATAAATTCATCTTTCCTTCTAATCTACAACGTTCAAATATTCTTCGTAGATCAGCGTACTAATTTGAGAATATTCGGACCCAAAAGGAACAGAAATTGGGAATGGTAGAAACTCCATAACGAGGAACTACATAATGTATACTGTTTAGCAACCATTGTTAGTCATCAAGTCTAGAAGGCCTAGGTGAACAGGTCATGTAACCAGAATGAAAGAAAGTAGGAACACTTTTAAAGTTTTAACTGGAAATCCAGTGGGAAAACGACCATTAGAAAGACCTAGGCGCAGATGGGAGGACAAAAGATGGATCTCGTAGAAATAGGAATACAAACTAGAAACTGGGTCCAGTTAAGTAAGAACAGAAATCAATGGAGAGTTTTTGTGAATGGGGCATTGAACCTTCAGGTTCCATAGGCCATAGATTTAGTTAGTTTAGATCAACGTACTAAGTATCATTGTTTTTAGTTTTTCTAAAAATTATGCTCTTTATAAGAAATCTGTATTATGAGTAGAAGCTGCATTTATTTAACGTTTAATCTAAAATTAACTTTAAATAATTTTGTTCCATGTACTTTCTCGAAATTCTTGTTCGAAGTAGGAATTAGTGAGTGTCGAAACCAGACATACTCAAGTTGGAACAAGAAGTGGGCCAATCGCAGACGACTTAACTATCGTCGAAGACCGTAGGAGACAGTGTGTAACATTTTCACAAGAACTGAAGTCATATTCAATGGAAAGACTCATTCATCATAACAGTATCACAGGCACACAAAATATGTTACAACGGTAACCAAAATATTTACTTACTACAGAAAAGCAGGAAAAAGCCATTCACTTACTATTTTAAGGGGGAAACTTGGCCCTTCATATGTTGAACTATAGTCTGCGTCAACCGAACTGGCGGATGGGGTCAACCAATGAGACCGCAGCGCGATGTTCCCAATCCTTTCATTGTTCGATGGTACACTGCATGTTCGAACTCGGAGAAAACTTTCGAGGTGGACATTAGTTATCCAGAAAAAATTTTCAATTCAGTTTGCGTTTATGTAAGAACTATATTTTCAATAACGAGTTAGGTGGGCCCGATGAGAGAGTTCAGTGGGCTGGGACCAACCCGCGAGACGGTTGTCACACATGGCTGTTGTAAGCCTGAATTTGGATACCCCAGACCTCGGGGACCAAAGGTCAGAAAATGTTTGTACATACCTACTAAGCAAATCTATATGCACTAATCCAGAGGTCCAGTTTGTACATACCTACTAAGCAAATCTGTATGCACTAATCCAGAGGTCCACTAGCTATTCTAGAACTTGCATTTTAAGTGCCTAGTTTCTGTCTTCTTACAAAAATAATAATAATAATAATAAAATAAATAAAAAAATAAAAATAAAATAAAATAAAATAAATCTCAAGATACTGGTGGTACTGACTTCTCATTACCACTAGTGTAGCTGTGTATATTTAAATTGAGTTTAAAACACATGTATTAAGACAATCATCAGTTAAATATAGTATTTTATAGAATATATAATCAAGAATAAACGTATATGTGCTTTGTATTAAATTAGGATCAACAGTCTAAATATGTTTTTGTTTTCAACTTAGGATGTACTTGCTAGACAAGCAAATAACACCTAATCACTTTCACATATGCTTGCTAAATCGAGTGGGATAGTAAGTAATATGTGAACATGCTTTTAGAACCTGTTAACATGCGAGGCATTGGCACACACACGCAGCCAATAAGGAAAACAGAAAATATTTGTTGGCTTATGGTGCTTATTTTCCTTCCTCGATAGATGTATTTTGCAAATATCGTAGTTTATTAGAATCGTGGTACCAAGATTTATGCGAACTTTCCGAAAGATGTTTTGTTTTGGAGATTTCTCCGATTTGTGAGCGTAAGTAGTCGAGGGCTCGAGCCGGCTTGGTTGGGTGAGCTGATGGCACGGTTCGGCTCGGTGGTAACTGAGCCGTGAGCCGAGCCGCTCGAACCGAATTTTTGTCTGTATTTATATGTATCTAAAATGTGCGTGTGTGTTCAGCATGAGTCTGAAACACTTGAAGCAATTTTAACCAATGTCCTGCACATATTACTTACAGCCTGAAAAAAATTACTGTTGAGAAGTTCCCTAGGTAGTTGTGTCAAACAGCTCGGCTTGACTCGGTTGAATTGAGCCAACAGCTTGAGCCAGATCGATTGGAATGAGCCATTGGCTCGGTTCGGCTCGAGCTGGTTCGGTTGCGATGAGCCTGCGGCTCGACTGAGGTAAGCCGCCGGCTCGGTTGGGTGAGCTGTTGGCTCTCTTTACTTCTCGGTTCGGCTCGGTGGTGACTTCAAGATGTTGGCAACACTAGTGTCACCTAGCCTTGATGCTGTAAATAGACGCCTCCAACTATCCATGCCACCTTAAGATATTATTTACTTCACAGTATTCATTTTAAACTAAGATTTTAGCACCAAGAAAAAAGAATAAAAAAAAGTTTAAAGGAAACAGTATCATGTTTCATGCATTTAAATATATATATATATATATATATATTTTTTTGTTGCGAAAATAGACCGCACGCACACATACTACTTTCTTCTTATAGTCAAGTGTTAAAACGTTTATTTGGTTTAGGATCTGTTTTTACCACCAAGGCTATGTAAGACGTTGACCTCTTAGAACTTAAACTTGGGATCTGACCCACATGACCTCTCACCGGGAGTCAAACTCGAATGCGAACTCCAAGCATTTAGCCACAAGGGAATTCGTTAAGGTCGTTCAACCAAATATAATCGATAAATTATTGATTGCAGAGCCACTAGTTCTTATTTGTGTAAGCAAATCGTGCGTGTTGACATACAACTTCGTAATCGCCCGAAGATGGAATTGTCAAGTTAACAGAATGTTCCGCTTTTGTTTGGAGGAAATGTGCTGTGCCATTGTGCAAATAAGTCGAAAGAGATCAATGAATGTACTTAAAAGCTTATGTTCTAAGTAGACCAATATGATAACGATTCTTGTATTAGTAGTATTGAATTGTTTTCTAGGAATTTGACCTTTAGATAAAACATGTTCTTTTATCTGGCCTTTGGTACTTTACAAACAATAAGCTGTGTTTATTATATAACTTCTTGTTCTCTTAAAACGTACCATTGTCAGCGTTTAGTTGGATAGTAACTGTGATATAATTGGATGCTTGGTTATACGTATAATGCATAGAATAGGTTTATAATTACTTTTATAAGAAAGAAAAAAGAAAAGAAAAAAAACTGATAATTCACGACCCGCTCGGGAGAGTAATACTCCCGGAAGTACTTTTTCGCGCGCTACTCTAGCCAGCTGTTTTACGCGCTATCCTAGTCAGTTGTTTTAAGTTGGTCACAAAATCTATATAATTTAGTACAAGGGGAACAAAACGAGCCTTATATCATGGAGTCCAAGGGCAACAAAATGAGCCCTGCGGGGCTTCTAACCCGTTCCTACTACTACTACTTATCTGCACAAAAGTAAGTAAATCACATTTTTGAGTATTATTTTCGTATTATTTCAATTTAAAAAGTGTTATAAAAATGTTTTAAAAAAACTTTCCTCGGGCCGGGTTTGAACTCACGCCAAAAGAGATTTTCATTACTAGCATATAGCGCTAGCCCACTCGGCCACGAGGACCGACAACAACAATCGTCTGAATTCTGCTATTTGAATGCAACGTGGCAAGACATAGATAACGCCAACCAATCAGAACTGTGTTTTCCGTTCCTACTTCCGGGAGCATTACTCTCCTGAGCTAGTCCTGATAATTCGGATATTATTCCCAATTTTGATATGGCACAGTGTCTGTGTTA
The DNA here is from genome assembly GCF_964235325.1 of Thermobia domestica. NCBI lineage: Eukaryota > Metazoa > Arthropoda > Insecta > Zygentoma > Lepismatidae > Thermobia > Thermobia domestica. The sequence goes on from NC_137465.1 coordinate 210,964,208, forward strand.
GAGCGACGTTCAAATTGACGGTTTCCGGTTTCAATCTTTACCGACATAGAAGAAAAGTACTAAAGCATAGGAATAATAGCTTTGTAACATTCATTGTACTTCTGAGAAATAGGTTCTATCTTTGATGTTATTAATCTATTGCAACCAGTAGTTATAGATGTACTGCTTCAAGTTTTGAGTGTTGAATCCGTATAGTTTGGAAGTATTATGAAAGGAAACTCACTTGCCGATCGTAAAAGCATGTTTTTACATCATTATCGGCTAGTGAAAATGACTGACATGTAGGTTCATCATATCTAGGGTTGCCAACTAGCCGGCCAAATTATTGCTGTTATTTTGATAAAAGCCGGTGACCGGTCAAACTTCTTACAAACCCCTTTATGACCGGTTTTTCAAATATGTATCTAGTTCAAAGTATATATTTTAAAAGTAACTTTCATTCTGGAAATCCAAAACTGTCACCTTTCCCCATCTATCAAAGATTAAGGTTGGTTTAAAGGGACAAGTTTTGCCGATAGATGGCACTACAGTCTTCGTATCTTTCCCACGTATTTTTTACCTCCCACGAAAATTTATAATTTCTCTTACAAATTTCAACCTAGAGACTTCAAATTTCTAGAGAAGGAACTTCATAACATATTAAAGGGAAACAATCCGTGCCGATTTTTTATTTAGAATTTTCTTCATTGTTGAAATGGCCTGACTGTTGAAATGGATACCAAAACCTTGAACAATGGAACTGTTTCGACTGTGAAGAAAATTCTAAATAAAAAATCGGCACGGATTGTTCCCTTTAATAGGTTATGAAGTTCCTTCTCTATTGAAGTCTCTAGGTTGAAATTTGTAAGAGAAATTATAAATTTTCGTGGGAGGTAAAAAATACATGGGAGAGATACGAAGACTGTAGTGACATCTATCGGCAAAACTTGTCCCTTTACACTAACCTTAACATACTTTGTTCATCTGTTTAGATTATTTTAAAGAGATGGCAGGGACTGTATCAGGGAAAATTTGAAATTTACTTGTAAGGAATTTTATACATTTATTGAAAGTGGAAAAGGACTTCTTAAAGCCATTTCTGTGGTTGAAGTATAAGTTGAAAGAATAAATGTCATTTTCCAAATCCAAAATTGTCACATATAGATTAATATCTTTTTTTTTTTTTTTATCTGTTTCGATAATTTTAAAGAAGTGACAGTTACTGATAAATAACTGCCGCCTATGGTCAGTTAATAATGCCAATTTCAGTTTCTCATTTATAGCACAATGTATCTATTAAGATTATTAGTGAATGTACAAAGGATTATGCAGAATACAGGTGCTAATGCACTTTTGTTCACAATAGTACATTATCTTCCTATGGATAGGTCCGGACCACAGGCGTAATTTCAGACTTCGCTTGAAGGGGGGGACAAGTGTACCACCGACATAAAAGACTTTCACGTTTTGTACTAGTATATTATAGACAATCGATTAAGTATACGCAGTGGCGTATTTAGGTGGGACGTCCGGGCTTAAGCCCCTCCCCGAAATCTTACTTACTATAATAAAGTATATGAAATATCTTGCAGAATTTTCACATTTTCAGGCAAATCCCCTACCCGAAAATTAGCAAAGCCCCCCCGAAACAAAATCGTAAATATGCCACTGAGTATACGTATTCCTCAAACTTCGGAGAAGGGAAAAGCAATTGCCCCCTCCTTCCTCCTCTGGTTCGAACAGAGATACTTCACTCTTACCAGTGTTGGGTAAGTTACTTGTAACAATGTAACGCGTTACAAGTTACTTTACTTTCCCTTAAAATGTAACGCGTTACTTGCTTCCAAAAAGTAACTGTTACTTTACATCAAAAGTAACGCGTTACTTTTAGGCTCGAAACTTTGAATATGTGAAAAAAAAATCTTATTACTTCAATTTTCCGTGCTACTACCGCTATTATTATATATTTTTTCTTCTTTTTCTTCTTCTTCTTCTTCTTCTTCTTCTTATTATTATTATTATTATTAATTATAACAACACTGTATAAACAGGAAAGATGGGCGGTTTGTATTTGAATACTAAAAAAACTAGCTGATTGCCAATCTCGGTAGTCGTGAAGTCTAGGAGTCAAGGACATTGTTCATAAGCTTTTGAATTTGGGTTGAGGGTCTAGGTTGAGTATTCGGGCTCGAGCCAAACATTGTTAAAAGTTATAGGGCACTGGCCAAATATCTTCAAAACTGCTCGGCCCGGGTTTAGAATTGCCAACGTTTCGAACAGCTCGGCTCACAGCTCATGCACTATCGACCCGAACCGAGAAGTGAGCCGAGCCAACAGCTCATCCAACCAAGTCGGCTAAAGCCCTCGGCTCAGTTGAGCTGAACTGAGCAAATGGCTCATCCCAACCAAGCCAGCTCGACCCGATGGTTCACCCCAAGTGAGCCGTCTCGAGCCATCGGCTCAGCTGAGCCGAGCCGAGCTGAGCTAAGTTTGTTATAGAAAATCTTTTGTGGTTTCGCTATCGAGACGAGAAGAGATGCGAGCAGTGTCCCCTCTCGTGAGCAACACTAAAAGCATTCTATATTACTGCTTAGCTTACATTTCTCATGGCTTTCGCTTTCTAGTGTAATCAGGCCATGATTTCAAAACGAGCGAGAGATTTATCAAACTCGACTCGACTCAACTCGAAACTCAACGCCAAAAACAGTGAATCTGTTCGGAACTCGACTCGGAAATATTACCTTTGACTCGACTCGAAACTCAGCTTTAATTCGACTCGAGTTTTAGTTTGACTCGTGCCCATTCCTATGCGTTAGAAAAAATGGTTGCTTATTATTCTTCTGCTAAACTAATTTTTTAATAATAACAATTTTGTTATGTAGAGAACACATGAACTAGGGGTGAATCAAAACTTGCCAGTAACTGTAAAATCGATACATGCTTTTTAAACCTAGTTGTTCCAAACTCTATAATCAATGGGACTTTAGGATACGCAGACTGATCTAAAAGAACTTTAATATTACATACCAACAACATTACATCAATAAAGTAAGCTTGCTCATCAGAACACAGTTTATTCATATTAACCCCTTACTGTATATCGTTAATTATGGCACCATACCTGTTGATAAATATTTTCTGCCGGGACACCACTTTACTTTTAAATTCTGTTCACCATAATCTTCAGCTTTTAAGAGAAAGTATTCTTTCAAATGTTCGAACGATAAAATATTTTCGTTCTCCATCTTTATAAAAACAACACCAATCAAAATAAAATAGAGTACCGCTACCATTGCACTCGTAGTTCACTTACTGAATGTATTTATTTGGAGCTGTCAAAATCCACCACAAAATCTTCCAGGTGCTTGCAATTAGTACATCTGATTTTCCTGAGGCTATTCTCATCTTCCAAAAACAGCAAGTGGCACTATGATCTTATCTGTTTCTTTGTGTCGGTCACTGATATACGTAGTTCGTGCTCTATTGTTCCATTCTGAGAGATTCACTTACAGGAAAGAAACATTTTTTTTTTTTTCGAAAATCTAAACATATGTTGTAGTTACTCATCCGAATTGTAACGCGAAAAAAGTAACGCAAACTAGGTACGTTACTTAATAATTTGTAACGCGTTACCATTACAGTTACTTTGGAAAAAATGTAACGCGTTACTAGGAAACGTTACTTAGAAAGTAACGCGTTACTTGCGTTACATTACTTCCCAAGACTGACTCTTACTAGGTTAAACCTATATCATAGAGAATTTTGGGGGGTGCAGTTTTTTTTTGTTTTGTTTTCTAGAGTTGGCAACCCTAATCGTATCACGTGCATCATTTCCTTGAGTTCTGCTTTAAAAAGGTAGTAGAAAGTGAATTGCTCATTGACTTGATTCCCACTATCTTGTAGAAGTATATCTAATTAGTCCATTAAATTGTGTTTTTAAAGGTTATTAATCTGCAGCGTGTGTCAGGGTATTTCTGTCGTTGGAGGAACTTCACAGAATCGTGTTAGTAACATTTATGCGCCTGTGGATTCGGCCTAATGAAAAGGTCGTCATTCAGACAATTGGCTAAAGTTGTCGGTTCCGTAGAAGAAATACGCGTAAGTGAGCCTTGTTTCATCTAAAAGAGATGGAGTAGCTAACAAGTTTGACAAAGGATGAAGTATAATTATACAAATAAGAAAGCAATATTTTGTGATAAAATGTCAGTTAATTTAATCCAAGTTCTTTTTTTAAAAAATGCGTTTCAATTTTTCCTTAATCAAAAACAGAAAAGTCCTATAGGTGGAGAGTGACTTATTCGGTATTCTTAGAATCTGTGCTTCAGGTATATCCTGCTCCTATTAACAGTCTGTGCTATCAGCTAGCTTAGTATTAGGGTCTACATATCCAGTGTCCTTGGTTGGTGTCTGGAGTGGAGTGTCTGTATAGTAGGGGCGTAGATGGCAACATCATCGAATAGACGTTCTCAGTACTGGCCTTTTGCCAATTGTAATTTCAAACCACTAATATCCGATTAACTTGAACATAACTTGCCCATTGGAAAAACAATTACTGCACCCAACTGCAGTATTAAAGAGTTGAAAGAACTGTAGTTACTAGAAGAGATTATAATACCAGGGTTGGCAAAACTTTTTTTTTTTTTAAATAAAGGTTTTTTGTTTAAACTAGTTTTTGTTGTTTGTTTGTTTGTTTGTTTAACCCTTAACTCTCGACGGCAGCATTTTTCACGTAAAACCCGACATGGAGTTCCACGGACTCCGAAATATGTATATTTTTGTACATAAAAATTACTGTTTTTAAATTTTTATTTCTTTTGCTTATTTTTTTAACGCTTTATGTATATTGTATTATTACATAATTGAGTTAAAAAAAAACAAAGGGTACACACTACATCAAATATCAACTAGGTTAACATGACCATATTATATTGGTCGTATTTTTCATAGCTGCAAAGTTTATTTACTGTTTCTAACACAAAATTCTATTGTTTTGTTGTTAGAAAAGGATATCAGAATACACTGAAACCACCGCATCTTTAACAATCACAATAGTTTATAAACCTGCAGAGCATAAAGATCACCAATGTTTTTGGACTCTTAATTCTTGTCTGTTTCGTCCGTACCGTAATAAAATTCATCAGTAGCACATTTTAGCTTTATCAGACGAACTGTCACTGTCATTTTCTGATAGCTCCGACTTGCTTTCATGGTCACTTTGACTGACAACCCTTTCAGCATCCACATCCGAAAACAATACATAAGACAAATCCCTACCCACATCGTTCATTATTTCTGCGACTTTCTCTGCAAATTTTGGTTCACAATCTTTAACTGTGGACGGCAGAGACATATTCAAAGTGGATTGTAACCAAACAATTCAATTTCAACAGATATCACAATTTAAATCCACCTCATCAGCTGGAAACAGTAAATCAGGTATGGCACAGGAATGTTGCAGAAACCCCGTGCAAACGCACGAGCAGCAGTGAAATAAATTTTCAGCACATCTGCCGCAGAACAGCGTTCAAACTCAATTGACTAGAAGGTACTGAGAAAGGCGTGGAGCTACACAAAAAATAAAAGGGTATATATATAGGTATTACATTACTTGTGGAGTCCCACGGATTAAGGGGACATCGGGGATTAAGGGTTAAATAATTTGTAGTATGTATTTATCAGGCCCGTAGTCGGCCTGGTTTATTAGGGGGGCAGAAATGAAGATTGAGGGGGCAATGACAAAGACATCAAAGAACACCATAAAATTGCATATTTATTATTTATATAATCTGTATTTTATTTTTGAATTGTCAAAACCGTATTTTTCATTTTTGTGTGCTTAATAAAAGCTTTTTGCAAGGTACTTTGTTTCATATTAATTAATAAAATTGAAGTATTTATTTTTTAAACATCAGGACAAAATTATATTACAGCAATTGTAGATCATATCAATACAAAATAGAATTGCACTCAATTTTCTCCCTTCCAAAATAAGCGAGACACTACAGTTTATTTATATTTACAACTAACGTTGTGGACTATGATACTGTTGTTTGGAAGCACCTGGTATTCTTGAATGCTTGTCGTAGTTGCAGTTATAGGGTACGGTTTGAAATTCTTGAAATGGGTACAGGCAATGGAAGATGTTTTGTGCGTCTTGCAAGAAACACATAATTCTACACAGAAATGAGTCGAATTTGCAAAGTTGAATTTAATTTGGTAAATATAATTGCAAGAATATCACTGGTTTTGAATCAATTCGAAAATTCTGTTCAGCGTTATTTTTAGAGGAGGGCAGTGCCCTCTCTAGCTCCTCCTTGGCTACGGGTCTGGTATTATTTATATTACATACGGACAGAAATAAGTTTGTATCACCTTGGTATTATTATGCAACAATGCGGTTACGGTGAAAGCGGTCATATAAGCTTAAGGTGGAATCCAAACCATTTCTCGGCTTACAACCGAGAAAAATTGTTCCCATTTGGACTTGAACTAACTCACTCTATGGCCTATGGAACCCGGAGATTCAATGCCGCGTTCACAAAAGCTCTCCACTGACTTCTATCCTTAGCTAACTGCATCCAGTTTCTACTCTGTATTCCAATCTCTGCGAGATCCATCTTAATATTGTCCTCCCATCTGGCCTAGGTCTTCCTAATGGTCGTTTTCCGATTGGTCTTCCAGTCAAGACTTTGAAAGCGTCTCTACTTTCTTCCATTCTAGCTACATGACCCGCCCACCTAAGTCTCCTAGACTTGACGACCCTAACAATGTTGGGTAAACCATATAAATTATGTAGTTCCTCGTTGTGAAGTTTTCGCCATTCCCCATTCCCGTTCCTCTTGGGTCCGAATATTCGTCTCAGGACCTTGTTCTCTTAATACTTTGTCTATGTTCTTCCCTCAGAGTAAGCGACCATGTTTCGCAGCCATACAGAACAACAGGCATGATTATCGTTTTATATATTTTAAGTTTCAAATTCCTCGACAGAATTCGCGACAAGAGATTTTGAACCGAATAGTAACACGAATTCCCTGCTTTTAGTCGAGATTTAATTTCTCCGTGAATATGATTTTCCTCTGTTAATATTGATCCTAGATATTTGAAAGTATCCACTTTATCAAAAGTATTATTTAATATTTTAACGCATCCATTATTTGCTCTATTCCGGTCCCGACGCACTTCCATGTATTTAGTTTTCTCTGCATTTACTTCTAAACCCATGTCCCTGCAAGCGTTTAATAAGATCTCTGCATTTCTTTCTATTGTTCTCCTATCATCTCCTATTAAATTTACATCATTACCATATGCCATAACCATTATGCCATAACATATGCCATAACCATTCAACTCTAGGCCCTGGTTGCTATCTCTGATTTTCCTTCTAGCGTATTCCAGAACGAAGTTAAATAATAATGGCGACAACGCATCTCCTTGTTTCAGGCCATTTTCGACGTGAAAGCTCGTGGACAAAAATTTTCCTACCCGGACTTTACTTTGGGATTCACTTAAACATATCTTAATTAATCTAATTAGCTTTCTCGGTATTCCAAGTTCTGCAAGAACGCTGTATAATGTTTCTCTCCTAACCGAGTCGTACGCCTTTCTAAAATCAATAAATAGTTGATGTATTGGGGTATTGCATTCCCACTTTTTTTTTTTTTTTTTCGAGTATTTGGCGAATGGTAAATATTTGGTCGATAGTTGATCGATTTCATCTAAATCCGCACTGATAATCTCCAATAATTTCATCTGCGTATGGGGTCAATCTTACTAATAGAATATTTGAAAGGATTTTATAGGATGTTGACAGAAGAAAAATGCCTAGATAATTATTACAGTCAGTCTTGTCGCCTTTCTTGTGAATTGGAACAATGATTGATTCTTTCCACTCTTGTGGCAATTCTTCCTTGTTCCAGATAAGGAGAATGAGTTTGTGTATCTTGTTCCACAATTTTTCGCCTCCAGCTAAAATTAACTCAGCCGGAATTCCATCTAAACCCGGAGATTTGTGTTTCTTTAATTTCTTTATAGCGGTTTCTACTTCTATTCGGTTGGGTTCTGGAATATACGGTTCTGCGGTGTGTATCTCCTTTTCTCCACGCACACTAGTTTTCGGTTGCGTGTTAAGCAAATCGTCAAAGAAATCTTTCCATCTATTTAAGATGCTATCCGTGTCAGTGAGAACTGTACCGTCAGATTTCTTTAATATGTAAGCACGAGGTTGATAGCCTTTCTTAAATTCGTTGATTCCCTTATACATGTCCCGGATGTTTTTATTTTTACTATTATCGTCAAGTTCCTTAATTTTAGCTTTCAGAAAATTGCGTTTCTTTGTTCTAAAAGTTTTGGAAGTTTTCCGCCTGATATCTGCGAAATTTTGTGTAGTTATTTCATTCGGATTTTGTAGCCAGCGTAATTTTGCTTGTTTTCTCTTCTCTGCTAGTTTTATGCATTCCTGGTCGAACCATGGTTTGTTCCTACGTATTTCCGCGTGTTCCAATTTTTCTTTTGCTGAAATTTTAATGCTATCTCTAATTTCAATCCAGGTATCCTCAACACTAGTGCACTGCGAATCTTCTAAAGCCGAGAATCTATTCGAAACTTCAATCTGGTATTCCTGTCTTACCTGGCTCTTCTAATTTCTTTAAATTGAATCTCTCCGTTTTCGGACAATGAATATTACCTTTATTCAACGATAACCTCTCTCGTATTATCGCTGCTACCAGGTAGTGGTCAGTGTCACAATCAGCCCCTCTAAATGACCGGACATCAATTATGCTAGATTGCCTTCTTCTATCTACTAAAACGTGATCAATTTGATTATGTGTTTTCCCGTCTGGTGATGTCCAAGTGTATTTATGAATGTCGCGATGTGAGAATTTTGTACTCTTCACGATTAGGTTTTTGGATGTTGCAAAGTTCACGAGTCTAACACCGTTGTTATTACTTTCCTTATGCAGACTTTTCTTCCCTATAATCGGTTTGAAAATATCCTCTCGTCCTACCTTCGCATTGAAATTCCCTAATAGAATTTACATATGATATCGCGGGAGTTGGTCAAATATCCGTTCCACTTCTTCGTAAAAACTGTCTTTTATATCGTCATCCTTATCTTCAGTTGGGGCATGTACATTTAAAACAATATCACACCACCTTCCCTTAAGAGTAATAAAAGAAAGTCTATCAATAACAAATTCAACCCGTTTAATTGCTGGTAATATGCGTTTATGAACGAAAAACCCTGTTCCTAACTGGCGATTTTTATTTCCTTCCCCGTAAAAGAAGGTAAAATTTCCGGAATTCTCAGACCCATTTCCTTCCCACCTAACTTCCTGAACTCCTACTACGTCCATCCTGTATTTCTCTAACTCCCTCGTTACTGATTTTAACGCGCCTAGTTATCAGTCCTTGTCCGAGGACTTGAAACCGGGACTAATTTTACACAAACACGACGATCCTTATGCAGATTGGTTCTGACGCGTGATTAGTGCCATACTAAAGAGTTCTACTAACATATGAGGCCTTTAGTATGTCGTTAATCATACGTCAAAAAGACTGAATAAGGCCCGATGAGTCTAACAACTCACTCACGCACGAAGAACTCATGATAAAAATACGTTGTACTGATCTTTACATACTTGCTAATATAATTGTCAAGAGTCATTTCAGAAGGACAAAAAGATACAGTTGCACAAGTGAAACCATTATACAGAATTATATATAAATCGGGGAACTCCCGCCTTAGCTATCGGGTAAAATCCTTTCCAGGTCAACGTATCCAGGGAGTAATCAATACCCCCCTAACACCTCTCCAAATTTCTTTACACACCCCTGAATGGAAAAGGAATACTCCCCCAAATCCAATTGTATCAATCAGTAGGCCTATCATATAGGTTATTTGTCCAATCCAATTGTATCAATCAGTACATCAAGTTAAAAAAGGTTTAGCGTTTAGGAAAGAAGGCAGTATTCTTATTTATTTATTTCACTTCAAAATACCAAGCGACCTCGTTCTCATGTACGGCTTCGAGAACCGCATGACATTGTTTCGTGAAGTGTTTCGATCAAAACAATCGACAAAACAGAGACTGCCAAAAGTGCCCAAATATTTCTGTATTGTCTTCAAGAAACAGTCTTTAAATTAAGACGAAATGACATATCTGTTGAGTGTGGAGTACAACTTGCTCAAGAATGGGGATGGGGAATATCATAACTCAAGATCAGGCGAGTCATCAGGGAGGGGGAAACATGGAACCAGTTATTCTTGCTAATAGTTGCGTAACAAAATATACTGTTTTCTTTGAGTTTGTTTAAAAATGTATATCACTATTCTGAAAGCACACCTTTTATCTTGAACACCCCCCCAAGTAAAAATTTCTGGCGTACTTACTGAACTTATCATAATCAGTACACTAAAACTGCGGTATTAAATTACAAAGGGCATGGGAGGATAAGTATAGAGAAATGGTCCCAGATGAATCTTGGGACGACAAGTAGGTGGTATGTAGGTACCCCCAAGATACATAAATCCGTCATGTTTCAAACCTCAACTCTCATTGGTTCATGAGAAATGACACAAAATCAGAAAAGTGGGATTAATTTATTTCACAAGAGTGGCTGGATCGATTTTGTTCAAACTTGGATGTATGTATAGGTGTATACAAGAGCTTTGTCTAAAAAAAAATTAACAGCTTCCCCCGATCATTTCCTCTCTGAAAAAATTCGATTTCAATATTTTGAGCCCCTTTTGACCTATGATGATCTGCGAGCACAATTATGAAAAAGTAAATGTAGATGTGGCTTTAACTCTACAATCAAATTTATTTTTTCCAAAATTGTATCATGGGTCAAAATTAGCAAAAACTAAGCATACCATACCTTATAAGGGGGCAAATGCAAAAAGAATAGATATTGATGTAGATGTGGCATATTTACTACGTAAATGTAACACGTACTACGTAACAAATCACACCAGAAGTGCCAAATTCACTGAGACCCGATTTGATGGTCTGTGGCGCTCCCATCCCTAGTTTGGGGTATAGTGAAACTGTTGGTATTTAACAATTTGGAAATGAACACCCTTGTCACTTTAAAACAAACACGCAACAATGAATCTTTGTGATTGTGTGAAGTTGTCTCGAAAAAAGAAATACCGTCAGCCAGGAGCGTCTGTTGCGATTACTTGTTTCACACATTGAAATGCTTCTTACATGTAACTTACTTTCATTTGCATTATATTTTCTACTATTTCTGGGATGAAATGTACCTTTTATTCAAATGTTGCAGTTTTCCACTACTTTACTTATCCCTGTCCCCCTCAGGAGTACGGGAGACACTGCAATAAAAGTTGCATTACATTACGTTGTTGTTGATGGTTATTCTTTCCAGCTGGTTATTATTGCACCTTGATTGGACACTGAAGGTATAGGTAACATAGATTATTTATATTATTCATTAATATATTTGATGAGCTGTTCCGAATGTGTAAATCAGTTTGTTTCTAATAAATACACATAGGAACAACAGTTTATAAAATTAATCCTTTGATTGAATATAAAACCTATTGTTTTCTCGTTGATTGCACTGTGTATTGCTATTGAATTTAAATTGTCTATTATATATATAATATCTAGATCTGTAATTTGTTACTTGTGTTAATAATAAATATATTGCAATTTTTAAAAACCTTTTTTGCTCTCTCCAAAACAAGAAAAAAATGTACAAATACAATACCGATAAAGGGTTAAAGATATTGTCATTTATTCTCTTGAGGCTTTCACGGTTTCTTACTGAAGGAGGCGAGCGATTAAAATATCTTACGGTCGTGATTCATTGGCCTTCCTTCAAACAATCCTATGACGGGAATAGAACTTGGATTATGGACAAGGTTATGTTGTATTCACAGAGATAGCATTGAGAAGATTAAAAATAAAATATGTCAACATGACTAATATGTTTTTCTGAAAACAGACAGTTAAACTTTGGTATTGACGTCTTTGTGATGAAAAGTTATCAGATTTCTTTACTTCATTCCAATGCCCTTAACGAGTGGTTTGATGTTACTTTTACTTTTCGCTATTAAGCATTGTTCTAACATATTTTTAAGGAGTTTGGTACACGAAAACTACTTCATGTATTGAATCTGTCCATGTGTCTGTTCCTCCGAGAGAGAGAGAAAACTGAAAAAACTATTTGATGGATTACAATCCCACATAGCACAAGTACGTCCACGGGATGTCCGAGACTGAGCCCGCAACGGACGACGGAACATCCCGGATTATCCGAATGTGCTCCCGGGACATCCACAGGATTTCCGCGGGAGATCCTTGATGTCCGCTAATATCCTGGGATACGGGATATTCAACGGGACCACGAAGGGATGTCTATTGGTTTTCCCTCGGACCTCCTGTCCCATCTGGGACGTCCCGTGGACATCCTACATGGGAATCCTTCGGGACGTCCCATGCAGGACGTTCATGGGATGTCTTCTTATTGTCCCGATAATCCCGGGAACCGAATGGGATGATTGGGATCAAAATGGGACATCCCAGGGACGTAGTGTGCTATGTGGGAATCAGTTTTGGCCAGTATGAGAGCGTCAAAAGTTATAAGCCCGTCGTTGATGCAGGTGGTATTTAAACCGGAAGTCCAGGGCACGGTTGCTCAGTGGTACAACACTTACCTCTGGTGTGTGGAATCTCGGGTTCAATCACCGGACACACAAGTTTGTGCTGGACAGCATCGTGTCCGTGGGTTATCTCGGGGTACTTCAGTTTCCTTCCATTTTCTCTTTTTCCAACAATTCTTTGATTATCATTAATTTGCTTAAGTTCCGTCTTTAGCCTTAAGGGCATAATCGTGTGACGTTAAACTCAAAAGATTTAATTTAATTTAATTTTCAAACAGTAAGTGGTAGGAATAAACCGTTTCCAGTTTTTACATTGACCATTGTAGAACAAAAATGGTAAAAATCGAGCGCGAAACTATTTCCTGCGATCAATTAACCGTCCTAATACAACGATATTGTATGACTATTTTGTATTTCTTCTATTTTTATATCTTGATTTTGGGCAACGGTGCATAAAAGTACACAATCTGTCGTGTAGAAAAAGAAGAAGAAAAAGAATATATATGTTGTAGATTCTAAATAGAAAGAAATAAGATTTAATCTCAATAGTAAAAGTATATGTTGGTTTTATAGATGTACTTTTATAGTTATCATAACAGCAGATAGTTACTTGTTTTAAAACGTTGCTATAACAACCGAAAAAGAAAAGTATAATTAATGAAGTTTTGGAGAATAAAGGTAATAGTGATATAATTTGTCGTGCCTGATTTAATGTGATTGGATCATTTTGACATTTTTTTTTTAAACTACACAGACTGTGGGCTGAAATGTAACGTAAAAATATATGTATAATATAAATTAATCATTACATTTTAAATGGTGGTTCCCAATATACGTTACATTTATAGAGGGATTTATCTCGCCCAGGACGTTACACTAAGAATACCTTTCGTCAGCATCCTTAACTCACGATATACTAAAACCAGAAGAGGTAGAAATCCACTACTCTACTAGTTTCAATATTGATCTACGTAATTCAAAAAGGGTAAGAGATAGCGAAAAACAATATTTTCAGTCTTTTTAGCATTCTAAGAGTAGGCAACTGCTTCCCGTAACTTTCTATTCAAACCAAAAGTGGCTCAAATTAACCACTTCCGGTTTTAATGTTGGTTGTTAAGAGTAAGAAACGGAATAGTGGGGAAACTGTTTTCTCCTATCAATTAAGCTTTCCAAAGAGAATCTAGTATCTCCACTCGAATCTCTTTACTAAAACCAGAAGGGGTACAAATTACTATTATTTCTAGGATTCAGTTTTAATTGAGGGCCGCGGTGGTTTCAGTGGTAGAATGTTCACCTCTGATGCATGGGGTCCTTGGTTCGATCCCAGCTCGCGCCAAGTGAACTTTGAACAAACATCGTGTGCGTGGGTTTTTCGGGGTTCTCCCGTTTCCTCTCACTGTCTTTATTCCACTATTTTATTCATTTCTTATTATCATCTCCTTTATCCAAGCCGGCATAACAGTGGGACGTAAAATTCAAAAATTTCATTTCGTTTTTTCAGTTGAGAAAATATTCCACAGAAACCAAACTCTTTCATATGGTATACACGTGACTATTTATTTGTTAGAATCAGTTGAGGTTGTTGAATTTCTGTGTTCTCATCATTTATATTCTTAGTATTTCTTTAAAATGAGCGGGAATTTCACTTTGTAAACTCCCTTTGCTTTTAAGATTGTAAAAATGTGTAGGTGATTCAAAAAATAAGGTAATGAAGTCATACCTCACGAACGAGTGTCATGTTACTTCCATTGCAGTTTCCCGCCAGGCCGCGGGTGCATGGGAACATGAGGCACTGAATGGCACGGTTTGGGTCGGTTCGCATTGTCCCGGTACGACTTAGCACGGATCAGCAGAAAAGTTTGCCACGGAGCAGAAAAATTCAATCATGATATAATTAATCAAAATTTGGAGGCGTGTTTACTGTTCTTGGATTTCCTGTAGAGGTCCTCTACTCTCCTCCGTTCTTGCTTCGACTTTTTTGTTTTATCCCGGCATTTCGCCGGCGCGGCGTTTTCTTATTATTTTGTGCCCGCAACATGTCATATTTTTATTAAAAAAAAAAAAATAGAGATGTCATATAGTTAATTTAAAATGCTTGTAGCTGAAATCTAATTGACCTAGCCTAACCATTTAGAACAAGAGGCAGGATACGTAGAATGTAAAATAGAACGAAGATTCACAAAGGAATACAAACATATGTTCTTAAATTGCCATCTTTTATTTTTATTTATCTATTTATTTATAATATACTTGGTCCTCAAATATGGTTCTTATTTTATCGTGGCCCACGGCGCTCATTATGAACTTACCATTACCAGGGTGTCTATCAGTCACGAAATCAGAAAACGGTCATGAAAGTCAAGAAATTTAGCTTTTGTGTCACGATTTTCTGACAAACATAAGTACAGTCTGAAAATGTTGTTTCATAAAACGTCAAAAATCACCACCGAAACTGTCTATGGTCGGCTTTAGACACCACCAAATCGCAAGTAAAGAACGCTTCTATTGTTTGCATGAAAATTCGGCCTAATTCGCACCCAAATTCGCTCTTGATTTATGGTTTGGTAAAGAAAAGGTCATGAAATTTCATTTTTGAATTTCAGTAGACACCCTGATTACGTACAGCTCACAGATGACGAGAAGAACCCTAGCAGAAGTAGTGTGACGTAGGTATGGGTTCGCTTACTTTTCGCATGGGGGTTTCAAATGATACCACGGAATAGCAGACATATAAATTTACCCGGAGTAGCAGACGACATCTAAGTATAGACCACACCTCAAAAACCAAAAATGGACTTGACCGTGTAGTTGACCTTTCCCCGCTACCCCTGTTTTAGGGTTCTTCTCGTCATCTGTGAGTTGTACTTAGAGAATCAGTACATTACTACTGGTTCGAACTATTGAAAGCGGCGATAACTCTAGGATAGGACCCTGTCAGGCGACAGGGCCTTGCCCTTAGTTTATAAAGAAAAAAACTAGCTTATATTGTAATAAATAAAATCTTGAGCTTTGTTACAGTAATCTTTTGAAAAGTACTTATTGGTATAGTTTTAACTAAATGCTCTATCATTTTGTGTATTTTCAGGAGACACTGTTTTTATCCATGGCGCTGCCGCCACGCCTATCAACCTCGTTGAAGCCATGGTGGAATGGGGCAAGTGTGCACCCCTTGAATGTGTTCGTGTATGTCACATGCATACAGAAGGTCCTGCGAGATACGGAGATGCAGAATGTGAAGGTAAGGTCTTCATATGTGGGAACTGTTTTCAGTGTAATTTACGGCTAATTTTGTAAATTTGTTTCTAGGAGTGTTCATTGTACTTTTTCGACTTTCAAAGTGTGGGAAGTCTTAGAGGACGGGTATCTCGAGTGTCAGAATAAGAGACTAGGCTTACCATAAATACTGTCCTACCTTTTGAGGGTGGCTGTACTTCCGCCCGTACAAACAAGTGGGTCAAGAGTGGTATCGTAAAGCGTGAGTCATTGCTAGATGAGCTGAAGAAGTGTAAAGGTGTCAGTTGTAAGTGTTCAAGATGGAATGGGGCGAGTACGAAAAGCAGCGTTGCACAAGGTATTCAAATCACCAGGGAAGATTTTCAAAACTCTCCTGAATCTGCAAATTATTAAAAAAAAAAAAAAAAAAAAAAACCGCACTGTCCAGTGCTTTGTTGAGACTGAAACTGTGAAAAATCGTCCGCGGTATTGAAGACTGCGCACAGTACGGACACCGGAAGTTGGGAAAACAGTGGTGGCGTGGCTCGTCAGCTAAAGATACCGAAAATGTCTATGACTACACACATTAACTATCCATGCTTACAAACAACGCAAAGGATGTCTTCTGAAAATGAACTGAAGTGCCAGAGGCTCCTAATGGGCACTGTTGAATCCTTTTCAGTGTTGAGAAGACTTTCAACACCCAAAATGAGAAGATATATGACACATCGTCTAGAGAAGCTGGTGAAAAGGCTCAAAGGATCCAGAGGGTCAGCATCCTGCTTCAGTCATGGTGTGATGGGATGTGAGCTATGAGGGCACAACGAAGCTCCATTTCTGTGGAAAGGGGGTTAAAATGTTAGCCAAAGTGTACCAGGAGACAGTGCATGAGAGACTAGTCAAGAATCTCACCAAAACCCTCTTCCATGGACAGAAGTGGGGTTTTCAGTAATACCCAGCCCCAACGCACAAGGCACGGACAAGCCAATCCAGCAGTGGCTGGAGGCAAATGTTCCGGACTTCATTTCCGCTTCAAATTGGCCTTCTTTAAGTCCGGATCTAAACCATTTGGACTACAAATTGTGATCCTAGCTTCAGAAGATGGCTTGCAAGAAGAGACATTTCAATATTGAAAGTTTAAAGCGGTCTTTTCGAAAGCAGCTGTAGATTTTCCAGTTGATGTTTTACATAATGCAATTGATGAGTGACCACAAAGACTTAATGACTGTGTGCATGCTAATGATGGCCATTTTGAATAATTATTTGTGATTTTGGTTCATAATGCATCCATGTAACTAACGTTATTAGGATACTAAAATATATCGAACAATTTTGTGTCAATGTACTTTGGGTCAGTATTTATGCCAAAACTAGGTGGATAGCAAGAAACAGTTTCTCGGAGTCAATTAAAAGTCCCCCATCCGTATGTCCTTATTAAAACTGGAAATGATAGCAATTTACCACCTGCTAATTCCAAGCTTCAATATTGGTTTTCATCGAGCATAAGAAATGACTTTTTGATCTGGATGGCTTTTTGACGTAGATTTTTGTGGCCGCAGGCCAGTTTCTTTTTCACCATTCCTCTTCCTCCACAATGGGCATTTCCTTTTTGGCCAAAGTTTGAAATTTAAAGACATCATCGTGTAGAACTAGTCTTCAATATACCACATAACAAAAATCTCAGAAAAATATTTCTTCGTTTCGGAGATACAACGTTTCAAACAAGGGAAAAATGAGCTGCTTACGTCACGGTAACAAAAGCAGGGGTTTTGGCGTGACGTCACAGATCGGTATCGCTCTGGGAGTCGCATTGGAACCTTCAGGGAATCTTTTCATACTGCAGTTTCTTACTGCAAACTACAAATAAATTTAGTAGAATAGTAAAAGGAAAGCTGCCAAAATAAGTAATACACTTACTGTGTATAAACGTAACGTGTTAATAAGACCTTTTTCCCTAGCTTGAAATACATTAAAGTTTATTTGTAATATTCTACCATTACAAATATTTTAGATACTTGCTCACTTAAGCAGGATTACTTTTCTATTGTATTACACCAAAAACATTAGGAGCCTAAGCACTATATCAGTTCAAATTAAGTGATGCGTAGATTGATAATATCTAGGCCATCATATTATAGCTTCTTCTTAATTTTGAAGGTTTGTCGTGAATCTCCATGCTATTATACTACGGCTACAAATAAGCACTTTCTGCACCAAAAAACTCTTAATCGCTTTTAAAAATTCATATCCTATTACATCCTTTCATTTTTCTACTATTTACTGTTCATATTAACAGTTGGTCACTCCACACCATTGCTACAACTATTCTTATCTTAATGCTATAAGAATCGTATTATATAGCGCTTTACTTTCTTACTGTATTTTTACAAGGAAAATGCTTTTGTGGTCACCGCGGTGGTTTGAAGCTGAAGAAAGCTGTAGCGAATAGAGGCAAACAGATGGTTAAGTTGCTGAAAGAGCATCATAAAGAAGAGAAGTGCTCGAAATTTTTTTCCTGTAACCTAGGCATCATAGTAATACAATTTCATACATGGGTCTACATAATTTTATTTTGGATTTAACTTATTTAGGAGCCAGATTCGTATTTCCAATCGCCTTGACTACCTGGCGTCCAGGATTTTTCGAGCCTAAACAAGAGAAATATTGACAGAAGTTCATTATGTATTACATATGTTGTTCTTTTAACTTCAGCTTTTTCTTTTCAATAACTTTACACGAAATAGTGTTTTAAGTAGACAAACGTAAGTTTTTTTTAATATTCTTTCTCTCCTTCAGCCAAGCCCGTATCCACGGGAGGCCGCCCCCTCAAATTTTTACTTTCTGCCTAAAATTTTCACGGTAGGTTTGCAAATAGACTGTAATATGATGATGAACTATAATATGTATGGATCCCCCCCCCCCCGCTACATTTTTGGATTCGGTACAAGCCTGCCTTCAGCTTTGAGGCGATTAATGCTTGCTAGATGGTGGTACATTTGCAAGATTACTTACTGGAACAAAATATTCATTATTCGTCATGACATATCACAAACATTCATTATCAAAAGGCACAGTGGATCAATAGTGGAGCGGTCACTTCCGGTGTGAGGGATCCCTGGTTCGAACCCAGGCCATATGAGTTTGTGGTAAACAGCATCGTGTCCGTGGGTTCTCCTAATTCTGACGTTTCCTTTCACATGAGCATTCCACCTATTATTTTATAATCATTCACTCTCGTTAATTATCCGCCTCCCTTTGCCTAGAGGGCATATTCGTGGAACATAAAAGTAGAAATTTCATTTTATTTTATTCAGTAATAAGCCAATGTAACTAATTTATCATTACTGTGAGACCATATCTGTATTGGTTTAAATATTAACTCATGTGTTCAAAAGACTTCAGTCAATCTATAGATGTTCACATGGACTAATATAAACAATTTACTAGTAGGTTCCATGGGCTAAAGAAAATTACAGTAAGCGTGAAGATATTGCGGTGAAATAATATTGCTAATGTGTAAAGTAGTTGGATAATTGCACTGATAAATTCTCAGAATGCTCATGAACATGATTATCATCTTTATTTTGTGCGTCTTCGTGTTGAACTCAGTAAAGAATTTAGATTATTTTTACTTTCTTTCATGTATTAATTTCTTGGGCTTCCCCCTGAGCACATAACTATCGAATCCAGCACTAACTTCCATATTAGAAATTAGCACTCTACTATCAAATAACTATGCATTTATATATATATATATTTTTTTTTTTTCTGAAGAATGAATAAAATTCGTTTTGTAAGGTCGGTCGGTGACCGAAACATGAGAATATTAATTAGTTTCTTGTCTCAGGCTGGAAACAGTGTTAATAATATAGCAAATTAGTACACTTCAGCTTTGTCCTAAGATATTCAAGTATATTTAAATAACTGGTAATAAATAAATAAATAAATAGCTTTCTTTTTAAAGAAACCTTGAATTTTGTTACTTTTCTCATTCTTTGAGTTATTAGCAATGTCGTACACATTTGAAAAACATGCAACGTATCTTTCACTAAGCCGTTTCCCTAATGAGTGGCGCAGCTATTTTTCCTTGTACCGATGTATAACGTATAAAACATGGTGCTCGTTGTTTTAAGCACACGAGTAGAAGACAAGAATTCAATCGCAAATTTCGACTAGTTAGTATCATCGCATGGGCGAAAGGAAGTGTTCTCCGTAGTCAGCTGGCTCTGATTTTTTTTAGAACAAAAAAAAAAAAAAAAAAAAAGTGGTTATGTCCATTGCCCAGGTAATGTGATCGCCGAGGAATATCATCTTTCATACGTAAAAGGCTAACATGACCACAGATCCGAAAGCTGACAAACCTAATCCTAATGATGAAACAAAAGTATACATTTGAAAGTTTAATTCTTCATATTCGTAATCTTGGCTCGTGGCGACAGTTAAGCAGTATAAGACAAGCTTTGAAAATTTGGCCTATGCAAGCAGAAAGCATTCTGTGTTTTTGAAATGTGATAAGTATATTTCCGTTGTTACTGTACAGCATGCATTACGTAGACAGTTTTAAGAATGCTCCAGACTGGATGTGTGGATCACCAATGAGTCCATTATGTTCCAGATTACCCCGAAACACTCGGATGTAATATAAAAATTTCCTGAGACATCCCTATTTATCTTAGGGTTATGTTTTGTACCTCATTCTCTTCAGAATAGAGCAGCCTTTCAAATGGTACAATTCACATGCCTCCATGTATCTGAGGCGGAAGAATCACGAGAAAAGATATTTTTTGTTATTATTATTATTTTACCTTTTTGCCTCCTCTGAACCCTCCCTGTCTTAACGCAGAGAGCTTAAAAATACTAAGGGGTGCACTGAATGAGTGTGCAAAATTTCAGTGTTCTAAGTTCAAAAGTAAGCCCGCTAAAAAATAATGAAAATAGACATAACCAAAATATATTTTTTAAAAGTTATGACGTCATTATTTCCTGTCTTGACGGAGAAAGGCGTGAAACTGTATGTAACGTGTTCTACAATGCCTCCAGCTTGAAAAACCAAAAAGAAGCGCAGTGAAAAGATGTATTGGTACTTTTTTAATCGAATAATGAAAACACTATCCTATCGCCTAAAAAATAAATAAATAAATAAAAAAAAATTAAATTAAAGTGTTAAGGTGAAAATCGCAAAAGTTGTAGCTCATTCGAATTTCACTCAGGGCATAGGTTTTATCTATTATTTTTTCACTTTACATTTGTTTACACTGCCTGCTTCAGTCTGAGGAGCAGAACTGCGAGGAATTGCGAGACGAAAAGTTAAAAATGTCCTATGTTGTGTATGGTTCTTGTTTTAATACAATATGAGGTACACGGTAGTTCAGTGTTAGAGAGTTTACCTCTGGTGTGTCGGGTCCCTGGTTCAATCCCAGTCAAATAATTGTGTGGTGGACAGCATCGTTCCCTTTGTGTCGTTTTTTTTAAGGGTGCTCCCGTTTCCTCCCATATTTTCATTCCACCAATTCTTCCATTATTCACTCTTCTAAATCATCCGTCTCCCTTAGCCTAACATGGAGTCCCTGGTTTTATCCTGACTGAGTAAATTTGTGGTGGATAACACCATGTCTGGGTTTTCTCGGGGTAGGCCTACTCCCGTTTCCTCCTACTTACTGATTCCACAAATTCTTTTTTGATCCTTCATATCGTAGTCACTAACGCTCTCGTCTTTGGTTCGAACGGTCCCGGGTTCTATTCCTGGTGAAGACATTCGGTCGAAAAAGCGTAAAAGCTTTATCAGGGCAGTCATCCTGAATGGTTTTCCTCATTCACACCAGGCAAATCCGAGATGATACCTAACATATAGGTCCCAGGCCGCTGCCTTCCCTCCCCAATCCTTTCTTCCTCCCCTTTTCCCAGATAAGTGTGATTGCCGAGGGACGTCCTCCCTCGTACATGATGGGCTAACATGGCCATAGATGCCGAAAGCCCAGAAATCAATCCTAAATCCACCAATTCTTCCATCATCAGTCACTCGTGTTAATCATAGTCTCCCTTAGCGTAAAGGGCATAATCGTGGGACATTATACTGAAAGATTAATTTAATTTTTCTCTTAGCCTAACAGGTATAATCATAACATGTTAAACTGAATGATTTCATTTTACTTAATGGAATATACCTGTATAACTATTTTACTTTTAGGTATTTTTCGAGGCACGTCCTTTTTCATGGCTGGCAACGTTCGAAAGGCGGTAGCAGAAGGTCGTGTCGACCCCATTCCTATCTTTCTTCATGAAATTCCGTTGGTATTTAGTAGGAAAATAATCGAACCAGATGTTTGCCTAATACAGGTAAGTTTAGAAGCTTCGTTTATTGCTAACAATTTAGATTCTAGGCCTCACAAAGCTAATTTTATAGCTGTGTACAGATTATGTACGACTAAAATTAAACTGATTTTTTGCAAAAATAATGTATCTTCATCATCGCAGTTCGTTAGTTTCTACGTGTAAGCAGTGGCGGCTTCTTGAAAAAGTCACCTCCGTAAAGGTAAACTTTTATCGCTTCAAACTAAGGAGAAAAAAAAATTTCAAAAAGTCTACGAAGATAGAATATGTGTAAAGATCAGCAGATACACTTTCTTGTGCTCGAACTTTATGCAGAGACGGATAATAAATCTGTGATAATTACAACGTGTTTGGTTGAATAAACTAAACAACTTCGCCATTCAAAAACACATAGTAAAGAAATCCACTTTTTCTTATATTTTTCTCAAGAAATAGTCTCCAATCAATACCAGTTGAGAATACTCCTGCCAGAACGAACTTAAAAAGAATGGAGATAGAACGGGAAAAATAACTGATTGTTCTTACATATAAAAGTAAATATTTTTATCCGCACCTTCTTCTGTTTCTCACAAAAATTCGCAAAATACCATTTCTCTATGACTTACAGTTCCCGAGATATGGCTCCCTAAATATCGGCCATTTTTTGGCTCATATTACGAGAACGGTAAGTCATAGAGAGATGATATTGATGTCAATCAATACCTAAGAGGATGGTAAACATTTTTGTACCGATATTAATTGCTGACCACTGGCCAACTCAGTGACCAGTTGGACATTGGCCACCGGTTGTTACCAAAATATTTACCATCCGGTTAGGTATTGATCAACACCAATGTGATCTCTCTATGACTTTCGGTTCCTAAGATATGGCTTTTTAAACCTCCGGAAATCGGCCATTTTTTGGCCAGTATCTCGGGAACGGAAGAGTGACGCAAAAAATTTAATCACTTTCTCAGATAGTTTTTGTTGCTCTATCGAATACGGGGTTCAAAATTGAAAAAAAAAAAAATCACAACAGACAGACGGACAGACAGACACAAATAGATAATTCAGTAACGAACTTTTTAAGTTCGTTGAAAATAACATATAAGTAGTTTATAAAGTATCTGCGCAGAAAGAGTAGAGTTTTCGTGACCTTTGATTGGTCAAGGGCGGAAGGTCTTGCAAAGTTCAATACAACAGTTGGAATTTCTCACGACCTATTGCTTCGGCCAAAGTACATCCACCTGTTTTCGCGTCGCAAGCGCACAGAACTTTCTTCAGAAATAATGGAGTGTTTTGTTGACTCATTAAGGTTAATCCGCATTGCTTTTCAAAAACTCCAGCGGAGTACTACACCGTGACACTAAAGCTTTTTAGAGAAGCGTAATGTCTTTCTGCCTGTTTGTTAAAAAAAAAAAAATAATAGTAGGGGGGTTGTAACTGTCTTCGACCACCCCCTAGTTGCCGACCACTTTTCACTTTAATACCGTGTATTAGGCTTATTTTCCGATAAAAAAGCATGATTTTCCGATATAATTAAATTATAGCTTATTCTGAACCAATTCCAAAGGCATTGTCAAAATATATTGCACATGCATTCGGTAATAGCCAATCAAATGTATGCTTATGCAAGACTCGCTAAGTTTTTGACAGCTTTAATGTGTTGCAAAGGGGAACGACAGTGCTCCGTTTTTCGTAGTTTTTTCGCACCGGGTAAGAAATGCACATATTATTCTGTTGCATAGAACTGTAGAGCACATTTTAGTAATAAAATTTTAGTGATAACTGTAAGATTTGAAGAATAAATCGATAAAATCTAGTGGTCGGACAGCGACTTACGAAATAACGACTAACTTTCGATTTATCTACATGAAGTGAGTTCCTAGTTACCAATTCTGAAGTTATAATGGTGTACAGAAACATTTACTAGTGTTCGACCACTACTTTTCATAATAAATTTGTACTGGTCGAGGATTATTATTATTTTTTTTTTTCAGTGTCCGACCTGTTTTGCGTTTGTATTTTCTTCCAGAATTCCTTGATCCAAGTATTAATTCAGTGATCAATTTACATTTGTATAAGTATCTGCTGAATCTTACTGTTAGTAACTGAATATTCACCGAATGGTAGTGGCTCAATGATATTGGTCTCAGTTGTTAGGCTTCGGATCATGAGGCAGCGATCCAGTGGGGGTTCGAATCCCTCTGAAGACAAGGGCGTTTTAAACTGTCCTTGATATTTCTGTGCTCGTGTCCCTGTCGTAATTGGATTACGCAGTGGCGGCGGTTGGACATTAAAAGTGGGGGGGGGGGGGCAAGACATGATCTGAACAATTGTGTATCAATGTTAGATTTTGTGGTTGTTTCTAACACTGTTTGATGAAAGGTTGTATAACTAATAGGATACTATCTTTTTTCACTTAAAAATGCCTTATATCGTATTTCTATTTTATGTTAATTCGTAAGAGCAATACAGGTACGTACTAGCACTTTATACTCTTAAACATGTAAGAAGAGATTTGAGTTCTTGCTCATGAACATCTTAAAATTCTGTCTGGAAAACTGTGTGATCAGATTATTTAATAACAAATTTGCAAAACAAATAAATCGAAAAGATAATATTAATTATAGTAATGAATAATGAGGCTTGTTTTGCAGAAGTTATATTGAAACTGGGGATTAATGAACAACGTATAGTTTTAATTCCACACATGCCATTAAAGGAATGTTTTTTTCTCTTAGAAAATGAAATACAGTAAGTACTGCAAGCATATGCTATGACATTTAAAGAAATATGCTATTGCAATATTAATTGCTTTGAATTGCAATTAAAACGCAATTCCTGTAGCTTTCTTAACTCCATGGGAAGACAAATAACCAATACGTACTCACGCAACGGCAAATATTATATGGCAGCATTTTTTCTATGAAACAGTAATACATACAAAACCTTTACCAGGGTGTCCACATTCTGGAAAATAAGTGAAAGTCAGGGAAAGGTCATGGAAGTAAAAATGTATCAGGTGAAGTCAGGGAAATGGCAGATTGGTCAGGGAAAGTCAGGAAAAAAATCGATTTAGGTCCATTGTTCAATTACTGAATTTATGAAATAGGGTTGATTTCTTTACTGTTACTGGATACAAAATGTGGTGTTCTCAATGATGATATTGAGGGAGTCAGTGTTCTCTGATATAGTTGTTGAAACTAATTTTCTGCGAGAAACACATCTAACTGCATCCTGGCATATTTGCTCAAAAGGGTAGACGCTGTTCTAGAAGAATTGCATTGTGCCAAGAGGATATCTGCACAAGTGGCTGAGAACGCAAAGAAATAATATCTCCAGCTCACAGTGAAAGCTCAAACTGAAGAATTTAATGAACACTAGAATGAATTCATAGCCAATGACAGAGATGGTATTGCACTTGATGAGTTTTTTACTTAGTCTTAAGAAATGGGAAGAACTTCGTTGACTTATGGTCAGTTATGAAATTTTGTTGAGTCACGGAATTTTGTCAGTCACGGAAACGCATTTTTTGAAAGTGGTCTCACAATAAATAAAATTCTCATTGTTGAGAACTTACAAGAAGAATCTCTGGTTGCTCATCGGATCATATATGATTCTGTGATGAGAATAGGTGGATCATCAGGATTAATAATTACAAGGGGTATGATAAATTCAGTGAGAAGTTCAATGAGACAATATCAGGTGTGTTTGGAAAAGAGAAGATAAATAAATGCTGGAGACGAAAAGAGGAGAGAGAAACGGAAGATTCAGCAACAACTAAAGGAGCTGGAGGAAGAAGGGAAGAAAATTAAACTGCGGAGTCAACAAGAAGGATATTCAGATCAATGAGAAGAAAACTATGAAAGGATGAAAACAAATTTTTAAATGGGTTGCATTTAACAACTGCACCAGCAAAAGTAATGTGTGTGTGTTACATAGTGTGTGTGTGTGTTTTTTTAATATTCAGTAAAATCATGTATGAACTGTTTATTACTATAGGCAATATTATAATGTTGTGTACTTGGTATTATAATATGTAATTTTTTCATGTCTTGAAGTACTCTGTATACTGCACATTTTCATTTCTAACTTTGTGTAATATGTAGGCCTAATCATTATCGGACTAATGCACATGTTTGTAAATTTACATTCCTTTGGAAAGAAAATTGAAAAAAGAAAGAAACAGAAGCATAAGAGAACAAGGCCAACTATGGGGAATGTGGAGGCTGGGGTTTGTTTTTTACTTCTGTATTTTTAAGTTATTCAGGGGTCAGGGAAATCTGGAACTTTCGTCATGGAAAGTCATTGAAAAGTCAGAGATCTTTTCTCCAAATTGTGTGGACATCCTTTTACATTTCCAAATGAAACTATATAAATTAGGTCCCCACTTCAAAAAAGCGGGGGGGGGGGCAACTGCCCCCTCTTGCCCCCCTAACCGCCGCTCATGGGATTACGCCAAACTGATGCGAGGAGCCTTAAGGCTGAATGTCTCGATTGAGACGAACTTTAAAAAAATGATAAAGCGTTGGTTTAGCATTCGGATGACCATCCTGACTGAGGTGTTTCCAGGGCTTTCCCTCATCCACACTAGGTAAATGCTGGGATAGTACCTACAAAATAGGCCCTGGCCGTCTACCTTTCAACATCCTCTTCCCCATCCTATCCCGGCCGGAACCTTAGATGCCTAAAGGCCACAAAATAAATTCAAATTCAAGTAACTGGACATTCATACAGTTTCCCAAGGTTTTCATGCAAAATAACGGCACTGTTAGGGTATGACATTTCATTTGAATAATAAATTTATTATATTTGGGCTAATTCGTTTAATACTGAACTACACCATTCTCGCTTTGTCGTGGAACTGTATTCAAATATTGTTTGCGCAATAGCTATTATCAGCTTACGTCTGAAACACGCCTGCTTTCCTTGCATGTCCTTAAGAATTTTCCTGATTCATTTAGAGATAATGGGCCTTAGCTATATGCAGAGTCGTTCTGACGCGTGATTAGTGCCATACTAAGGAGTTCGACTAAGATATGTTTCCTGGAGTAGTCAGGCCTTTAGCATGATGCTAATCATACGTCAAAACGACTCTGCATAAGGCCCAATGAGTCTAGTATGCCTAAGCTTAAACTGCCAGCTTATTCAAACGAGGATCTACAATAACCTCTGGAGGCTTGTTGCAAAAAACAGCACTCCATAGAAAGACATCAACAATCAATGGACTTCCTTGGGTAACGCTGATGGATAAATTTCATGGTCACAGTACCGAAGAGCAGAGAATGGGTACCTAACCCAGAAAGAAGAGGAGGGATTAGCAAACTGGCTCATTAATACAGTATGAGCAAAAGGGGCTTTCCACAGAAGGAACATGATCTTCTGAACAGTGTTTAAGAAATTGTCGATGTAGAAAAACGTAAAACGCTGTTTAAAGACAATCGACCTGGTGAAACCTGATACCAGGCTTAGATGAGATGACACCCGCAAATCGTGTCCCGAACTCTCGAAACTTTGAACAAGACGTGATACACTAAAACCGAGGAAAACATTCGCTTCTGGTTTCAAGACCTTGAGAAATGCTTGGAAGAAACAGGGCAATCGAATATCCTAAATGATTCTGAGCGAATGTTTAATGCTGACAAATCCAGCTTTCAACTGTATCCTAAATCAGGAAAAGTGTTGGGGCCCAAAGGTTGGAAAAATGTGTGCGAGGTAAAGGGTTTTTATTTATAGAGTGGCTAGGCATCTATCGTCACAGGGCCTACAGTTTAACATTCTATACGAGAAGACGAAGCCTGTTTAGTACTGCATTCCACTGAACCTTAAATGAATTTGTTGGTTCCTTTTACTATCACAAAATTACTTATTCTCAGGGACTATTGTGCGAAACTGCGAAGTGATACTTGAAAAACTAATGATGTAGCATCTACAGACGTTATTAGTTAGTTATGCGTTAGCCTTCATAGTATAATTAAAAACACATCAACCTAGTAGTGGTCGACGACTAAACAGTATGTGATTGAACATTAACGAAAAGTGGTCGAACACTATATATATATATATATATATATATATATATATCTATATATATATATATATATATATATATATATATATATATATATATAACAGTCATTGGTGTTTCTCCGACTAATATTACATAAATGGTATAAGTTATCTCAGTTTTGGATAGAATATAGATAAAATTAGCTTTAGGAACACATGTGAGCTAGTTGCATCCTTGTAAGTTGTTCCACTCAGTGAACAACGATTAAAGACCATATGAAAATGAGTTACGTGGTCGAGGAGTGGCACATTTACCCTATATCGTGTTCATAAAGCTAGAATATGCATACTGTGTGGCACAAGGAAATGGGAAATTTTGAATCTAGAATTGGCAACTTTGTATGACTGGCATTTGTTTGCTACCGATAAGATAACATTGAGAAGATTTTGTCATGTATTAATAATGAAGTATTGAAGTTGCGCGGGACGTGTGCTCGCGCTGGAAGCGTTTGATAAAAATGGTGGCATTCTATGGCCACTGAGGTCTCCTGAACTCAGTGTGTACCATTTCTCTCTCTGGCAAATCAATAGGAACATCTCGAAAGCAAAGAGTATAGTACGCAGCCTGCAGACATCGTTGAACTGAAACTGAGGGTTAAAGGAGGACTCATTGGCATCCCTCAAGACGTAATAAACTGAGCATTTTAGGGAATTTCCAAAACATACTGGAATCATAAGTGTATGACGAGATGGAGCACTTTTTTTTTTTTTTTTTTTTTGCCTTATGTCTTAAAGAAGTAAATTTGTAAGTGCCATAGCTAATGTTCTTGTTAATTGTATACTTTCTACATGCATCCGAATGATTAAATATATTCTTTTCTGTGTTGATTATTGCATTTTACGTCAATTAAAATTTTCTTGTTTTCCTGCGCCATCCTGTATATGTATCGATATTGTTACAAAATCCTAACAACAGGAAACTATTTTTCTCTTAGTTTCTTATAATCTTTAGAAAGTAATCATTTCTCCAGATAACGAGAGCATGTTCCCGTTCGTCTTGGTTTGAGCATTTTTGTGGTACGTATGAGAATACAATGAGGGAAACATACCGCTGAACGTAAGCGAATGATGCATCTTGAAGCCTATTCTTACACGAAAGATTCCGAAATTTGTAGCCATTAGACTAGGGAGAAGAAACAGATTTACGCTTTTCCATATACAGAAGTTTTTATCACACTGGTTGTGGAAGGAAGCGCACCACGTCTGCACAAATTGTAAAATGTAGAGCCATTTTGCAGAATGGGGAAGATACATTATTACCTCTAATTTGTTATATAATAGACCTATACAGTAAGTTATTCATGGCTGTCTGAATAATTTAAGTATATTTTTATTTGTAAGTGTGTACTTGATTTGATTTGTTTTCGTGATATAGTCCACATTGTAAATAGAAAACTGGGACACTACACCGAATACTTCAATTTATTTCGTATAAAGGTTAATATTTCTAGGGCTATTTTCCTGGATAAACGGATTTTCTTTTAAAGCGAACTACTAAAGGTATCCAATCCCGCAAGATATACGAGATGGCTGGGTTGCATATGTCATAGGGGTTAGAAATGTGTGGGTTGTAACTCGTAAGATTACTTTTGAATAACGAAGTTCGAATCCCGTGACCGCCCATCAAAGTTGGAAGTTTGTAAAGTTATTTTCGCTTTCGTGCGAGGATATATACATGACACATGTAAATAGGACTCTAATAAAACATCTTCTCAAAAATTCACGTTCACCTTCCATAGGTGTTTTTAGTCAATATAGCTTAAAAAGAAAAAGGCCTATCTGGAACTTCATTTAAAAATTTCAGAAATACATTAATATTGAAAACAAAATTTAGAAGAAAAAGAGAACAGGTGTGCAAGTTCTTATAGAAAGCTTACAAATCATTAAAATATTAAAATTTCGTTTGTTTTTGCTTCTCTTCGGTGACTTCGGAAACAAATGTAGGCTTTCTCTTTGCTAAACGTTACTAAATATCTATCTGCTGCGCTCTTTCCTAATGTGCTTTGTCAGGATTACGTAACAGTCACGAGCACCTGCGGAATTTCGACACACATTTCGCTCTGGGGTCTACGACCCGATGCTGTGACGTCAAACCACACCCCCAGAATTTCCATGACGTCAGAGAAATCGATGCGGGGATGGCGCATGTTTCGGAAGTGGTAGAGGCGCTTCTTCGTAATTGATTCGAACGGCTGAGAAAAGTCTTGAGAAACTCTGAAATATGGTGGGTAATTTCTGTAACAAAGGAGTCTGAATATGCTTCTGTTTTAGCAATGCCCAGAATGTAAGAAAATTATTACTACTATTTGAAGTTTATGCTGCAATGCATAATTATTCATTAACTCATATAAAACTATATAACGTTATGTTCTTTGAAATAATACTGTTTATTGACCATTAACACATTGACATTGAATATTAGCTGGAATATCCGTCCTTCCCATCTAGAGAGTAGATTAATTGCAACTATTTGATTCCCTCCCCCTTAGGATGCGCATTTCAATGAAAGAATAAATAGAAGTGCGTAATATAAGATTTTTGGGTATAAATTTTTGTACTTCTTACCCACGCAATACGCCCTTGGTCAAAGTGACAGTATAAAAATCTACCTTGAGATAGTTACCATCTTGCAGAATTAATTTCAAATGGGACAGCGTTTTCCCGTATTGCGATGTCAGTTTCAAAGGGCTGGAGTTTCAAAGTGCAGTAACCCCTCTCTGTTGTAAATATACATCCATTATATTCCAAGTGTCCATGATTTAAAGAAATTCGTGATCTAAAGCAGCAAGCTAGTTCTGTACATATTGAAAATTATACCGATACAAAGCGGGTCATGGCTTACTTAGTAAAGCGTTGGCTTTGCATTCGGAAAGTCCTGGATTCGATTTCCGAGACCAGACACTGAGGATTTCTAGGTTAATTCCTCATTCACACCACAAATGCCTAAAGTCATTTTAAAAAAATTGAATTTACTTCAAATAAAGTGGTGATTATTGGTGCAACCCCGTTAGAAAACTCTGGATCCAGTCCTGATAATGCTCTCTCTCTCTCTCTCTCTCTCTCTCTCTCTCTCTCTCTCTCTCTCTCTCTCTCTGAACGAGAAATTTCAAAACTTTGGGATGTGTGTTTGTAATAAGTTGTTTTCTTTTCCTTTTACTTTTTTTTTTTTTTTTGATTGATGTTCCAGAGTAACTCGTGCGGTACTTTATAATGTTTGTATTAATTTCGATCCCTGCATATTTCCCTTAGGAATGAGCCCTCAAATCATACCGACATAATAAGAACCAAGCTCGAGATAAGTACTAACAATGTTCTAAAATTGTCAGACTATTCAGTCGTTTTATTATTATGCGATCACAAGCACCAGACATCTCTTTGAATGGGGATATACTGTATATCGGGTGTTCTAAAAATGGTGCCCACGAACCACAGAGCACTATTCTACAGGTCAAAATAAATCGAAAATGTTATATGATATGTCCTCCGGGGCCTCCTTCAGCCGCTATGGCGAATCAAAATTTCATAATGTGGCAACGTCGCAGATTAACTTGGAGCCATTCTACGAATACAATAAGCAGTTGAATCGATTTGCTACGCTAATAAGTGATGCTGGTGTCAATCAATATCGACTTAGCTGCCATCTGAAAAGAATTGATATAACTATTTGATAAATTGATAAATCTAATCTATGTTCTTCATTTGCGACGTTGCCACATAGTGCAATTTGCGTCTCCAGACGAGGACTCGAAAAGTATACAAATATATATATATATATATATATATTTTGCTTTATTTTGACTTGTATAATAATGCTCTGTGGTCCGTGGGCGCCATTTTTAAAACACCCGAATATATATATACAGGGGCGGATGCAGGATATGATCAGGGGATTGGCTAAACCATATTTTGCCGTTTTATTCAGTGTAAAGCAGGATTGAAGCCCATTTTATCCAGTGTATACCTGAGCGTCAAGGGGGGGCTATAGCCCCCGTTGAATCCGCCACTAATATATATATATATATATATATATATATATATATATATATATATATATAGTAGCTCAAAAAAGTATTAATACACACAAAAATTTCGTCGTAGGTGAGTTATATGTGAGAGCAGAAAATTAAAAGTTATATTGAAACAAAGAGACGGAATAGTACTAACAGTTGCAGGAGTTGAAAATCCACCAAAACTATAAGAAGACGAACACAGTGTGAATCACGTTATTGTGATATTTAAAAAAGTATTCATACAGGGGGACTGTTATCCTGTTCTGTGCCTGAACACTTCTACTATTCAACTCGAGCAATCGTACTGTACCTGGATTGTCTGCTACTCGAAGTTCATTGCATGTCTGTTAGTCTACTCTTCTTGTGAGTGCCAGTAGTCAACATGGGGCGCACGAAAAGTCATCTTTCCTTGACGCAACGTGGGGTTGTTTCTCTTTATAAAAAAGGTAGGAGTCATCGTGAAATTGCAAAAACTCTCTCACTTAGTTTTGGTACTGTTAGTTTCATCAGAAAGAAGTACAAAGAAACTGGAACAACAGAAAATAGACGAAGATCAGGACACCCAAAAGTGCCTACACGCCGTGACCAACAGAAAGTAGTCAATTTAGCACGTAAAGGCCCCTTCAGAAGTGCTGTCTTTGGCAGAAGAAATCGCAACATCTGCTTCTGTGAAACCCCAAACTATACGAAGTGTGCTATATAGTGCCAATTTTCATACTAGGACAGCCAGAAAAAATCCATAGATCTCAGAAGTAAACTGACAAAAGCACCTAAAATTTGCCACGAATACCATACTAAACCAAACAAATTTTGGGATACTGTTGTATTTTCTGATGAATCGAAGTTTAATATATTCGGATCAGATGGCAAAGATGGGTATGGCGAAAGCCAGTGAATTGCAATCGGAAAATATTATCCCTGCAGTAAAACACGAAGGAGGAAGTATTATGGTTCGGGAATGCATGGCGTCTTATGGAGTGGGAAACTTAGTTTTTATTGAAGGGGTTATGGATGCTAATAAGTATATTAGTGTGTTGCGCCGTAACTTATGAAACAGTGTGCAGAAATTGTCTTGACAGTCTGTTTTCCAACGGGACAATGACCCTAAGCACACCGCTTTGAAAACTAGGGAATGGTTACGTATAACGCTCCACGACGGCTTCCGACACCTCCACAAACCCCAGATGTCAATGTTATCGAACATTTTGGAATTATCTGGGTAAAACAGTGCAGAAACGCCGTCCTTCGAGCAAGGAAGCACTACAAAAGATACTTTTGGACGAGTAGTCTAAGATTTCTCCAGAAATGACCAAAATGCTCATTTGATCCATGCCAAGGCGTCTGAAGGCAATAATTTGTTTCAATGGTATGCACACAAAGCATTAGAAACTTAATTTTCTCATACAGATTGTTAGGACTAATAGAGATTTGTAGTTCGTGTTGCTGTATGAATACTTTTTTTTGAGTCGCTGTATATATATATATATATATATATATATATATATATATATATATATATATATATAATATAAAATATTAGAACAAGACAGTGGTTCTTGTCTTAGAATATTACTATTCTTATTAGTGTCGGTGTGGTAGTACAGTGATAGTGTGACCTATGATTCCCCTGTAGGGTATGCTATCTGCAATGCAATAAACAGTATATGTTTCTTCTTCCTAACGAGGCTGGGTGATAAGCCCCTGCAACTTCATCGTAAATAAGGACGTAATTATGAGGGAGAATAAAATGAAAATCTTAAAAGTGTAATAAATGTTAGAATGTAATAATGAAAAGGAAATCTTAACTCTTATTTTTCAACGTAGTCCCCTTGATGTTCAATGCAAGTATTCCACCGGTTCTGAAGTGCATGGATACCTCGGTGGAAGAATTCTTTTGATCGAGATTGTAGCCACTCGTGCACTGCATATTTCACCTCTTCATCACTATTGAAATGTTTGCCGCCCATCGCTTCTTTGAGTGGTCCAAACAAATGAGTCACTGGGGGGCAAGGTCTGGTGAATACGGTGGATGAATGAGACTCAAATTTGATGTCATCGATAGTCTCAACGGTCAAACGGGTAGTATGCGATCGGGCGTGTCCTGCTGTAGGAGTACTCCTGAGGACAAAAGTCCTCGCCGTTTACCCTGATTGCAGGGCGAAGTTGATTTTTCAGCACGTTTGAATACGAGGCACTGGTTACTGTCACTCCTTTTTCCATGTAATGTTCCAAAATTATTCCATTAGAATCCCAGAAGAGAGTGAGCATGACCTTTCCTGCTGATGGTTAAGTGCGGATTTGTGTGTGTGTGTGTGTGTGTGTGTTTAGGCGAAGAGCTATGCCGCCATTCCTTGCTCGCTTTCTTGGTTTCTGGTTGATGATAGTGAACCCAGGTCTCCTCGCCTGTAACAATCCTGTCCAGAAATGCATCACCCGGCGCTGAAACGACGCGTCACAGGCGTCGACGCGGCGATCTTTCAATTCAACAGTCAACCGACGTGGGGCCCATCTTGCTGACATTTTATTGGAAGGCAGAACCAAAGCTAATCTTCATTATTGTTGCGATTTCTTTCAGGGTAATACGCCTGTTGTCCTTTAAAAGCTGTTCCACTAGCGCAATGTTGTTGTCGGTCACGACGCGGTAAGCTTTTCCCAGTCGAGGAGCATCCTCCACAGATATTACGCCACTTTTAAACTTCCTACACCACTCGTATACTTGCTGCAGGGACAAACATGAATCACTATACTTTGCTGCCATCCTACGATGAATTTAAATTGGTTTCACACCTTCACTACTCAAAAACCGGATCACCGAACGCTGTTCTAATACGGTGCATGTGGACAGTGGGGCGGCCATCTCGAAACTGCTCCTGTGCTGGCGCTTGTTTGATTAGACTTCTCTGCCACCTACTGAAGAAAGAGAATGCTGTTAGAAGCAATATTGCCAACTTTCAAAGTAATAGCACAACATTTGAAATTTATTATAAACTTTTCAGGTGTTCATTTGATCCTTCCTCGTATTTTATAAACTACTTGGTGAACCTTCGCTAATATAACGCTGCTAGTTCTTACAACTTTTCGTTAACCTTATTTAAGAAATGTAATAAGAGAGAAGACATATAATGACAATGATTGTTTATTTACATAAGCTATACATACAACAAAGGGAATCTGTTGGTCACTACTGCTTATCTGCTAAACCAGGGTCAAACTCTGTGTGTCATAAAAGTTAGTTTAACAGAGTTGAATTCAATAATATAGATTCTGTCTGCTCACAAAGATCATCATATTATCAAAGTGATTTGAAGTAATACGCCAGGCATAAGATGAGCCTTGGGCTATATCGCTTAGAACTGTCTTAAGAGTGAATCTATCATTTATGCATTAAATTCCATTACTGGCTACTTGGCATGTTTCGACCTCGTCTTGGAAGTCAGCTTTTGATCTTATATTCATACCACACGATAATGAGTTTAATCACGCACTAATTATAGATACTATAGATCAGTGGATGCATCACGCCTTCCTCTTCCAAGCCCAGAGCAGCGATCAGAATGCAAGTCCACAGCAAACCTCTTCGTGTGGTTACGAAGTCGGGATCGAACTTTGGACCTCTAAGGATAGCATCAGTGGTAGCCCACAGCAAACCTCTTTGCGTGACTATATAGAACTTAATGGATGTCAGCACCTCTGAGGTAGGCAACAGTCACGGTCCACAGGAAACCTCTTTGCGTGGCTTATGGAGCTGGATAGAACTGGATTGAACTCAGGGCCTCTCTCTTCCGAAATCGAGGCAGCCTGTTAATCAAGAATTCGTCTTCGAACGTGCAGCACCTTGGCCTACTATTCGAGAGCGACCCCCGTGACCTCAAAACCCGTGCTTGCTGTTCTTGGTCTTTCAGGTTACGAACTACTTTCTGTAACTAAATTTTACTTAGGAAGTTAATTTTTAGCTTTGTTCCGTCTTAATGCAGCCACGGAAACTTTTCCAACGGTTTCTTGTTGACTTGTAGGAAAATACAAGTTTATTTTTGCTTAATATTAGAAGTAAAGTTTTTTTTATATATTTTTTAATTCTTCCAGTGTATATTGTCCTGATCCTAGGTGATCATTACAATATATATAACCCACCGATTACACGACGGATCATTCGCGAGTGCCCCGAAAAAAACAATTAACCCTGTTGCAGTCCCTCTCAATTATTTTTCATAAATAGTCGCTGCGGACTGACACTCCGCATGCAAATAAGTATTGTATCTTCTAAAGGAGAAAAATAAATTACATTGCAAAAAAACAAACAAACAAACAAACAAAAAAAAAAAAAACAATATTTCTAACGATAGCGCACTGGGAAGAGTATTGGGAAGATTAATTTGCGTGGTAGTAAATTACATTCATTTTTCACTGCGGAGTGACAGTCCGCGGGCGCTTACTGGAGGGTTAATTACAAACTTCAAAAAAATCTTAAATCAAGCAAACAACCAGGAAAATACAATAGGCCCTACAGTACGAAGGTCGAAAATTACTGACAAGTTTACAGTTTAGTAGTTTTTTTGTTTGTTTGTTTACTGTTCATTATTTTAGTGATTTAGACGCAGAATAAGGTATTTTAAAAGTTTTATTATGTTTTTTGTACAATAAAGCATAATTTTTATGCTGATTTTTTTTTTCGCGTTTGTACCTCATTTTTGCTCTTTTTCGAGTTATCCGCGGTGCCCTTGCCACCCAATTCCGCGGATAATCCGGCCTTTACTGTATTTCATTTCATTTTCTTATAACTGCTTTGTGTTATGTTTTTAGTGTTGTAAATGTATAGTAAATCCAATTGAGAAAATCCTAACGTTTTCGTTTATCGTCCAGGGGGTTGCTATCCGTCGTGATTTTGTCAGACTTGTCGTGCTTTCCATCATTTTTCGCCATGTCTTGCAGCATTGAAATTATTCTTGGGTTGTTGATAGCATGCATCGTATGAGTGATTGAGCATATAATATACATTTTTATGATTTGACTCATGCTGTGACCCTGATCTGATATACATTTCTGGTGTAGATCCAGATTTAACTGTTTACGAGTACAGTGATGTGAACTTCTCAAAAGTAAACACTATTCAAACATTCATTGACCTCAAAAAGCTTGTCAGATCTTTTGCAGTTGCAAGCAGTAGCTCAACGACTGAAAGAGCGGACAAATAAAAAGAAATCGCCTATTGATACAGTCAGTGATGAATTTTACAAGTGTTTGTTGTAAGAACATAAGATGACCAGACGTCCTGGATTTACCACCGCGGTGGCTCAGTAGTAGAGCGTTCACCTCTGGTGCATGGGCTCTCTGGTTCGATCCTAGCTCGCGCCAGGTAAAATTTGTGATGGACAAACACTATGTGCGTGGGTTTTCTCGGGGTTCTCCCGTTTCCTTCCACTATTCATTCCACCATTCCATTCATTTCTCATCACCGTCTCCTTTAGCCTAGCTGGCATAACCATGGGACGTAAAACTTAATTTCATTTCCAGATTTACCGTTAGCTGTCCTGGTATCCCGAGAATAGTTTGCGGAACACCTAAATGTTCTGGTTTTTAAAAACGTTCATTGTTTGGGAAAACTTCGTATTTTTATGCATGAAACTATCTCAGTTTCAAACTGCACACTAATACTAGACGGAAGCCCCTGTTTCGTGCTCTTCAGAGAGTTCTAAGTATGTTTGATAATTTGAAGTTCTACTTTCTCTCAATAGAGATTGTCCAATCATTTTGAATGATTTATTTCTTCGGCCCAACACCTGAGCTCCTCCGTGGCTAAGCGGTTAGCGTACGCGCCTTTGGCGTGGGAGACCCGGGTTCGATTCCCGGCGAGAGCTTATATGGTTCGGATTCCACGTTAATCAGTAGGTCCACGTCTTATATAGCCTCGCTGCTGAACGGGACGTTAAACTCAAAATCAACTCAGCTCGGCCCAACACCTTGATCATGACTGAAAGTACAACAAAATTATAAGTAGAAGAGTTTTCATTGGTCGAATGGTACGAGCGGTCCCGAGTTCGATTTCCGGTGGGGACACTTGGACGAAAAAGTGTAAAAAGTTTTTCAGGCCAGCCATCCCGAGTGAGGTTTTCCTGAGTTTTCCTAATTCACACCAGGCAAATTCCGGTATGGTACCCAACATACAGGTCCCAGGCTTCTTCCTTCCCATTCCTCGGATATGATCGCCGAGGAACGTCATCCTTGTACGTGACGCTAAAATGGCCACAGATGCCGAAAGCCCAGAAATCTAATTCCTAATCATTTATCGAAGTTTCCAATTTATTTGAATTTTGATGAATTTCCTCAGGTATCCCGGTTTTTTTAGTTTGAGAATCTGGTCAAGTAAAGCGGTAATGCATTTCATGTCATAAGTGAGGGGTTCGGACAAGTATCATTTTATTTCTGTAACTAATGTAGTTTCAAAATCGTCAACACAATTATAAAGTAAACTTTTTATGTCCGTCTGATAGAAGCCAGACATTTTATGAAATAATGTCCGGCATTCCGATAATTTTGATACGGTAACCGTAATCGTACATAGTTCTGTTATTTGAGTTTTGAAGTGACTAACTAAATAGTTTTTCGCGACACAACTTCTGAGAAACACTATTACATAATCAAAGGTGAGCTTCATAATATCGAATTGTCGTGCACTTATTTGGACTTTGCTCTCTGCCTGAAGCCATAATACCTCATTGTTAGTACAAAGCATATAGGTAAACTAAACAAGAGAAAGAATGTCAACCTACTGTGCAAACAGAGAAGGCTTGTGAACACACGATGTGAGCTTCTGCTGCAGGAGAGCGAGTACAAGGTCAAACCAACTTTTTATGTGCGAAGTTGTGAATTGTTTGCATTATGGAAACTGAAAGAAAAAACTATGTATGCTGTGTGTCACGTTCTCTAGTGCACTGAAGTCAGTGACGTGCGCAGGGGAGGGCAGTTTATAATATTTATTAGAAGGACGGTATTTCGCAGTCTCTTAACGATGATCTTACTGATTCTTTATGTAATGAAATCACGAACTAAGAATGAAAAAAAATCATCATTTTATTCATGAAAATCATAATTCTGTGGGTGAAACTGAACTAAGATTTTTTTCATAATATTTTAAATTTCGTGTACGTCCATAAGATGTTTTCTTAAAACCACAGGGACAGAATTTGTAATCAAGAAATCATTGGAAACAGAAGCAAGATGTTTGAAAATAGTAAAGAATCAACTGTGATAATATAATGTTTGTCAGTAGTA
Source organism: Thermobia domestica (assembly GCF_964235325.1). Classification (NCBI taxonomy): domain Eukaryota; kingdom Metazoa; phylum Arthropoda; class Insecta; order Zygentoma; family Lepismatidae; genus Thermobia; species Thermobia domestica. The sequence goes on from NC_137465.1 coordinate 211,003,688, forward strand.
ATTAACAATACGGATAAAATCACGAAAAAAATTAAAGTGAATCTCAAGGTAAATTAAAGTTCAAAATACTTCTGCGTTTTACGTCATTAGATAACAATAATATTTTTCAGAAAATGTAAATAGGACTTCCCTAAGATTTTGTAAATTTTTATAATAGCTTTTGGCAAATTAAAAAGGAAAAATAATTAAGGCAAACAAGGACAATAGTCCATATAAAATGACCAAGTTTATAAATAAAAAAAAATATTTTGCATTTTGCACCGAAGTGGAAAAGTCTCGAAGAAATTACAAATACCGAAAGAGACCACTGTTTGGTCAAACGTAAGCACAATCTGTAATAACAAAGTATGACAACAGAGAACTTTAACTGTCTATTTGCATGTGACATGATATTAGAAAGTCTCGGAAAGTAACAGGTAAATTTGAATGTTAGCTTATTTCTGTTATAACTGGCTTAGCATTGAGTGAATTTATAAATTATCTGTTATGCAGTTAACATACTATGTCTGGTTATGAACTTAACACTTTTGAATGTTCACAGATGAATAATTATAGGGCGATTCTCTGGCAAGTGGTCCATTGTCAGTAAATTTTCAAAATTAATTTGAAACTATGATGTTTGTTTTTCTATTAAGAAATAGTGGAAGCATATACTGAGACATTTAAAATCTTTTTGTAAAATATATTTACTAGGTTTTGACCACATAAACTTTATCTGTTTTACACCATGCTCAATACTGTTCACATATCCCAATTTTCAAATAATTTTCAAACTAAATTCTAAATCTGTAATTATATGAACAATAGCAAAAAATATGAAGTGGACCTTTGGCAAAAATTTGACAATTTTGTTTTAATTAATGTTTTATTCTGGTAGGCAAAAATCGTAGTTTTCTCATGTCATGTTTCGCTGTCCCGTACGTAACGGAAAACATGTATTTTTCGTGTTTCCTTTGTAATTATAGAAGAGAAAGTATTGGAACTTTTGTTCCAAAGTAGAATTATTATTAGCCTGTTAGTGGTACTTATTAATTTGTTTATTATCCTCCTTATTTATTTCATGAGGTGTAGAAATGTTGTCCCGTGCGTAACGTTACGCACGGGACATTTACAGATTTATCCAAGGAAGTGAGTAAAATTAAGTTATTAAGTTTTCAATACCTGTTTGCTATTGAAGTTAAACAACGAACAATAAACTCTTATATTAACTCAAAGAAACATGAATTTGCTGAGAGAAACTAAACCAAACATAACTAACAAAAACGTCTATGTTAAGTTACATAGAAACATTTACCACGAGGCTTAAAAGCAAATTATCATGATAAATCACATTTTTTCTTTTCATTAGAAAGGTAGGTATTTAAGTTGGTTTGACAGTCTTGTAGGGGGCAAATGGATTCGCTTCAAAACTCTTTAGTTCTTTTCAAAAACGGCTATTGGTTCTGAAACTTTATAGCATATTCTTTCATCCTTTATCAGCAAATTAGGTGCTTGAAGTATATTTAAATAGGGTGACCAGATTTTTTTAAATCCAAAAGAGTATATCGAAAAAAAATTGATAGTAAGTATGAAGACGAGATAAATTACATACAGTATTTTATCCAATGCGCATGAAAATGAGTTAAATACTTAAAATAGTTTTAATCATCATCATTCATACTTCTGCGACGATCTTGCTTTCTTGAATAAGTTAATGTCATCCTTTATTGCCAGTCTGAACTCTTCACAGGTCATGCTTACATTGAACTTCACTTTCATCACTTGTTCCAGTGTCGACACTGTGAGTTGACTTTTTTCCTCGCTCCAGTAAGTGTTAATAGCACTGAAGAGCCTTTCACAATCAACATTAGTGCCCGATAAAGTAAACAAGAATTGCACGAGTGGCACAATCACTTTTAAATTTGACCCAGCCCGCACTAAATCTTTGTACACTATTTTCCATTTGCCCATCATTGTCTCTCTTTTCTCTCCCCATTGTTCAAGGTGTTCTTTAACACATCTGGATATTGCACAGTAAGTGTCAAAAATATCATCATCACTGAATTCCAACGAACTGTTTACATGTTTTACCTGCTCATAGAAATATGCAAACGACTCCTGAAATTCTTCATAGGAAACATGTGTCAAGTAGTAAATGTTTCATCTTGTTTACTTCTCCGAAAAAACGTTGTTACCACATCTCTGTATTATCACTTCAAAGTAAAACCTTCTTGACACTGAGTAGGCATATTCCTCTTTTATATTCGCTTCTTTTACAAGTTTCGTAAGTAAATTTCTAGCAGAAAACGGAAAAAAGTTTTGTTCAATTCTATCTTTGTATTTCCTCAGAAGTTCAAAATATTCAACAGAAACTTCAATCGCTGTTATATCCTCTCTCTCAATTTTTGTAATTGTTTCAGTGAACAAGATTAGCCAAGCATGCAGGAAATACAGCCACAACTAACTTGTATATTTTTTCTACACACGGAAGCAGAGACAAGAATCTCGTCTTTCAGTGATACAAAAGACCCTCACAATGACAGCCAATGAACTCACAAAAGTTTTTCAAATTTTCTGTCCTTTCAGTAAAAATACTGAAATGGTTGTATATTTTAAAAACCAAATTCTCAACATCGATCGGTATTACTCTCGAATACGCCGCAGAAATTCCATTGTGAAGGATATGAACCCCACACCCGATAGGCAAAACATTTCTCTTCAACCTGCACTCTAGTTCGCTATGCACGTTTCCTGTTGTTTTATTTTTTATGCTTCCAAAATTTACTGGTGCATTATCAGCTACAAAACCGATTACCTTATTTTCCAAACAAAACTGACGTAATGTGCCCATTAATACATTCGACACAGTTTCCGAGGTTTCATTTGATATGCTATAAATTTTTAGAAGACATGTTTTTATATTAATATCAGTATCGACTTCACAGTACCGCACTAAAACAGGCATGAGTTTGGTTGCTTTACGATTGGAAGCATCACAAGCAACAACAACGAAAGGAGCCTTTTTAACACTAGTACTTAAAATATTTTCTGACCATACTCCCACAACCTTAGTTAACAAAGCTTGCGTTTTCGTTCTCGCACATGCAAATTTTTTATTCACTGTTGATTTGCAAAAGTTTGCTAGTGCAGTCTATGATTCTAAAAAGAAGTGGTTATGTTTAATATTATGGTATGACCACCAACTTACCTGCTTCGGAAGTTGATGAGCATTTAGTGTGCGACTTAGATTTTATATGTTGTTCTATATCATATTTTCCTTTATTATTTATTTATTTATTTTTATAGAGAACTCCTCCTTACATACCGTGCACCATGCTTTGTAAACATCGTTACTGCGGGCCCTTTTAATGCAAGGATAGCTTATTTCAAACGCTTGGTTATACTGACATTTTTCTCGCGACATTGTTAATAAAATAAATCCTTCCAATCCTCGAATAATTGATTGAGTGTACGTACGCACCTTATTAGAATAATAATCACTGCGCGATTCCCACTACCAAGAACTGACTCACTTTGAAGGAAAAACAAAACCCCGTGCCATGAACTATAGGAATACCAGATATAAATTCCGAAAATATAAATCATTCCAGGTACTCAATCAATTTAATTAACAGTTTAATAATTAAAACGTTGAAAATTTGGATAAATCTATCACTTTAATTTTTCCGTCTTTACTATAGTTTTAGTACTAACTAATAAAAACAGTTTAGTTGTATTATTATTTTTTCTTTTGGAAAAAGAAAATCTGGCAACCCTACAATGCAACGAGGACGAAAAACGCAGCACGGCGCAGCGGATCTGCTATTACGAAGTACTAAACAGTGTTGTCTACATCCAAGTTTTTACAGAGAAAAAAATGCGATTTTCAATGGGAAAATGCATTAAACGTTAAATGAAATTGAAAATACCACAAAAAGAGTATAATTCGATATTTTTGGGAAGAAAAAAGAGTATAGAGTATATAAACCTCGAAAAGAGTATGTCTGGTCACCCTAATTTAAAACTTTATCGAATGAGACATAAGATCTGTTCTTTTCATCAAAACAAAACTTTGTACAACTGTTGTCCATGCATTTCAAATTTGTTATTCTATAATGTCTCCATTTTCTTTTACATCACTTTCAGACACGCATACATACCGATGTTTAATCCTATTTTTGGAAGAACCCCAATCAAACTTCACTAGGAGAAATACACCTGCTCTAATATTGCCCATTCTGAGCTCGACAGTTGGAGGGTTCGAATATCATTATGAACATCGTATTCAAAGTTGTATTCTGAATTAATGTCGCTCTCATCACTTGATGAATATATCATTTTGTACACTGCACTCTTTTCGTTTTTCTTCAACCAATCTAACTTGAATTATCTTGTTCTTCACCTTTGAGTGTGTTTTCCTCTTCTAAATGGTCTACAACGAAACAGTGGTCCTCTGCTATTTCTCCTACTTATTAATGAAATTCCACTTTTTATTGAAAACTCTGAGATTCTCCTATTTGCTGATGATCTCAAATTATATTCTAGAATTAATTCAACTGAAGACTACATACAACTACAACAAGACCTACAGCGAGTTCAAACATGGTGCGATGACAACAAATTAGTAATAAATGTATCCAAGTGTAAATCTCTGTCTTTTACGAGAAAAAGAAATCCTATCACTTTTGACTATACACTGAAAAAAACTAAATTGTCTAAACCAAGTACTGTCAAAGATTTAGGCGTTATTTTTGATCCTGAACTAAATTTCAATCAACACATAGATATGATAACAAACGGCGCATATAGAAACTTAGGTTTAATTTACAGAATAGGGCAAGATTTTTCCAGTGAGACAACGTTTACAACACTTTATTTTACATATGTTAGATCAAAATTAGAATATTGTTCTACAATATGGACCCCTAATAATAAAAAATACTCTCAAGAAATAGAAAACATCCAAACAAAATTCTTGAAAATGCTTACATACAAAAAAACTAATTATTATCCCAAATATTTTTCCTACAATGATCTAGTAAACAACTTTAATTTTCAAACTCTAGAAAAAAGATGGATGTTGGACTTGTTATTCTTATACAAGTTATTAAACAATAAGATTGACTGTATGGAGTTGGTCTCGAAAATATCATTACGAATTCCCACTTGCAAAACCAGAGTAGAAAATACAGGGACATTTTATTGTGCAAAAGCCAGGAGCAATATATTATATAAATCCCCTATGTGTAGGCTGTGTAAATTATACAATGATATTGTAAATAAGCTTGATAAAGTGGATGTATTTAGTCTTTCAGAAAACAGGTTCAGATCATATGTGAAACAAGAAATTTTCTGTAGTAGTAGTTAAGAAATTTATATATGTAACGTTTGCTGTATGTACACAACACTGTAATTGGGTATTAAGCCTGTTGTGTTGTATATTAAATAAATAAATAAATAAATAAATAAATAAATAAATAAAAGGAACATGAGAGGAAAAGAGTTAATCCTTTAACTTGCCTATAACGCTGCATCCTCACTTTATTTTTCAGTCTCATCCTGCCCTTATGTTTAAGTCTATATTTTCTAGTCCTTTCAGCGTCACTCATTGCTTTTGTTGATCGATTCAGTTCATTTATGACAATATTACGTGGAACAGAGTTACTTGGCTGTGAATCGATATTACTTACTTAAAAAACTCACACTAAAGCAAATCTTCACTGTGAAGTAACAATCAATAATACCAAATAACCAAAAACCAACTGCCTCCCTTCAATTCACTTTCCCGCATTTCATCTGAGAATGGCAGCGTTCAAACGACTCAACGTTTGGTAGGTACCACAGAGGATCGAGCAGTTGAACAACATTATGTGGTTTGAATGCCATCAATCAGCACTCAAATACCCCAAAGACTGGTAATAACACTAAGCGAGTTGCCTAGCAAAGTTCGACTTTGATACTTTGGAATGCAATTTAATTCATTTAAATTAAATTATGGATGCAAATTTTTTATGCTTGTTAATGTCCAAATGTTAATCTTAAAATATCAATGTCTTTAGTAAGGATATTGCATAATAACAGTCTTAGAACAATCAAGCAAATGCATGGTTACTTTTGTGTCCCGTGCGTAACGCTTAATTTTGGCTTATAACTCAAATTTGCAATTGTTTTGAGTATTTCATTTTATTTAACTATTAATTTCCCCCTTAATTTTGACATACTTTTTATTTTATTTAAAAACACATTTTAGTTTAAAAAAGCAGTTTTTGTGTACAAATGTCCCGTGCGTAACGCTGAGAATTGCCCTATAACTGGCTTAGCAGTGAGTGAATTTATAAATTATCTGTTATGCAGTTAAGCTAACATACTATGTCTGGTTATGAACTTAACACTTTTGAATGTTCACAGATGAATAATTATATTGTTATAAAAAGTATACACTATACTACCGTTGTACGCCAAATTGAGTCATCAATAAAATAATTGTCATTGGTGACAAGAAGAGATTGTAAGCAACCACTCGTTTTATTTGACAGTTTAATTTGAATTACTCGTTTTTTGACTGTAAATTGATTCATGTACTCACTATTCCTTTTAATTATTGATATTTTATTTAGTTATTATAGTTTGTTTAGTAATTGGATCTTTATTTTTTGTTCTTATGGTACGTTTAAGAGCTTCAGAGAGACATTCAAAGCCTTGTAGAAGAGGGAGGAGTGGGAGGGTTCAACAACCATTTTGAAAATACTTTGAGTCATTATCTTGTAAATAGAAGATGCCTTTGAGGTACAGCGTCACACACACACACACACACACACACACACACACATATATATATATATATATATATATATATATATATATATATATATATATATATATATATATATATATATATATATATATATATATATATACATTGGTAACTAAATTATGCCGCAATATATTTCTCAGCATCCATAATGGAGTCACCAGATGATATCAAGCCTCTTAAATACATTCGTCCGTCCTCATGTTTTACTGTCAGGGGTGATGTAATTATTCTAGTTTTGACATTACTATTTTGATTGGATATGATCTAGACTGAAAACATTAATTATTTATTGATTATTGTACAACAATTATTTCATAATATCACAAAATTTACATTTTGTCCCCCCCCCCCCCAGTAATCGTTTCGATAGTAGATTGACCAAATTCTTTTCAGTTTTTAAAGCCGTGATAATCGTTCATGTTTTCCCTTAAGAATTACCATTAAAATCAAAGTTAGTCAACGATCATCAGTGTTGAAAACCAATTTGGAAGTCAGATGTGTTAATGTGGCCCTGAAGATGCTAGTGGAACAACTAGCGAAACTATCCTCAGGAACAAAAACACATTGAACATGACGTAAATTCTAAACTTTGGTTTGTCGCTGAAATTTCCTGTATTTCTAGGCTAATTTATTTTTTCTATTTCCTTCACAGGTATTGAGAATTATCAGTGCAAATCATTTCGGATAGTTTAGGCATTTTATGGCCGGTGTTGAAGTGGACTCCAAAACTGAAATTCGTCGTATCATCTAACGATTGTCAAAGTGTCTTCTTAAGTATTTGAGTGCTAGCTCGTACTCCTTTATTGCATGTCATTTCGATTGAATCGTTTTTAATGTTATCCAGTATCGTTGGACAGTGATTTTTTTTAAAATTAAGAAGTAGTGAACTAAAAACAATTCAATATACTGAGCACACAAGTTTTCTAAACATGCTTTCAGCCATCATTTTTAGGGAGTTCCAGTTGAATTCGATTGCGAAATATCAGTTGATCCTTAAACCATGGAAATAGAGTCGTTGAACTTCATTCAAGTTAGGAAAGGTTAGGGCGTAATGGTCCTTAAAGAAGTTGGCTCTGTTAAGTCGTTTCAATGATGTAATACCCAGCGTTGATTCGTTGCCAATATGGTCATTCGGTAATCTAACTATAGAAATAACTCCATAATTTTTGGAGCAATATTGTTTTATTTGTTCATGGGGAGAAGTTATTTATCTCTACAATTCATGCTTCGTACATACAGACGAGATCAAAAAGAACCAGTTATTAGTAATACCAGGGACGAGCCTGTAGCGTCTTTTATCCCCGACTTACCATCGCTTTGAACAGTTCGAATCAGTAACTACTATCTACGGTTGCCAGACGGCTAGCTTTTGATTGGACCGTCCTGTTTTGAAGGAGGAAAAGTGATGCCCTCTTTTGTAAGTCGGATGTGTATTGTCCTAGTTTTATAGCATAAAATTAGTTCTTGATTTAAAAAAAAAAGAAAAAGAAAAGAAAAAAGAAAGAAATGTGGATCTTAACATGGGAAAATTATTCTACGAAGAATATTGGTTTATTAAGGAAATAGTGTCATCTGAGAAACTAAAGCAATTCTCAACAGATAAAGAAAAGTATACTCATTTTAACTACTTCGAAAACTGCAAAATAATAGCCTCTTACATTTTTCCACATCAAATTGCAATGCTGAATGTGAGAATATTTTCACAAATGAAATCTCTGTGAACATATACTAGAAATAGTCAGTATTAATGAAGTGGAAATAGAATTTCAAATTCATAAAAATTATTGAGTTGAGTTGATTTTGAGTTTAACGTCTCGTTCAGCAGCAAGGCTATATGAAACGTGGACCTACTGATTAACGTGGAATCCGAACCACATGAGCTCCACCGGGAATCGAACCCAGGTCTCCCACGCGAAAGGCGCGTACGCTAACCCTTTAGCCACAAAGGATCTCGCATCATAAAAATTATGAACGAAGTTGAATGGAAAAGTTTGTGCGCTGTAATGTATAACAAGATATTACGCGACAAGGCTCAAAAGTGACAAGAAGTGCAAATAAACTTGGTTTCTTGTGGTAGATCGCAAGTTTTGTGTGTATATATATAAAATAATATTTTTCAAAACAACACCGACAATGTTTGGAAGGCGATTCCTGACACCAAGGTAAGACAAAAGATATAGACCAACCTGGGTGCACAGATGCTTCCTTTCGGAGCTACAGGCTGCCGAAAACATGAAAAAAAATTAACGGTGGCGTGTTGTTTGCCACGACTCGATTTTTGTGTTGTTTGCCACAATCTTTGCATTCTGATCTTATCAGATCTGATTATCGTGAAGATACACACATACTTGGAGTGAAAGGAACCATGGAAACTACTCTAACCCAATGAGAGCTTTTCCGCAATTCACTGAAACGAAAAAATAAATAAATAAAATAAAGAAAAATCGATCCACTTTAGTATATATTCTGAATGATTCGAGTTTCTTATACTCTAAACTTAATTTTTCCTTGCAGGTATCACCACCAGATGAACACGGTTACTGTAGTTTGGGAACGAGTGTTGATTGCGTACGAGCTGCTCTGTTGCACACAAAAATCATCATTGGTAAGAATACGTATGAATTGCTCAAGTATTGTTCAGGTCATCCTGTTCGTATGCAATTTTCATTTTTAGATTGAAATCAGGGAGAATAAAGGAAATGCATAACAAATTTTGGATTAAAGTTTTTAATATAGTTTTATGTTATTTAATTAAGCATAATATGATATATATTGATCATAACCAGCGGCGCACATCTTTCTTCAGCATTGGGGAGGACGGGTAAGACCATTCTCATAATCTTTTTAATTTTTTGAAGCGATATTCAGAATATTTACGAAGTTGAAAAACAATGCTGTTGAGGATCTGGGGAGCAGAGTTGACTTCAACATTGGGAGATTTGGGGCTTATTCTGGGGGAGGGGGAGATGAGAGACTCATTACGGTAGATAAATCTCATTTCTGAGTTGAATCTGTTGTGTATTGTATATTAGGCGATGTAGATTAAGTGGCAGTCGGACACAAATCATCCAATTTCTCCCCAAATAACACATTTCAAATAGGTTTATGGGGGGGGGACAGTCCCCCATTTTCAAGATTGAGGGGGACATGTCCCCCTTATCTCCCCGGGATTTGCGCCAGTGATCACAAAATGTTAGTTCTAGTTTCAGAATAAATTCGCATATATATTACCCACTCATCTGAAACTCTGTTACAATATATTGCATTTGTTCTCAAACTTTCCGATAAAGCGGACCCCCTGTTCATTCGAAAAGTGATCTACGTACCCCCTTTGCAATGTTGTCTGAAATTTCGCATGATATTAAAAAAAAAAAATACTAATTAGAATTACCACTAACAAGAAAAAGATCAAGAAGAAATAATACAATAAGTAATTTATTCTTAAGTAATTTATTCTAAAGATACATAATTGTTTCCTACTGAACAAAATTGAAGTTGAAAATACAGTAACTTTCAAAACTGAAAATCAATGCATTTTTTTTTTTTAAAGGAATCTACTAGATAAACAGTTTTCTCAAATGTGGGGAATGAAATTCTTTGTATTTTTCCATAATTGCATTGGGAGGGGTTTCATATATATAATGTTTGTCATTTTCCAAGATTATATATATTCTTGTGTGTCAAGACTATATATATGAAGCTGTAGTCTTAGAAATTGTATTTCATAATATGTCTGATAAAAGCAAAGATACTTTGCCAAAACCGTAACGGTATTGTTTATTATATAGTACTAATATATGATTTGGTCAGAATTTCTTTTATTTGATAATATTTAGATGTTCGAATTAGAACCTATTTATGTGCTACCTGCCTTATATATTTTCAGTTACCTATTTGTGTGCTACCTTCATATGATATATTTTCTTACGAACACAAATTCTTAATTGCAATGTAAATAAAAATTTCATTTCCACCAAGGGGAAAGGAGAACAATAGATAGTAAGTATGGATACAGAGTAGTTCGAAAAAATATAACAATGTGTAATTGTGAATAACTCTCAAATATATTGACAGAAAAATCTCATTTTTGGTACTATTATAGTTTAATGTTCTGTTATTCATTGCAGTGTGTGATGATGAATTGGTATTAGTTTGTGTGTTCAAATTGTAGACTGTTAGCATCAATACGCTGCAGATGCCGCCAAAGCTGATATATACACAGGAATGCTCGGGGGATGTTTGTAGGTAATTCTATGTACGAGGATTTTGTCCATAAAGAGCGTTGTTGCCAGTGAAAGTTTAAAGGAGTGAGGTCTGCGGAATGTGGGGGATAGTCTACAAACCCTCTTAGATCTATCCATCGTTCAAATAAATTTCCACTGAAAAATTGCCTGACAAAATGACGGTAGTGAGGTGGAGCACCATCTTGTGGGCACCTAGATCTTTCGTCCCCATTTAGATCTCTGATTGTACCCAAAAAGGATGTTTCCATCATCAGCAGGTACCGGTATTGTGCTGTGAAAGAACCGACCAATCAAGCCACAATAAGACAACCCAAACTGCTTATTTCCTCCTGGGGGAAAAAAACTGTTTTATCCACGTGGATTTCTAGATTTAGAACGGATCACAGACCCAATTTTGTCGGTTTACTGTGCCATTGCGTTTGAATGTGTCCTTATATCACACCTCACAATCATCTTTGCAAACGTTACATCGTTGTCCACCATGGTTTGAAACCACTTAGAATACTAATCTACTACCTGGGTCGTCCTCGTTTATTGCTTGCAGCAACCTTGAAATGTAGACTTTCCACTTTGCAGTCCTCAAAATGTGGCGAACACTTGCGCAATTTCTGTGGTGAGTGAGTGAATAGTTCTAACCAAGTACAAGAGTAAGCAGGACTTGTTGTTGTTCTGAGTAGTTTCTGTGCACATCTGCAACACAACCGTCGGTTTCAAATTTACCACAAATTCAGGCAATTATTAAACGTGTAGCGGTTGTGTTCCAAAAGCATTCCGTCATTGTTGTTTTCATCTCACTGTTGTTTTCATACTTCATATAACACCTCAAGAGTGCCTTTCTTTCTTTAAATGTCTGCTTTGTAACCATGTTGCTTCACTCACGCCATCTACACAAAAAGAGGAAATGAAACCATTGTCGGGATGCAGTCTAATAATACACCATTAAGCTATTAATACTGTCACGATAAATTCCTGATGTATAAAAGACTGCTGTGTAATCTTTAAATTTGTTTCCACAAGTACTGCAATTATCTACCTTAACACAGCCATCGTGTAAGTTCATACATTGATAAACATTAGAAAAGTATATTCGTTAAGTGCACGTACTTACAATTTCAAGGGGCCGCGGTGGCTCAGTGGTAGAGCGTTCACCTCTGGTGCTTGGGGTCCCAAGTTCAAACCCTGCTCCCGCCAAGTGAACTTTGTGGTGGGCAAACACCGTGTGCATGGGTTTTCTCGGGGTTCTTCCGTTTCCTCCCGCTTTCTTCATTTCACCAATTCATTCCTCTCTCATCATCACAGTCTCCTTTAGCCTAACCGGCATAATCGTGGGACGTAAAACTCTTTTTTACAATTTTAACAGAAGTACAGTAAGTGCATAACCCGAACACTAGTCAAAAAACTAAAAGAAATTGGCTTTTAAAAGTCTGTAATAGTTGTAACGCTAAACAAACAAAAGAAAAAAAACTATCAAATTTGGGAGCCGAGCTCAACATTAAAAAAGCACAGTGTATTATTCTGCTTCCACTAAACTTGTATCTACATACAGATATATTTAACACCATAAGTCTAAGGTATATACTCGTTTCATATTTGTCAATACCTAATTAGTACTTGAAAAGTTCCAAGAAACACAAATAAACATAAAATTACACACATTAAAATCAGTCCATCAAAACTAGCCTATATTTTTTATTTTACCATAAACAAAATGTTTATATTTTGGCAAAAATTCAGTCTAAATTTCCATTTTTTTAAGAAAAAAAAAGTTTGTTAGTTATTGCTATAACTACAATAGCTCTCGTATACGTCCCGTTCCATATTAGTCATAAATAACACATAGCATAACTGCATGATTGAGGCGCCAACACTACAAAAATGAGACTTTTTCCGTCGATCCATTTGAAAGTTATTCACAATTACTTAATTTGTACATTTTTTAAAGCCACTTTGTATATTTAATATGTATGGATATGTTAATGATGATAGAGAATTGAAATTATTTTGTGTTTCAGCTCAAGTGAATTGCCAGATGCCTCGGACCTTCGGAGACAGCCTAATCCATTCCTCTCATTTTGATTATGCCGTGGAGGTAGACGTACCGCTGCCCAGTCATGGCGGTGGAGAACCCAGCGAAGAGGAAAAGAAGATTGGGGCTCTAATCGCCGAGAATCTTGTTGATGATGGGGCCACTTTACAGATGGGTATGCATATGATGTATTTTTATCATCAGTCTATATTATTAAAAATAAATGTAATCTTGTTTGTGATCACATCATGGCCAAATGGCTGAGCCACTTAACGTGGATTTTTAAACATAGCATCTATCTAGGACTGCGTTTCTATCATGTCACTTCCACCTAAAAATGCATAGAGTAAGGAAAGTAGAGGAAGTACAAAGCTTGACCAAATATTTCACACCACAACAATGGATTCGTTAATTATTACATTTATGTACAAGGTAACAAAAAAAGTTCGTGCCGTTCTAGAGCAGTGATAAACAAAGATCAATACAGTGGACGGTACGTATCTTTAAGTTCCGAAGTAATCTCCATTAGCATCTACCACCGTTTGCCAAAGTTCCTGCAGCTGCGCAATACCCTGGTGATGAAACTCGGCGGTCGAGGATCCAAAGTAGTCCGTGAGTGCGTTACGCAGGTCATTCTCATTTGCGAACTATCTCGACGGAATGAAACAGGTGATAATTTGTTCGCTCAAGGTCTGGTGAATATGGTGCATGCCCCAGTCTCTCCCAGTCAAGTTGCTGAAAGGTCTCCCGGATCCTATTTGCCACATGTGGCTTGGCATTGTCGTGCAGAAACACTACACCCTTGTAATTCACCAATTCCGGCTCCCTCTACCAATACATGGTGTATTCTTTGCAACTTCTGAGAATACAGGTCAGCAGTGATGATCTGATCAGGTCGAAGGAGCTTGTAATGCACCACTTGTCGAGAATTCTACCGTACAGAGAGCATATCCTTTCGTGGGTGTAGAGATGTGAGGAACAGGGTCACGTAGTCACAACTAATGCCCTGGTACGCTTGAGAGTGTCATAAAGGAACCACTTTTCGTCGACACTGAGCAGGCGATGAAAGCTGGGTGTGTACAGATGACGAGTGAGCAAGGACAAACAGGTTGTCACTGTTTTTCCTTGTTTGCTGCCGACAATATGTCGGATACCCACTTGCTTAACTTGTATGACTTCCCTATTTCATGCAAGTACAGTCTGTTTCAGTGGAAACATAGAACCTTTCTGCATGTTAATCACACGTTAGACCAGTGTCCTTTTCGGTGGCTGCTTTCAGGGCCTGCTTTCGTATGTGGTCGCCCACTGCGAGATATCTCCCAATCGAATTTCTGGAATCAATGCTTAGTGGTGCGTTCGTTCACGGCATTCTCCCCAAACCCCTGGCATATGCGGCAACTTAATGCAACAGCTGAAGGCCTACTTGAAAGTCATACAACACACATACACATGCACAGACAGGATACTTCGATACCTCCTTTTCTCTTTGACATTGGACAAGTTATGACTGCTCCATGTGGGCAGCGTGCGTGTATTACTGAAGGTTAGACTACTGTGAGGATGCTGTGTGTCTGAATCTACTGGAGCAGTTCTTTCATTAGTTAACTGACCATGAGCACTATTATTATTTCTTTCATCAGATTGGGCAGTGTGCCATACGTCATATACATCCTTGCCGCGTTTATTAATTATTCACAGATAAACGTAGAATGAGAAACGGTTGTGGCATTTGTAATCATCAGACATACCTAGGGGCGAGGGGGGGGGGGGCAGGGGTAGCGTTTATTGATCTAATCCACGGGCTTGTTGCCTGGACGAGCACAACAGCAGATTAAAATTCATGTCCAGAGCATCGCCCATGTGGTGCTGTGGAAGACATTGTCAGAACATGATTTCACAGACATAACGTTAGAACTGGCGGAAACCATTTCCAGCATGGGGTAATGTGTAAGGGCGTTCTTGTTTAATTTTTATTATTATTAACAAAAGACTCTAGAAAAGGCACCGCAAAAAGTTTTTTTTTTAATTTTTTTATTTTTATTTTTTTTATTTTTTATTTTTTAATTAGCCAGCCTATATTATGGAACGATCGAAAGTTCCATGAATACTATTGTTGAATTTGCGTTTATAATCTCCAGTAAACTTTTGACTGTAAGCACAAATATGGGATAAATGTGTAATAATAATAATAATAATAATAATAATAATAATAATAATAATAATAATAATAATAATAATAATAATACTGCAGCTTACTGCGTTTAAATTGTGCTGTAGTTGTACTAAACAGTTTCAGCGAACACTCAAAACTAGTTTTACAGTATATTTGTAGGGACAAAAAAGACCTTATGCAAAGTGTTTAGAATAGCAAGAAGGAAGAAAAATCGTTGGAAACAAAAGTCCTTTAAGAAAAAAGTTTTACTTAGCAAGTTTTAACTCCATCACTCTTCAATTGAATATATCCAATGCAAGATGACATTCTGGGAAGTGACAACAAGTTACATGTGAAATATCCTGAGCTATCGATGAAAATGACGTTATTTGCTGAAACAGTTTAATGTAAGGTCCATTTATATACAGGGTGTTTCAAAACAACACTGACAACGTTTGGGAGGTGATTCCTGACATCAAGATAAGACAAAAAGTATAGACAAATCTGGGTGCACAAATGCTTCCTTTCGGAGTTATAGGCTGCGAAAACATAAAAAAATAAACATTAAAGGTCCTTAGCTCCAAAACTATAGGACCTTCTGTAGTCGGTTCAAGACTTCACTTAAGAACTAGTGGGTGCCCTATCCAAATATCCATGTTTCGGAATCCTGCGGTAGTTCCACAACAATTTTTATAGAGGTAGTTGATGAGTACCACAAATTATATGCCCGTAACCAAACTTGCTCTATAAAAATTGTTTCGGAAGTACCGCAGGATTCTGACACCTGGATATTTGGATAGCGCACATATTAGTTTTTAAGTGAAGTCTTGACCCGACTATGGTGGGTCCCATAGTTTTGGAGCTATGGGCCCTTAAAGTTCGTTTTTTCATGTTTTCGGGAGCCTATAACTCCGAAAGGAAGCATTTGTGCACCAAGGTTGGTCTGTACTTTTTATCTTGGTGTCAGGAATTACCTCCCAAACGTTGACTATGTTGTTTTGAAACACCTTCTATCTATCTATCTATCTTATATATATATATATATATATTATATACCGTATATGTATGTCTAGAGTGGCCCATTTTGATCTTTCCACGGAAATATCTCGAAAACGGTTGATGAACCGAACGAAACTCAAATAGGAAATGTCATGGGGCACATAAAATAGTGTTGTCGCGGTGCCCCCCAGAGCCGCCCTTCATGGGGGCCGAGGGCCCAACTTCAAAATTTTAAATGGAAACATGCGGCGAGTGATACCTCGTTCGATAGATCTTTAAAAACTATAAAGCGTTGTGGCAAAAAAAAAAAAAAAAAAAAAAAATTCGTATCAGTCACCATATTCAAAATGGCCGCCAAGACATGGTGTCTGTATCAAATGAAAGGTCCAGTACCACTAACATGAAAACGGTTGCAGATAAATAAACAGAACAAAAAACGAAACAGGAAAATGACCTGGAGCACGTGGAATGATGTCGCGGTAATCCCTAGGGGCACCTTGCGTGGGGACCCAGGTCCCAACTTTAAAATTTTAAATGGAAACATGAGGAGGGTGATCCTTTGTTCGATAGATTTTTAAAAGCTGAAGAGCGCTTGGCAAAAGATTGATCAGATGGGTCACCGATTTCATAATGACCACTAAGACATAATACCTGTATCAGATAAAACGTCCAGTGCCCATAGAATGGAAACTGTTAAAGATAAATGAACATAAATATTCGAATAGGAAATCACCGAGGGTATTTATCATTTCACAGCTCGAGAATGATGCAACAGAGGAAAGTATGATTAGAGTAAAAGTGCCTTAATATAAAGGGGGAAATCTAATTTCTAGAAAAGTATCACTCCAACCTCCCCTCCATAAGTGGGGGGGAAGTGGGAAGGAACGGTGAAATTTCAAATGAGAACCTTAGTTTTTACAAATTTAATCTACACAATTGAATCTGAAATGTGCTTTATAAGAGATAGATGTCTCTGTAATGAGAAAAATTAGGTAAAATTCGTGTTAAATGCTTCCATTTTTATTGCAGCCAATGTAAAAATGAATCAACTGAAATTTGGAACAAAATTGTCGAACAATGCAGTGTTTACAACAATGTATACAAACCGCCGTCTGCACAACATTGGTTCGATTCTTTCCCTTCTGTGTCGTGTTGCATGGTATATCCAGGGCTTTTTATTTGTTAGTCTCCTCACCTCTCACGTCCGGGGTGATTTTTTTCTTCGTGTCGTGAGTCTCTGCCTCTCACGTACCAACAAAATGGGGAAATCCATCTCACAGTTTGGAGTTGTCCTCACAAAGTGGGGACATTTCCGTTTGCCTGTATACATAAATTAATCCTTCGGCGAAAATGCATGACAGTTTGTAATAAAACGTTAGATGGGATTTGAGCACAAGCCACTCAAATTCGCTCCATCATATCTTCCCTAATGCATTTTTCAAATATCTCCAGAAATAAAAATCTGGGGATCATGCGGGCCATAGTATTGGCCCTTTTCTCCCAGTCTATTTTCCATTATATCGCGTGTGCAAATACTCCACCACTCTTTGCGCAGAGTGAGGCGCCGCTCCATCTAATTGCACCTCACTCTTCATTATGGCACTTTTGCTCTAATCATCTTTTTCTTTGCTGAATCACTCTCAAACCGTAAAATGATAAATACCCTGTGTGATTTCCTATACGAGTTTTATTCTGTTTATTTATTTAACTGTTTTCATTCTATGGGGACTGGACGTTTTATTTGATACAGGTATTATGTCTTGGTGGTCATTTTGAAAACTGTGTTTATTATGAACCTTTTTTTCCCACACCTCTCTTTAGTTCTTCAAGACCTATCGAACGAGGTAGCACTATCCTTATGTTTCCATTTAAAATTGTAAAGTTGGGCCCTGTGTCCCCATGTAAGGTCGCCCTGGGGTCACCGCGACATCATTCGACGTGCCCCATGCCATTTTCCTGTTTCATTTTTTTGTTCTGTTCATTTGTCTACAACCGTTTTCATATTAGTGGTATTAGACTTTTTATCTGATATAGGTACCATGCCTTGGCGGCCATTTTGGATATGGTGACCGACAAATCTTTTGCCACAATACCTTTTAGTTTTTAAAGATCTATCGAACGAGGTATCACTCGCCGCATGTTTCCATGATAAATTTCAAAGTTGAGGCCTGGCGCTTCATGAAGAGCGGTCCTGAGAGGCACTGCAACAATACTATTCGATGGGCCCCATGGCATTTCGTGTTTGAGTTTTTGTTCGGTTCATTTATATTCAACTGTTTTCGAGGTATTTCCGTGGAAAGATTAAAATAGTAAATATAAAAATAATATGTAAATAATATACTTACGTGCCAAAAATCGTGGGAGAGTGGAAAGGAACAAGTTGACATCGCAGAAAACTGGTGAAACCGCGCAAAGCAGTTTGTGCTGTTAGCTGGACTTTTGTAAGTATAGTGAAACTTCCTGGTGATGGCAAGCCGACGAGAATGTTGAGCCTGGGATGATAGCTAGTCGTAGACGAAAGGAGCCTTCGATTTCGGAAGTAGTTCGGAGAGTAAATTTTTCTCGCTCCACAGACAAGGGTGGACCGTGAGCACTGAATTAAAAGTATTACGATCCATCAGGGACAAAGCAGTGCCCGCCCACGTATTCTGAACGGCTATGACCGGCGACGCCTGGACAGACAAGCAACAAGCAACAGTGAATGAACTTACAGTACGAATCAGTCCAGGACGTCTCAGAATTGTATTTCAGAGGTCAGTGCAGCGTAGTTCGGTTTCCATGGAGTATTGTAGCCTAGACCGATAGAAGTGCCTTAACTAACCATCGGCAGCGGCGACTCCCATCTGGTCGGAATACGAGGATGAGGCCTTAGATGATTGGCAACGTGGTGAGATAAGTTTCCAGTTGGGACGTGGGAATGGTAAGGTCCGGATGTAGCGCAGATCCTATAAGGCCTGTCAACAAGGCACTCACCAAGCTGGTGGTGGATCCGCAATGCTTAACATGGCTTGCTTTGTGTCTTCTGGTCTGTTTGAACCGGACATTTACCGTTCATAACCAGGTTCTGCTGCTTGGTTACCATCTTCAAAACCTTATAGACTTCGCGTATTGTGCCAGCAATGGAGTTTTCCAGAATGACAGAACTCCATGTCACTAGGCCGAATTGGTGCGCGAGTGGTTTGAAAAACAATGTGGACACTTGCAACCCCTTAGATCTCCGGGCATGAATTTTGCCAAGCATATTTGGGATATCGAACGGGTCACTTTTGTCCAGAATTCTCCACTTGCAACAAGCACTGAATTGTGGACGGCAAGAAAGACTTCATGGCTTCACATCTTTCGAGCAGACTTCTGGCGACTTGTTCCGTTCCTACCACATCAAGTTGCTGTCCTTCGCTGTGCTCGAGGAGGTCCACATGTTATTAGGTAATATCCCATTACTTTTGGCACTTAAGTATATATTATAATCTATGATAATATGATGTATAATAATATAAAAATAGTAATAGTTGACCCATGCATAAATACGGGTCAACGCATGAGTGTTGTACCGGATATTTTTTCTATCTTTTATTCTCAAATTCTTTACGTAGTATCGTTTATCCCATTTGTTAACATCTTTTGTTCATTATTCTTTTTACCTTTAAAACACACATAACATAAATAGGCCAGATATATTAGGACTACGATTCTTCATTTTTTTTAATACGTTTTTTTCCCCTTTTAAATTGGAAAAATCTTCCTGAAAAGTATATTCATTTATTACTTACTTCAGATGTTTAATCTTGTGACACCACGTCACATTTATCTGCTAAACCAAAAGTATTTGAAATAATTATTTCGATAACTTCTTTCGTAGTATGTGTTGGTATGTTTTTGTCATTGTAGGAATTGGCAGCATTCCTGATGCCGTGCTATCAGACTTGAAGGGCCACAAGGATCTTGGAATCCATTCGGAGATGTTCGCTGACGGCGTTGTGGACCTCGTCGAATGTGGTGCCGTTACTGGCAACAAGAAGACCATTCATCAAGGGAAAATTGTAGGCAGCTTCCTTCTGGGCACCAAGAAGTTATACGACTTCGTTGATAATAATCCATTCGTTTGTAAGTAATCTACACGTAGAAATAGGGAAAACGTTATATGGAAGTTGAACAAAAGGATGAGGACTAACTACAATAAAGTGGTGTAGTCTTTGCAGTTAAATTGTATGTAAAGTTGGTCGCATTTTTATAGTGCTTTTATTAGTTATTTTTTTAAAGTAAAATTTTCCAATTTCAATTTCACTTACTTCCGTATTAAATAGAGCTCTAAAATATTCTGATGATGATACCAGATGACAATACAATATTTTCTCTTAATTTTCACTTTAGCTTTCGTTTACTGTAAAATTAAGTTTTACTTGTAATTTTGGTTCCTAGTAGTACTTCCGAGTACTTCGAAAGATTTCGGCCAATCCCGAGAGGCTTGCTGACGAAGAATAAAAACGAGGAAAAACATCGGGGGGAAATAAAATGGAATGAACTCATCGGGGTAGAGCAATGCGAAGAAATCCTTGTTGTAGCTGCTAGTCACACGTCGATGTTTTTTATTGTTTTTTTATCCTCTAAACAAGGCTGTAGGGGAGAACCGAAAGCTAGGAAGCACGAAGTATTATCACGAATCACAGTTATAAGTAAGTGAACGATTGTTAAAATTCCTAAGCGTGTTTTGTTTATTACAACCTGTACTAGCTATGTATCCTATTCTGTTGTGCAATCAAATATGTTCTGTATTTGCATTTACACAGTACAAGCCGAGCTGAACTCAGAAGCTCCCAGTATGCAAACTGTGGAACACAGCCTCTGTTATTGTGCCGAGCCTGTCCTTTGGCCACTAAATATAGCGGTCTTTAGTTCCTGGGCTACTTCCCCACCGAATTTCATTCAGATCCGGCCAGTGGATATCGAGAAATGAAGTACCAGGTAGAAGAGACGAGCATGCCCCTGGCTACTCCGGCTACCAAAGTAGCAGTTTTTAATCGCTTGGTCATGGGCTGTTTGCTCACCAAATTTGGCTCATATCTGGCCATTATAGTTACGGAGAACTAAAGTGCTTAGCTTCGATCCCCCACCGCATATCTCCCGCTGGGGATCGCATTGCTGGCAACTGGAGAGACCTTGTATACCAAATTCATACATCAAGGTCGCTACGATTTAACAGTTCTTAATTGTTCCATAATTAATATTTATTTCTACCATTGTCCTTCTTTTGACAAGATGAAGCAGCAAATTACTGGAATTTAGTTCTCTCCAAGATTTGGTTACTTTCCAGTTTCAGTAGTACTCCGTTGGCCTAGGGTGACCAAACGGTCCGTTTTGTAACGACGTGTTCAGAAGTTGTGTGGTCTTCCGAGAAAAATGTGAACGGGATGCAAAATTCATTTTTTTCCTTTAAAAAAAAAAATACAAGTGTCCCGTTTTTGGCTCCTAGTTATGTAGTATAATTTTCACATGTAGTTAAACTTCATGGTTAAGTCTTCGTTTGGAAAAATTCCGAGATTTTGTAAAATAGTTTCATACTTTTCGAACTCTGTAATAAATTCCATGTTTTGATATTCGAAAAAACCTTCCATGATTAGATAATGGAAGTCTACTTCTTCCTCTCTGCCGTAAATAAATGGCTGGATTATCAAATGACGCCAGTTTCCCGAGCGTCCCGTTTATTCTATTTTCCTAAATCTTATCACCCTACGTGGGACCATATGTATATCAATTTTACATCAACTACGAAACAACAGTAATCATATTTTTAGTATCAATTTAAACTGAGACGTGCATCTAAATATTTATTAGTGCCGAAATTTTGAATGGAAACTTCCACATTCGTGCTTAACTATACAGTATTTTATATATATATGGTGGACTATTTATTTGATACATCTGTGATAACTGAGAAACCAAAAAGAGAAAAGCGAAACTTCGCATGGAGCAACTATAAGGAAGGGGACATCGTTTTACGTATTAAACACCACCACCCAGTGAACAGTGTTGCCATCCCAGTATAAAGTTATATTTTTTCAAATGACACTACGTCAGATTATTTCAAATCAATATGTTAAACGAAAACTTAGAATACCACATTTATTATTCAGTGTTGCAAACTAAGAATGTTAAAGTATCACAAACATCCAAAGTTCGGAAGCCTCTATCACACATACAGCACAACGGAGATGGACAAGACAATGAACATCGGAAGTACCTTAGCGTTGGATATTATAGTCATAGTATGACTTGTTTTGAATGAATAGCAACGAAGTTACAAGGGCTTGAAAATTTGAATTTTTTGAAAGGCTTTATTTCGAAAACGTGCTTAGATAAGTATCATATCTAATCACTTGTGTGGTTTGCAATTGGCAAACAAATCATTTTGCCGTTGACAGTACTTCGATATCTTAAACCGTTCCGGAGATATGATAAACACTGATAAAGTTCGCAACACTGCTGAAAATGGCGTATTTCTGAACAATATTTAAACTGATTATTGTTTTCCTTCTCTTTTATAGCATTGCAGGAATAACTTTAGTAGGTGTAACTACAAGTGCTCGCAATTACATGTTTTAAGCAGTGTTGCAAACTTCAGCAATGTTTATCGTATCTCCAGAGCGGTTTGAGATATCGAAGTGCTGTAAACGGCAAAATAATTTACACATTCATTGCAAACCACGCAAGTAACTAGATATGATTTGTATCTAAGATTTTTTTTAAAATAAAGCCTTTCGAAAAAAAAAATCAAATTTTCAAGTCTTGTAACTTCGTTGTTATTCATTCAAAACAAGTCATACCATGACCATAGTATCCAACGCTAAGGTACTTCCGATGTGCAACACTTAGTTTGCAACACTGAATAATAAATATGGTATTTTAAGTTTTCGTGTAACATGTTGATTTGAAATGTGTAATAATCTGACGTAGTGCCATTGGAAAAAGTATAACTTTATACTGGAGTGGCAGCACTTCACTGGGTGGTGGTGTTTAATACGTAAAACGATATCTCCCTCCTTATAGTTGCTTCATGCAAAGTTTCGATTTTGTCCTTCTTTTGGTTTCTCCGTTATTACTGATGTTCCAGATAAATTGTCCACCCTATATATATATATATATACACACGAGGGTCATTCGGAAAGTAAAGAACGTTTTTGTATAAACACTTTAATAACTGATATACAAAGGCGAAATTTGTGTTAGACACGGCGCACAACAACTCTGCACTTGAGTGACGTAATGCTGTTCGCGATTTGGCTCCCATCTGACCGTGATTTAGGAGGCAGAAAAGTGAACTTATCAGCGTTGCCAACTGAAATAAATATTCGCCATGAATTTAGAAATGTGAGATATTATTCGTAACTCGTACGTTGTACTTTTTCATCTATGTATATCTAGATCATTACTATTAATAATAGACGTTGCATTCCACAAATAAAAATGAAAGTCAAATATTTTTCATCTATGTGTATGTGTACATAAAGGAAACACTCACCTACATTTCTTCTATTCCGGATAAGTCACCGTCAGTGTCCTTTTCTGAATCACTGTTGCTATCACTATCGACACCACCCAGACTGATAACAACCCTCTCAGAAATTTTATCCATAATTCCTTCTGCTTCCCAATACTGAGTTTCAATTTGCTTCACGTGATTACAAACTGATATCCATTCGTTCCTCCCGATTTGCCCGAACCTAATTTCACAGAGTTTTTTTTGAACATCATTAATTTTGAAAGTTGTGTTTCATGAAGCAACCCATCCTTGGGATCTTTTTGTGCTTCACTTTGGGGTTTATAACATTTATAGTCACGTTAAATTCACTACAACACACACCGAAACACCTACAAACTATTACACTAGCCTCTCCACACTACACTGGACCGGAATACGATAGTAACAAGGAACACCTTATTTTCAATCTACCAGCACACTACACGAAACCCAGCGAAAGAACAAAACCTCCACAAGCATCGGAAATATCTTATTTCGAGGGGTGAGTGAGCAATGTCTCTTGTTTTAGACCCTAAGCGAATGGAATGCTACGATTGCCAAAATGTACCATGTGTTCTGTTGACCAACAGATGTGTGGGAGGATTTCTTTTTCTTTTCTTTACTTTTTTTTTTTTTTGGTAACCCAAAGGTCAAAATAAGAAGGGTGAAAGAAGGTTTTCCACTCAGTATTACTTAGCATTGTGTTATAGTGGTGTATATAAATCTGAATTTTTGTGATTTGTAGAACTAAAATACTATGTGTATCTATTCTTTTGTGTGTTAATATCTGGGTTTGTGTGGATGTATTTGTATGAGTTCTTTACCCCTTTTTTTATGCCGGCACGTTCAGGTGTTTGATACATTCAGTTATTCTTAATTTTAATAATTGATTCTCTTATACTTTGGTTAATTAACGCTATGATATGGAAGATGAAAGATCTTTTTTAAAAAACTCGGGAGCAGTACTACGATCAGAAGTCTAAGTAGGGAATTGATATATAGTGTCAGAGCTTACTTCGAGAAAGAAAGAGCAAACGACGGTCTATTGTTGTCAATTGTACCAGTCCAGTTGCAAAAGCAGTGGAGAGGATGTGTGATGCTTTGCAAAGAGGCAAACATTCAGTAATAAACAAACTATTAAAAAAAAAAAGATTAGGATCTACTACTGAGAAGTTTGGATAATCGCGGTTGGCAACATATCTTGCGCATGCGTAGGATCAACCATTTCCTCTCATTTTCATCTCACTCGCTCGGGAAGCAACGGTTTCAAAGTGCAAAGTTATCTTGCGCCGTGTCTACATACTATGTGATACTTAAGTTACTTCTCGACATAGTCGCCATGTAAATTTAAACACTTGTCATACCGTGGTACAAGTTTTTCTATGCCTTCGGCATACACAGTTGCCGCCAAACTGTTGAATCAATCACTAACAGCTTCCTTAAGTTCATCATCATTGCCGTAGTGGCTTCCACCCAAAAAGTCTTTCAACTTTGACAATTTCGTACAACACAGATCTTGAAATTTCAGGAAAGAATTCGTGCAGCCCATCAATAATGAATCGCCTATCCTCTTGAATTTTCCGCTCAATTCTTCCTTTGATTTCGTCAGTCACAACAGAAGGCCGGCCCGAGCGTTCCTCATCGTGCACATTCGTCCGTCCGTCATTAAACATAATGCACCACTTACGAACTGATGCTTCATTCATTACATTTCCATACACCTCAGTGATTTGTCTATAAATTTCTATCGGACGCACTTTTCTTGCATTCAAAAATCTTATCACACTACGAACCTCACACTTGGCGGGATCAGTAATTGTATCGCACATTTTACAGTCGCACAGCGAAGCAATAACGGACCGTAGCGGATCGCAGCTGGTGCCAGACTGAGGCTAAAGCATGCCCAGGTCAATAACACAACGGCAGCGGGGGTGGGGGAACACGCGCTAGCGCAAAACGTTCTTTACTTTCCGAATGACCCTCGTATAATATATCAGGAATGCAAATAACCACTCGCGTGGGGCGAGTGGTTCATCGGTGCGGGCGAATATTTAATATCATACCGAAAGTAAGTAAATGATTGCTATTGTGGAATGTGGGCTAGTAGCTTTTTTTTTTCTTGGGCGAGTTAGTTTGTAGCTTATTTGCATCCCTGATATCATATATATAGGGTGTCTCAAAAGTCCCTTGACATTGGATAACTCTTGTCATTATATATATAGTTAGTAAAGTCAATAATAGTCCGGGATTTTTCCCTTCACAATTTTATAATAAAATCTATTCTCTAAAATAATTACAACGCTCTTATAATATAAATGTTTCCAGTAGAACCTGAGTACACGTAAAGTGGCTTCGGTTTTTGATGCAGTTAGAAATTAGGTTTTATACGGACATCCTTTGCTCAATTCGGCCTCCAAGGTATTGTAAAGATTGGTCTCACGAGAATACTCCTTCTGTCCAATGCAGCTACCAGAGATTGGGTGAGGTGGGATCTCCCTTGTCCAATGCGATCTCGGGAACGGGTGTTGTAGGTTATTCAATCAGTGTACCACTGATAATTTGGTCCTCTTCTGGGCTTTTTCCTGAGTATCTCGTTCCTCATCGGCTTCCGTCGTGCAGGCTTCGTATCTTCCTGTTTATTAAGGTCTGTCCTCATTCTTCATTAATTTGATACATACAAAAAGTACAAGACAGAATTTTATTCTGTGATGTGACTGAACTTCAATCTACCGAGGAAAGTAAGAGATTCTGCCGAAACATTAAAAGAAAATCGTAACAAGTGCTAAGTTTAACTAATTAGTTATTCACATGCATCAGTTTCTGTCGTTAAGCAAATATGAAGATTATATTGTTTGTTTGTTTTTTCAGTTATGTTGGATGTTGGCTACGTGAACAACACCCAAGTCATATCAAGGAATTCCAAGATGACTGCCATTAATTCGTGTATTGAATTGGATCTTACCGGACAAGTATGTGCTGACTCCATTGGAACAAGAATGTATTCAGGTTAGAATCATTTACATGTTGAATTTCTCTCTTAATTTGTATTCTTTTAAAAATGAAATGAAATCTGTGAGTTTTACGTCCCACGGTTATGCCGGTTAGGCTAAAGGAGACTGTGATGATGAGAAATGAATGAAATGGTGGAATGAAGAAAGTGGGAGGAAACGGGAGAGCCCCAAGGAAACCTACGCACACGGTGTTTGTCCACCACAAAATTCTCTTGGCGCGAGCTGGGATCGAACTAGGGACCTCATGCACCAGAGGTGAACGCTCTACTACTGAGCCACCGCGGCCCCCTGTATTCTTTTAAGTTGCTGAGGCTACTTCAATTATCAAGGAATAACATTTGTTTTCAACCACCCTATGTACCCTGCTATTCCGATTGTTCATTCCACACTCATGATGATGATTGTGATTCATTGAAACCGTTTGGGGGCACGTGGTTCAATGATAGAGTGCTTACCTCTGGTGTGTAAGGTCCCTGACTCGATCCCCGCCCAAAGAAGTTTGTGGCGTACATCATTGTGTCCATTGGGTTTTCTCGGGGTACTCCCATTTCCCCCCACATTATCCCTCTCCCTTAGCCTAACATGCATAAACGTGGGACGTTAAACTGAAAGATTCATTCCATTTTTTTGAAACAGTTTGTTGCCTGCAGGATTGTACAATGGTCATAGATGAGCTTTTAACTATTGATAGTATCACATATCTTTCCCGTTCTAAAATTAAAAATTACTTTAAATGATTTGCATTTAGTATCAATAAGTTTAAAAATCAGTTAGAATAGTACAGGAAAAACACTGAAGCTCTTCCTCTTGTTTGCCGCATAAATACTCTGCCAATTACTTTTTACGTGTCACTCGGACTTTTGTGTATAGTTACTAACGCTCTCGCCGTCTGTGCGAGTGTTCCTGAGTTCGAGTCTCGATGGGGACATTCAGCCCGAAAGGTGTAAAAGCCTATTCAGTGCAGCCATCCTGAATGAGGTTTTTCCTAGGTTTTCCTTATTCCCACCAGGCAAATGCCGGGATGGTACCTACCATGAAAGTTCCTAGGCCGCTTCCTTCCTTGTCCACTTCCGCAGGTGGTGAGATCGCCGAGGAACGTCATCCCTCCTATGTGACAGGCTAAAATGTCAATAGATACCAAAAGCTCAGAAATATACAGTGTGATTCGTGAGGAATGTCTGTCATAAACTCATTTATTCATCATTTTGGCAATATGCAGTTCAAGCAGTTTAATTCTCTTTTTAATTTAAAAGGACTAGCATATGCTAGCAGACGACGTTTCTATGTGCGAGTGTGTGTGTGTTCTCTCACTCAGCCGATGCATGTGGGCGTCGTGACCTTGATCAGCACTTCTTCAGCCAATAACAGATCGGTCCACTCTTACGTCACTCAACGCGTGAAGCCCACGCGTACAGCGAGAGCCGAAGAGTTTTAGCGAGAGGCAACTACTTGGCGCCGAAGAGACGAATGTGTAACAGCGTCTTCTACCCTGCTGCAACAAGACACTGTGTAATCATGTTATGTATTTAGTTGAATCGAGTTATTTTTCACAATATAAGAAACATCCATTATTATAATTATTACAACTGTATCTCCTAGTTTAAAGCTATGTAAGTATCAATATAATTAAAATTTTCGAATCGATTGACGAGTATTTTCTGCGATTGTGCATGTCATCTCCCATGCCTCGTGGTTATCTATTTGAGTACATGGTGCAAAATTTACTTTTTACTTATTATTTGTGTAATTTGTTAATTTTCGGAAATATGATGCTGAATCTGTTGTGTCTCTAAAGGTTGTACGTAGAATTTTTGCTTACGTGTAGTTGGCGTTGAAGGGAGTCTTTTCATATAATTACTTGTTTCATCGTCAACGCTCGGGCAAACGTTCTATTTACGACTATCAAATATAATGCTTGCTCTATTTGGACCACCATCCTATGGAGTAAACGTTATATGTCATATAATTTGTGAGGATTCGGGAGGAATGTCACATAAACGAAAATAAACGAAAAAGTCCTATGAACATGTGTCCGATTTTCGATCATTACGGAACTGGAGCAGGTTGAAGACTATACATATCTATTAAGACATATGTATAGTTAATTAAGACAAGTGTGAATATTAGTTACCGAAGTGCTGTGTAGGCGCTGTGGTGGATAGAATAACAGTAAGACAGATGACTGATCCATCCTACAAGAGGTATGTGGATTCTTTAACAGTCAGCACTGTGACGTCGCACCGAGGCAACAGCTGCAAGCGTACCCCAGTGTGCAACCATGGGTTGGATCAGTAAACATTTATGACAAATTTTTGAACGGCTCCTAAATCGAGTTTTCGTATTTTCTATGGAATAAGCACATCATACTGAGTTAAGTGATAGTTTGGGTTTGGTTACACTGCATGTAGTTCTCCACACATTAGGTTTACAAGAAAAATTTTTGACTGAAATATATTGTATCTTTTGGTCCAGAAAGATAAGAAAAGACTGAAGAAAGAAAATTATCTTCAGAAATAAATAAACTTGAGCGCCGCAAAATATTTAAACTTCAAGCTTTAAAAGAAAAAGATCAAATTAAACAAAAACACAAAGCCACAGGAGGAAAAAATAAGTTAGATTTGTTGGTTATATTAGTGTACAGGTATCGTTGGTGTTAATTATTGCTTTGGTACTGATGTTTTTTTGTATTCCAAATGAAGGAATTTTGATCATAATAAGCATTTACAATAAGTAAGCAAGCTTATACCGGGCGTTGGATGGCTATAGGGATGGTGGAGACAAGATTATTATTATTATTATTATTATTATTATTATTATTATTATTATTATTTAACAAAACACAAATGTAAGTGTTTGCGGGCCGGCAAGCCAGGGAAATCAATACCAGAATTTCAGTGTGAACTCTGGTATTTTAAATCACCCTCAATCGAAATATTCTCCACAAATTATTGCACAGAGATATTTAGTTAGTCGGGGCTTGAGAAATAATGTCAGAAACCTTAAAACTAGTTGTGCTGGTGGATCTGAATTGATGAGCATCCGTCCGACAGCCGGCAGATCAAGGTCGAGTCCCCTTACAGGTTTGAGAGAGAGAGAGAGAGAGAGAGAATGTGTATATATAAAGGGTGTTTCAAAACAACACCGACAATGTTTGGGAGGTGATTCCTGACACCAAGATAAGACAAAAAGTATAGACCAACCTGGGCTTCCTTTCGGAGTTACAGGCTGCCGAAAACCTGAAAAAATGAACTTCAAAGGTCCATAGCTGTAAAACTGGGACCTATCGTAGTCGGGTCAAGACTTCACTTAGGAACTAATGTGTGCGCTATCCGAAAATACATGCTTCAGAATCCTAAGGTAGTCACGCAACAATTTTTGTACAGGGAGTTTAACTACGGGCATATAATTTAAAGTACTCGCCAACTACCTATATATATATATATATATATATATAATAAAAAAAAGCAGGATTCTGAAACGGATACTTGGATAGGGCACATACTAGCTCCTCAGTCAAGTCTTGACCTGACTACGGTGGATCCCATAGTTTTGGAGCTATGAATCTTTAAAGTTCATTTTTTTGATGTTTTCGGCAACATATAATTCCCAAAGGGAGCATTTGTGTACTTAGGTTGGTCTATACTTTTTGTCTTACCTTGGTGTCAGGAATCATCTCCCCAACGTTGTCGGTGTTGTTTTGAAACACCCGATATATAATAAATATACTTATTTATTAAGTGCATCTTTATAGCCTATTTTTTAATCTGTAGTCGTGAGGCTTCTCAGAATATGTAACCAGATTTATGCAGCACGTCTTCAGGCTACACGGCCATGGTGTGTTAGTGCTTACGATAGTTACAACATTGTATGGCCATCTCTCTGTTTGCTACATGTTTGTTCTTTCACCATGGATGTTGACTCCTATTATCAACAAGAGCTTGGAGCAGCGCTAGAACAGTACCCTGATTTTAATGTATTTTATACGGACAATTCTAAAACGGAATTTTTGTTGGCTGTGGTTTCGTCAAAGACGAGCAGTTCGGAATTAGTCTCCATCGCCTGTATTCAATATTCACTGCTGAACTAACAGTTAAGGTAAGCCTCGATCGTGTGCTTCAGCTTTCACTGCGTCATGTATTTATGTGCTTTGACTCGCGAAACGTATTAAAAGCCTGCAAAATGTAAATTTTAGTAAACACGCCTTAGTGCAAAACATTCTTGTGGAATATCATCGCCTACAGCTGATGTGGCAGCAGGATTGTCTTTTTGTTTGTTGCGTACCAGGACATGTCGACACGTGGGGAAAGGAGTGTGCTGACACAGCAGCCAAGAACACTGCAATGTCAGGGATTGCATTGGAGCACTCTTCTGTGCTTTCAGTTGCTCGAACGGATGCGCTAACCATCCATATCATGAAGACTATCATGTCACTGATTATTCCGCTTGATCTTTTAGGAAGAGGTCACGGTGGCTCAGAATGTTACTCAGAATAAAATCTTTGGTTCGATTCCCATCTAAATAACTTTGCGGTGGACAGCATCGTGTCCATGGGTTTTCTCGGGGTACTCCCGTTTCCTCCTTTTCTCATTCCACCAATTTTTCCATCATCAGTCACTTGCTTTATTTATCGTCTCCTTTAGCTTAAAGAACATAATCGTGGGACGTTAAACTGAAACATTTGATCTCTTAGAATGTTCATAATACTCAAAGAGCGTTTGGGACAATTAAAAAAAAAAAAAAAAAAAAAAAAAAAAACTTAAGTAATGCATAACAGGTGTTATTTTTTACTTTATTTATATTTGAGTTTTATCACGCTCCGTGTTTTATTTATTTTTTTAAAACACTTTATTTTCTCAAATTTATGCTTCACTTTTTCAGGAGTTTGTTTTGAATTTTTAATGTTCAGAATGTATAGGTCATTGGCTTACCGTGACGGGAACAAATATCCTCGCCACTGACTTCTCTATTAAATTAACCAGTTATCAATCAATAACCTATTGTCATGGGCGCCCAAAGAGGGGGGCAGGCTGTGAGCCGAGCTTCTTTCCCCCTGGCTTACGAAGAAAATATATTAAATTTCTTAAGATATTCTTAATACAAATAAAGAAGTACCAAACGTAATGTATAGCAACCTGGGATTTGAGCCCCCTCTCCAGAAAATTTTCTTCGGGCGCCCATACCTATTGTTATTCTTGAAGTATAAATGCGTATTTCTTTTGTTACAGGATTTGGAGGCCAAGTTGACTTCATCCGGGGAGCCGGAGAAGGTTTTGATGGCCTCGGAAAGCCGATTATAGCTTTGGTCTCAGTAACGAATAAGGGAGAGTCGAAAATAGCGCCTACATTGAAAGTTGGTAAGACATATTTGGGTTTATACACTTTTATCAAGTAAGGATTTACGGATTTTTAAGGAGGTTGACCCATATTGCTGTTTATTGTTGTTTCTAATCATTTAGACTTCTACTAGTTTCATGAAATGGAAAAAAAATCGTTGCATAGTTATTACATAATTGTGAGACTAGACTCTTTAGAAGAAATAGATAGTTTGAGGGTAATCTCTCAAAAATGTTTTCCTAGTGCTATTTGAAAAAGAAGAAGAAAAACTTTCCTCTTCGAATTGGTACTTGCTGTGTATAAAAATATGCATTATTCAATATGAAAGTCAACTGACGTACTTGCATTAACACTTTGAGTGCTAGGCTCTGAAGTGCAGGCTTTCCCAAGAATGCTGGGCTTTTTTGCAACCTTTAAAAAAAAAAAGAAAAAAAAATTATCTTAAAATCTAGAAAAGCTAAAATAATACAATATGCACCGTTTGAAAGTTAGAGCTTGCTCTTTATTCTTATATATAATATTCTGTATTCCTACCACAAAACCATTACAAATCACAATAACATTTGCACGTAGTGTAAGGAAAATGAATGCGAATATGAGAATTATTATCTCAAGGTTACTAACCTGACATATCTGCTATTTCTGTTGCTACATAGTTTGGATCATTCTTACGATCGTCCAATAACTCTCCTTCAAACAGATCACCATCACTGTTGCTCAATTCCTCTTGTAAATTGAAGCGTGCTGAATTGTATGACAAGCTTTTTCTCGCCATTTTGACATCAAACAATAAGCACATGGTTTTTGATCCCTGGCGGTAACAAGGTATTAATTAGGGTCTTCACGCCATCTATTGACGAAATTCCGAAGTCCTAGGGATATTTCAAAACTGCTAACTCCATATAATGAACGAGCAAAACCATTGAAATACATTTTGAATATCACATATAAACACGGACTTTACAGTCTACAAAAGATTAGCTACTCTGTAAATATACAAAGTACTGAATCAGTACTCAAAAGTGTTAAGAATTGCACCTGTAAGGATTTCAACAACTCTCGTTATGTTGTTTCGTATGATCTGTTTCTAAAGTTAGGAACTGTAAGCATGACATGAAATTTCAACACAACAGACTTAGTAATAGTTCTAGTTGCGTTTTTCTTAATCCAGTTTTTATCAATGTTGTTAAATCACAAAAACAGTCAAGCACAGACTTTAAAATTGTATCTAGCTTAGTGACAGAAACACCAACTTACAGTATTTTAATTTTTGTTAACGCAATGTCCGATTGTATCCCAGTGGCGTTTCAAATTTCCGTTATCCGTGTTTGTTTCCTTACATACAATGTTTCAAATGTGTTCCTTTCGACATGCTACGAAGAGTTACGTCAAACGCATATGTTACTAATAGCGTATTTTCCCGAAATAAATATATAAGACAAGCCCAACATACTTGGATTTTTTTTTTTCCTTAGTCTCCTGGTGACTACAATTTTGAATCTCAATAGGTTGACTACAATAACTTTCATATTGATTTACTTCCCTACTTTTTGGTAGCTTCCAGCTCTGAAATATATTTTTCGACGTATTATTATTATTATTATTATTATTATTATTTGCTCCATTTGATGTGGCAAATCATCTTACAAGATTTTTAATAGTTTGAAAAATGTTTGTATTCATGCTGTGGTTACTTTATTAAATAAGATTTCAATTTGACTTAAGAATCGTGGTGTCCTTGGAAAGCTACTTGATAATATAGGGCTAGCATAAATGATTCGTTTTGAAAAGGCTATATTTTCATAAGTATAACACACACACACATGAAAGTATATGAAAAGAACCACAAACTCGCCAAGTTTATACACCCTCTACAAATGTTCACCAATATGTGCCCCTTTGGTGACACAACTCACCTCCAGACGATACTGTACGTCTTTTTTCTTGCTTTCCCTCCATTTTCGACAGGTATTAATCTCATACTGCCATACCCGATCGGAAAGATAATGATCTCGTGCTGCCATACAATACAAACTTGGCCTTTTCAAAACGAATGAATCATTTATGCTGACCCTGTACAATGCAGCCCATGTCCATGATTTGCTGAACAACTGCACATGGTTCGACTGTGACATCTGACATGAATCTCTCCACAGAATCGAATTGTCCGCATTCGCATTGCACAAAATTAAACACACTGATAGTACCTCAGCCCAAAGGTAGCACCAAATTCTTGATAGTACTGTTACCGGTTATGTATATATTATTTAATGTTTTAGTAACCTTATAGATGTTATTTTCACAGATTTACTTTGTACGAATCGTACCCTCATCTTTCTATTTTTTTCTTTTCTCTTGCTCTTCAAACCCTGATCTGATTGGTCGGCGCTGATCATTTTCCGATATCAGTAGCACAAAACTAAACATTTGGTTTTTCTCTAGTATTAAGTCTTGTTTTCTCTTCTCTATACTTCAACGAAGAGCTGTTTGTAGTTTGAATGCAAAAAGGGTTTCTACACTGTGCACCAATTAGGAAACGACACTGAGTGTGTGAAAATAAATAAATAAATAAATTATTTAATTAATTAACCGTTTGACTACTACTACGCACGGCCTGTACGTAGTTGTACCTGCATTCTTCCCTATCACTATGTATGGCCCGTACGTAGCTGGTTCCAATGGCTGAAGAGGAAATATTCTTACATGGTAATGGCCTCAAAAACGTACGAACGATTCTGGTCGGGGAGGACTGAAGTCTACGTGTTGCTACGACATCATTAGAGTATGTGACATTAGCAAGCAATGAGCAAAGCACGATCGTTATGCCATCTGTTGTAGAGAATACGAACCGCTGCTATTTGAGATGTGTGTCCGATATATTCGTCAGATTGTTCCGGAGGAAGAGGAGAGTGAATTTTAAAACAATTATGGTATTAGCAACCAATGTGGTTGATAATTTGTGAGCACTAATATTTCTTAATATTCTCCGCTTAGCATGTCTGAGGTTCAGCACTATATCGACAGGGCTCGGATTCAAGGGGCTTAATAACTACAGTCAACTTATCTCGATTTACTCAAAGTAGGGAATCTCCTTTTACACAGAACTTTGCACGATCCAAAGTCATAAACTTACTTCGGGAAATCCTGGATTAGTTCAAGGCCTTCGGTCACTGCTTTTGAATGGTGAAAACATAATAAAAAAAGTTATCACAGAAAGATAAGTCTTGCGAGTTGTGGGATCTGGTAACACACAAACACTTTGTCGAACAACCACTGCATGTTTCCTAGGGCAGTGATGCAGTCTTTTCAGTTTCTCTTTCTCCGTTATTATTTGGCGAACACTCTCCTTATTCAGCCCCATAAAGTCTGATATTGCCCTGAGACTTGCATTCAGTCATTCAAAATGATATCCCGAATTTTATCCATCATTTCAATTGTTCTGATAGACCTGCTGGGATCTAGGCGCTTGTCATATTCCACAGACTCCCTGCCAGCACTGAATCTTATTTCATTCAAAAACGCGACAGAGCTTCCTCGTGGTTAAGCGATTATCGTACGTGTCTTTGGTGTGGGGAAACCCAGGTTCGACTCCCGGCTGGAGCTCATGTGGTTCAGATTCCACGTTAAATAGTAGGTCCACGTCTCATAGAGACAAGATTTTTTGGTTACACGCGAAATGTATGTCTTATATGAAAATGTTGTGTACCTAAAAAATATACGTTTTTCACTATTTGCTAGGCCACATAACGTTCGCGATTACACGCGAAATTCTGTCGAATTAGCGAAATTTGCAACAAGATTCGATATTCCACGAAATTTACACAAAAGTGACAATTTTTCGACGCTTTTACGATTTATTCAGTACCATCATTTCCTCCTTTTGCTAACTTGACCGTGAGTAAACGCTTAGTGGTGAAAACTTACACGTGTTTTCTTTGTACGCGCTGATTTTGTTTAGCGTGAAAATGTGTGAAAATCACGTGACATGTATTTGCATTCATAGATCCTTCGTGGCCTGATGGCTAGAGCTCGTTTTGGCGTGCGTGATCGCAGGTTCAAACTCTGCTGGGAGCTTAAGCCTCGGTTACAAACCCGAGTGATGGGTTCGAAGCCCTTTGAACAGTAGGTCCCGTCCTATATAGCCATGTTGCTGAGAAAGGATGTTAAAATGTAACCAATCAATCAATCAAAATGTATTTCCATTCAAATGTTTTGATTACGGTTTTATCTTCATCATTGCCCAGCTCACACTATTTCATCAGCTTTCTGTATCTCACGAAATTATCACAACAGAATTTTTTTCGTGGTGCAAATAATACTTTCAAAATTTTGTTCTTTGTACTTCATATGGTTGGCCAGTTAGCTAGAACTTCACGATTTTCAACTTTTTATTCAATGGGGATGCTTAGTGTTATTTTTTAAAAACTCAAATATTGTTTAATGTAGTAATGCATGAGCTCATGTCATGATGATTAATGAGTGGAAATTAAGGTGAAAGAAGAGGTAACTAATTGTAATTGCCAAGAAAAATAGTGTTCTTACATTAGATTTTTATTCATATTTATCCCGCTTTACACATATTTTTATAACGAAATTACGAATTCTTATTTACAACAAAATCGTATCTGCCTCGCTGCGAAAGGAATGCTAAACTGAAAATAAAATCAAATAATAATAATAATAATAATAATAATAATAATAATAATAATAATAATAATAATAATAAACACGGCGACGAAAAGCAGTTATCTCTGTATACTTTTCCAACTGCTAAAATGTTGCCGTTGGAGTTTTCACTAAGCGCGCACAAATCTTGATATTCACTTGTTATTTCATTGTTGAAACAGTGACGAGGTATCATAACATCAGTCTATACTTAGTCGCCGCGTCACGCTCCTGGCTAGCTGGGCATTTCTATATGTTCTCACAAGATTACATTCAAGATGACTATAAAACATGTTTGTGCAAAAACTGTTTTTACCAAAAAGAAAACCTAATTGCCGTACTATATATTTAATTGTTTTAAGTGAGTAAATGTTCTAACATAATAAACTGTAAGTAACATTGTTTTTTTGTATGCTCAGGTGCTGGAGTGGTGACGTCCCGTGCTCATGTACAGTACGTGGTGACAGAACATGGTATCGCTTATCTGTTTGGAAAGAGCCTTCGCCAGAGAGCGTACGAACTGATCAACATCGCTCACCCGAAACACCGAGAAGCCTTGGAGAAGGCGGCCTTCGAGCGGTTGAAAGTGATGCCCTCCCCTTGAACGAAAGCAGAGACTACCAGTTTCAAATGAAGACATTCACACAATTTAAATAGGAAAGGTTCAGGTGAATAGCTATAATGATAAAAATTCCAGATCATAGA
Organism: Thermobia domestica; assembly: GCF_964235325.1. Taxonomy (NCBI): domain Eukaryota; kingdom Metazoa; phylum Arthropoda; class Insecta; order Zygentoma; family Lepismatidae; genus Thermobia; species Thermobia domestica. Next base: position 211,041,133 of record NC_137465.1, read on the forward strand.
GAAAAGGAAATTGGCAGAAGCTTCTAGTGCCTCCGTGAATCCCAACAACTTTTTTTTTTTTTTTTTTTTTTTTTTTTTTTTTTTTAAAGAAGTACTGTTCACCAGTGCCGCTTAAAGATTTCGGACGGTGATCAGTTTGACCTGTGCAACATAGATCGTTTGTGTTCTATAGAGGTAACAAGGAAGAAAGAAAATCATCTGTAAAATAGGATTAGATTCCAGTCTTATAACTTCTAGTATCTGTCAGGTTTCAGTGCAAACCAGTGCTCTTGATAGTAAAATTAAGTAACGCTTTTTATATTAAAAAAAGAAAGAATGAAAAAATCAATCTTTATGAATTTTGTGTAATAGTATGTAATACTCAGTAAAGTCACCAGTGAATAATTCGATATGTATAGTTATGGTTACAAGTATCAGCTGTGCAAAATTTTTTCGTACAATTAATAAAATTAAAGTAAATTTTTGTTTTTTATTGGTTCATTAAGGTACAATTTATTTCATATAAAGCAATATGTGGATCAGAGATACGAGGGATGATCAGAAAGTAAGGTTACAAAGCCTGGAGTGAAATATATATATATATATTATTATTTCATGCAACCAATGAAGCCAACAGAAAGTACATGCATTAGGTTATTTTTCGATATAGTTTCCCTATCGGTTGAAGCACTTGTCGCATCGTGGGATGAGTTTGAAGATTCTTTCCTGGTAACAATCCTGTCCTCGCGTGTTCAGCCACGTTGTCACAAGTGTTTCACCTGCTTGTCTGAAGCGAAGCGACGGCCTCCTAGGTGCTCCTTCAAGTGCGAAAACAGATGAAAGTCGCTTGGAGTGAGATCCAGACTGTAGGGAGTATGATCGATGTTGTTTCAGCGAAACTGCTTCAGCAGCGGGATGGTATTCTGCGCTGTATGCGGGCGCGTGTTTTCATCCTCGGTAAGAAGTCCTGGCCGTTTTCTCCTGATTGCTTCGTGCAATCTTGTCAAGGTCTCACAGAATCGTGAGACTTGAGTTGCCCACAGAAATCGAATAACTGGGCAGACTTCTTCGCTAGACCAGTTTTCCAAATGAGTCGCCATTTGCGTTTACCATATCAGCCTTGTAACATTAGTTTCTGATCCTCCCTCGTGTATATGCATCTATATCTCCAGAGTGCCTGAGAAGTACCCGTACCCGAGGTTTAAGTACCACAAAGAGAGTCTCAACGTAATTCTAGTTCATTTATTTAGTACACAGTATAGTTGAATATTCACATATTATGCATTGACTTACAAAGGCAATGGAAACTCTTGGAATTGGAAACGTGTTAAATGTGTGGGTTGCCAACGGTCAGGCAGCGAGCGCACTACCGCACTGTTAGTGGCGGTATCTTAGGACAAATTCTGTACTACGTGATGAAGTAGAGCGTCAGTGTGCAGCCAACTCGGTAGATGGTAGTGTAAAATGGGTGACTTCTGACTTCCAAAAAGGGCAAGTTATTGGTGCTTGGTTGTGTAGTGCGAGCATGACAGAATTTGCAAGTGTGTTGGATGTGTTCCGAGGGCCAGTGTCCAACGTGATGACAACCTGCACAATTCACTTGGGGCGAAGAGGAACAGTGGTCGGAGGAAAACCTTCAGTGACAGGTCGTCGAGCATTATAGCGGATTGTCACGCAGAACTGTCGTGCGACTGCGATGTAATTGACGGAAGAACTCAAGCAGCACTTCACACATTCTGTGCTGACAATCAGTCCACCATGAGTTACATGGCATGAACATATTATTGTGTACCACAATGTGTAATTAAACAAAATATTTAATTAAATTTTAAAATGTGTATAAAATAGGCAATGTATGAAGTGGAGGCAGTTTAAATATTCTTTAAAATTCATAATCCAATGGAAAATTTAAAGTGCCTTAACTTCTACAATGCAAATAACCGGCTATAACTTCTAGAACTAGGAATACTCAAAAAGCAAAAGTGGTAACATAAAAAAAATCATATAAATACTACCAAATTCTCTTCCGGGTATAAAAAGTTGTATTTCAACATAAAAACTCTGCGAGTCAAATTATTCATCATTAATTTTGTTACTCCGTCATTTTATCCATCAAAAATTCTACTTATCACCATTACCAAAAATAAATAATTATACATTATCTTCTCTAATCTTTAAATCATACCAGTCCATACCATGCTCTATAATTATTCAATTATTCAAAATCAATCCATTAAATTCTTATTCTAAATTATTTCTATATTATCAAATTTTATCTTTAAATTTCTACTCCCATATTTCTAATTAATTCTAAACTACACTATCTACGCTCCCAAAACTTACATTAATTTAAATTACTTCTTAAAAAACTAAATAAATATTAAAACCATTCAATAATTTCATATATAAAAATTATTTAAAATTCACAATCCAAACTAAGTCTCCATTCAACATGCCTCCAAAAATTTCTAACTGCCTTTTACATCACAAAACCAATCACATTTAAAATAAATTACAAACCTATTTTTAAAATTTTAGCATGGTGGAGGCGCCGGGTACTACAATATAGGGTTGGGTTGCACGCGCGAAACCTCGGATAAAAGACCATAACCCGATGCCAATGGTGAATTGTCGCAACATGGACGCTGATGACTGGAAACGTGATATTGGTTTTACCATAAATACTGCTCAAAGTTTTAAGTACATTGACACAAAATAGTTAGATATAATTTTTAATATCTTAATACATAGATGCGTGCCCACCATTAGCATGCACACAGTCCTTAAGTCTTTGTGACTACTCATCAATTGCATTACGCAACATATTAACTGGAAAATATGCAGTTGCCTTCCGAAGAGACCACATTAAACTTTCAATATTAGAATGTCTCTTCTTGCAAGCCATTTTCACAATTTGTAGTCCAAAGGGTTTAGGTCAGGACTTGCAAAAGGCCAATCTGAAATGGAGAAAAGGTCCAGAACATTTACCTACAACCACTGCTGGGTTGTCCGTGCCTTGTGTGCTGGGGTTGAGTTCTGCTGAAAGCTCCAGTTCTGTCTATGGAAGAGGGTGTTGGTGACATTCTTGACTAATCTCTCAAGCACTGGCTCTTGGTACATTTTGGCTGACGTATTGACCCCGCTCACAGAAATGGAGCTCCGTTATGCCCTCGTAGCTCACACCGCATCATACCATGACTGACGCAGGATGCTGAACCCTCTGGATGCTTGGAGCTTTTCACAGCTTTTCTAGAGGATGTGTCATATATATCCTGTTATTTTCGGCATTGAAAGTCTCTTCATTAGTGAAAAGGATTCGATAGCGTCAATTCGCTGCGTAATGCTTTGCTTGTAGAGTCTCTGGTGCTTCAGTTCATTTGTTACGAGGTATCCTTTGCGTTGTTTGTAAACATGGAGCCCCAGGTCACTGCTTAACGTGCGAGACATAGACATTTTTGATATCTTTAACTCACGAGCCATAATAATGTTTCCTAACAGGATTTCGTCGGACAGATCGCCGCCACTGCTTTCACGAAGTGCCGGTGTTCGTACTATGCGTGGTCTTCCTTACCGTGGGCGATCTGTTACAGTTCCAGTCTCAACAAAGCGCTGGATAATGCGGTAAATTATTTTTTTACTAATTTGCAGCTTCTGGAGAGTTTTGAAAAAATCCCCTGCTGATTTGTCTACAAGGGTCGTTCAAGGGTGACCGGAATTTTCGTACATAAATAATCGATGAACAGCCGGATTATGATGAAACGTGGAGGTGATGTAATGTATTCCTTCTTGAGTAACTAGCGCCCGGCTTGACGTATTTGGCGTATGCGCAGCAGTTGCAGCGAACATGGCGGCAAGAAGTGTCTGTGACTGTGGAGCAGCGGTGTGTAATCAAATTTCTTGTTAAGGAGAAAGTTAAACCAGCTGAGATTTTCAGAAAATTGCAAGCACAGTATGGTGAACAAACGATATCACGGACAAAAGTGTATGAATGGTGTGAATAGTTTCGCGAAGGACGGGAGCTGGTGATAAATGAAGCGCATGGACACATTCACCCGACTGCAGTCACACCAATGAATATCGCACGTGTTGAGCAAATGATCTTTGAGAACCGGCGAGTAACAGTGCGGGATATTGCTGTCGAGGTGAATATCAGTGTCGGGAGTGTTGAGACAATCATTCACAACCAGTTACGCCTCCGCAAAATCTGTGCAAGGTGAGTTCCCCGCCAGCTGACATTTGATCAGAAGTGGACACGCATGACGGTCTGTGAACAGCCGAAATGAGCTGAGAAGCTGTCCCCCCCCTACAGTCCAGATTTAGCCTCCAGTGATTATCATTTGTTTGCTCCCCTTAAAGACCGGGTCTGGGATAGGGATGGCCAAAAATTTTCGGATCCGGATATCCCGGATCCAGTGAGATCCGGATCTCGGATCCGAACCTGATCCGGATCCGAAATTCGGATCTCGGATCTGGATCCGAAACTCGGATCTGGGTCCGGATCTCGGATCTGGATCCGAAATTCGAATCTCAGATCTTGATTCGTATCCAAACCTGCATCTGAAATTGTGATGATAAAATGGAATATCTAAAATTCGTCAAAACTTTTTTTCAGATTCACTAATATAGTAGATTGCTGTGCTTTTAAATGTTTCCATAATTGCCTTCTTCCCATTTCAGAGTATACTGAATTGTCTGAAAACTGATCTAAATGGTAACAAATTCTTCTGTTTAGCTCCTCTTCGAAACTTAATGTTAACTTCACGTTGAAAATATTTATTTTATTCTTAGAAAATAAACTTTCTTATTTTCTCATATACAAATGAAATATCTTTTAGATAGACCCTTCTAATGGCAGAAATACTGGACAAAACAAACTCTTTATTAATAGTAGTTTCTGACTCACTAGAGTCCAACCATCAACAAATGTAACAATGAATATCTTTCACTTCGAAGGTACAGCAAAAAAATATAGACTGGTTGGCGTGGAACAACAGTAGATTTGTAAACATACACACGAGAATTTCAGAAGAGCGATATGATTGTGTAGTATTATTAGTATTAATAAAAGTGTTCGTTGTATGACTTTATTACCTAACTTATGGCTTGCCCTTCTGAGGTCAGGAGTTTGTTGAAGGAGTAAATATAAAATAGATTTCTGTTATTTTTTCTTCACCCTCCAGGTTTCTTTAATCATACATTGCAGGACGTAACCAAAACATATCCATGCATCGTATCATTGAAGCGTTTTGTGTTTTGTATATTAAAGTGTTCAAAAATATTTAACATATTCATTTCTTCATGTGATCTCAGGTTTAATTCTCGGTGGAACATACATGAGAAAATTGAAAGCTGAAACAATATGAAAATAGTATTTAAAAGTCAGGAAATTGATATTAAAACTTTAGCTATCTATTGGGACTGTAAGGCTGTATTTAAATTAACCCACACGTTTCGTGAAGATATATTACGTCGGAAAAGGAATGGAAGGAAGGTCTCCAGAGCCTTAGATCAAGGTACTAACCTAGCATTTGCCCAGTATAACTGAGGAACAACCCTGCAAAATTCTCAGTCAGGATGGCTGGTCTCCGAATTCGAACCCGGTATTATCCAATTGCGAAGCAAGAATCCTAACAAGTAGCCTGAGCTCGCTCCGTATTATTATTATTTAATTAACGTGATGTTCTAAAATTAGTGCAAATTAAACCCCACTTTCTTTATTGCTGATGTTATAGTTAATAAGCCTACATGAGACATCAGTCCCCCATCAAGAAAGAATACTAGAACTGGAATTCAGGAAACGGGGGTGAAGAGATTAATGAGGATGAGGAAACTATGTACGATGCAAAAACTGATAAATTATGACTTCATCACAGATATATTCACTTACGTCAATTAATATTTCTCTGATATAGGGCACTCTTACTTTCTATAGTGGCAGGACAATGGCCCGCTCTTGTAAACGAACACACTAAGCATGTGCATATAGGCGCAATGTCCATGCAAAAGAAACATAGGTAAAACCAGAAAAAAAATAGGGAAAGCAAGGGGAAAGTGATAAAACGCCATTCAACTTTAAAAAAAAAAAAGCTAAAAATAACTAAACTTAGAGCTACGAAAGACGCGAGGCAAATTTTATCGAAAAGATTGTTTTTCCTTGTGATTAGTTGTGCTAACTATGAACATGAATTAAAAGGAAAACAAGTAGCTAGCTCTGAATTTCGCAAACTGGTTGAAAAGAAAATATTGGATAAAATTTAATAATAAAGAAGGCATTTATGATAATTAAAACAAACTAAATTCTTGGCACGACAGTCCTTTGGTTCCTACCAGCGGACTTACGTTCAAAGTGGGAATGCGTAGTCAACGCATCGACACCCAAAGTCCCTAATGCCGGCTTTCTAGACTGGAGTCCGCTACCTCTTACTTAAGATAACTCCCCAATTGTCCTCACGATGCTGGGTCAACATCGAAATTGTTGAGTGCCTCTCCGAAAATTGAACCCATGACCACGGGCACCGAAGGCACGCGCTAACCACTGTTTTTTATATATAAAAAGGTAACAGCTTTTTATCAGATTATTTAACCTGTTAAACGCTTTGCACGGATTACACTGTAACCATTACGACACCACACAGACATAGAAGTAAACGAGGACAGTTAAAAACACCTATGCCCGAAGTGGGATTTGAATTCAAGACATTCACAGTAAACGATCCACAGCCTAATGCCGCAGACCACTCGACATGGCTGTCGGGTTTTATCGCTAATCTGTGGTACATTTAAAGTAACTGATTATTTTAAAAGTTGCTCCTAAACACTGACAATCTAAGTCTTATGTATCAAATATTTCCTCCGATAATACCATACACTCTCCTACTTCTATAGACGAAAAGCCATAGTTACCCACATTATCTAATACAGAAATAAGTTCTGATTCTCTAGTAGCTGCTGATGGTGATAGTCAAGGTTCACCGAAGCATGATCCCAAACCCAAACTGAGATATTGATGTCACTGGAACGCCTGAAAAGTCATTGTGGGTAAGTGAATTGCTCACTTGTCAGGATGAAGGGCGATGGTGATGTGAAATGCGGGGCTGTCAGAGGTACTACTATGATAATTGGATTTATAATATTCTATGTTTCCGTAAACCCTCTTCAAGAAGATAACTGTTAATCTTAGCTTTGAAAATGTTACATAAAGAGTTTTATTGCTATCATTAGGTTGCATATAAATCTCTTTATTCCGGAATTATCGGATTTACTTTAACGTTTAACTTTCACATTTTTTCTGATTTACGAATATTTAAATCACGATTATCCCCTTAAGGTCAATTAGTGATATTTTAACTCATTTTGAACCAACTATATATATATAGTTAGTCTTGTTATATGGGAATAATTGAGACCAGAAGCAGTCTACAGACTAAGTTCAAATGAATCTTGGTCGACCTCCTGATAAACCACGTCTTTCAGCAAGGTGAATTGCGGCAATCCGATACCCACATGAGGAAATCTTCCGGTACAAGTGAAAGCTTCCATAAGAATCAGCACCCTAATCAGTGGAATGTGTCTTGCTAATTTTTCCCCAATGTGAAAGTACCTAACTTTATTGTTAAAATGAAAAGGTCTTTATTTCGAACAAGTCGCCATTAGAGTTTTCATATTTGAACACAACACTCATGAAAAGTCATGTTAAAGCGCGACTTATCCATGAAAAAGAATATTTATCTGTTTTTAGTTTCTCGTGTTCCCCAAACTACATGCGGAATTAGTGCATGTGCCTTCCGCTCGCATTACCTGGGTACAAACAGCTACGATCTTGGTACTAGCATATGTTTCGGTTTCCAGATCTCAAATATTTATATTTCAGCCTGATTCTATGTCTGAATCCAAAATTTCAAATCTAGATAAGGGGCACCAAAATTCATAGTTTATTCTCGGTGCTCATATTGTGATTTACTAAATAATTATTAAATCTAATTGTAAAATATGCATTTGATATTTTGAGCAGACTGAGCAAGATAAATATACGTAAAAACTAGTCAATACTTGTCTTAACTGTTTATATTTTCTTAACTGTCAATGAAATAGGTGTATTGAGGAATTTTAAATATTCGAGTTTTGTACTCCGGTTTCAAATATATATATATATATATATATATATGAATGTATTTCATCTCGGTCCTGCAACCGAGTGGACCTAGATTCCACATTCGAACTCTCATCCGGATCTTTTTTTTTTTTTTTTTAAAGTAAGCCAAGCATTTGATCTTTAGAGTAGAATGAAGGAAACAAATAGACTTGCCAATATTCGTCTTAATTTTCTATTCTCTTCTTCACTGTGAAGACTTCATTAAATTACTTTCGGCGAATTTTAGATATTCAAGTTTATCATAATTTGGGTGGGATGTGGGTTTGGATAAGAATCAAAATCTGAGATCCGGATTTCGGATCCAGATCCGAATTTCGGATCCAGATCCGAATTTCGAACCCAGATCCGAGATCCTAATCCAGATTCGAGATCCGAGATACGGATCCAGATCCGAGATCCGGACCCAGATCCGAAATCCGAGATCCGGATCTAGATCCGAAATCCGGATCCAGATCCGAAATCTGAGATCCGGATCCAAAGGATCCGGACCCAATCAGATCCGGATCCGGCCATCCCTATACAAAAGTTCAGGTTAGGATCAGAACGGAAGTGACGACAGTTAGCAGGGTTGCCAGTACGTCACGTAGAAAAATGTTGTTTATTCTAGTGTGTGAGCGTATATATTTCTGTACAGTAGTATGATTTTACATTAGTTCGACAGAACATCCATTTAGGTTTTCTTTTTCAATTTCGTGACAATGATCTTTAGATGTGTCAAATTATGCGTAAATATTTGAAAGAAGAATAAACAAAACAACTGCAACGGTAGTTTTCTTTGTACCAAGTATTAATGAAGCAGTGTCACTTTAAGCTTTGAACGATATCAGTGATTACAAGAAATAAACATTATTTTATATCTGGGATTATGCTTTGTTGACATATGTACAACTTATTTACGATTATTCCTTATATTTAATTTACGTAGAAGCGGATCTGCAGTTTTCTCAACTCTTTGTCATGACATTTGCCAAAATGCCGTGCGACTCCGGAGGAACTTGATTCACATAGATCTACTATAGAAACAAAGATAATCTCTGCACCACTTTCACATTCAATTCTTAGACAATATACGAGTTATTACGTTGAAAGGGATTCTTCAAGGGGTAACTGAAAAATAACTATCACACAGGACTGATGATGTGGTTTGCACTCGACCTTTCATTTTGTCCCAGATTAAATGTAATCGGGGGGGGGGCTCAGTGGTAGAGCGTTCACCTCCGGTGCTTGGGGTCCCTGGTTCGATCCCAGCTCGCGCGTGTGGACTTTGTGGTGGACAAACACTGTGCTCGTGAGTTTTCTCGGGGTTCTCCCGTTTCCTCCCACTTTCTTCATTCCACCATTTCACTAATTTCTTATAATCACCGTCTCCTTTAGCCTAACCGACATAAGAGTGGGACGTAAAACTCAAACATTTCTTTTCATTTAAATGGAATCGGTTTGAATTACAACCGAATTCCTTAGCCATGAGATAGCAGATCAAGAAAAGTTTCCTTCTTCCCAAATATATCAACATGAAAACATGAAGTGTGAACTGCAAAAAAAAAAAAAAAAAAGCCGTGAGAGTTTCAACCTTATGGATTTTATTATTATTATTATTAATATCATAGAACTTCTATAGCATTGGTTGCTGGGCAATTAAGATCATGCTACACAAATACTTCTGACAAATATATAGTAAATAATATGGGAACGTTTCCGCTGTAAATGGACTTCATATGGCACTATGGACGCAGATATGTTTTCAACATTGGTGGAACGGGCAAGGGCGTTCGCATAATCTACTTAAAAAAATAATAATAATAATAAAAAACAGTGGTTAAGATATTTATAAAGTTGAAAAACAATGTAGTGGAGGATCAGAGGAGCAGGACTGTCTTCAACATTTGCATTTCATTTTCAGAAATATGTGGAATAAAAAAGAAATGTTTAGTGTTTTATTCTTAAATAACATAGAAATACATATGTATTTTTTTCTGGTATATATTTCACAAACGAAAGAGAAAGCAGCCTCCTTCCCCAGTACTAGACAACGCTAAGTACAAGTTCTCCAAAGATATTAGTGCATGAATATGAGGTTTACAATTTTTACATTTCAAGGAATAAAGTTAGCAAAGCCCCCTGAAACAAAACCGTAAATATCCCACTGTCCTAGTAAGGCAATCTCTGATGAATCCCAGCACACCCTTTTAGCCAAATTCTAAGAAGAATGGTCATGCACTGGCAACCGTTCATTGACCGAGGGGTAGGCCCTTGTAGGGGTGGGTGTCAGTGTTGTCGTATTTCCCGTGTTGTTGTGTGTGATATATGGCTTTTGAACATGCATTCACGCAGTCTTTGCGGAAATCCGACAACAATGACCGGAGACGTTGCCACGGGTTCTCAATTCACTTTGACATTTTGGTGTCTTTGTAGGCGAGCGGTGGTGTGCCAAGTGTTTTATCTATTTGTATATTTGCGGTGGTGTTTAACATTTTGTTTTTGTTGTGTTGTGTTGTGTTTAATTGTTATTCCTGATTTTCAATTTGCGAATAAATCGCAATGGCTTCAAATTCTCCTCAGTGCTACAAACAGCAGCGGAAACAAGGTAAACCTCTCACTGCAGGAGAGAAAAGAATCTTGTTAAATGTGTATACATACTTTCGTAATCAGGGGGAAAGAGGGGGCATGGAAACTGTTAGAGAGACTTTGAGAAAAACATCTGAAGCAACTCTCATTTCTCCCTCCACTATTATGAACGTGAAGCGGGAATTTTTGAGTAATAATGGTCAAGTGTCCACTCCTAGGAAGAAGAGACCGAATGATAGGAAAGTGACTCGGCTACAGAAATATGATACCTTTACACAAGCAGCAATACGGCGCAAAATTCATAACATGTATAAAAAAGACGAACTTCCTACTTTAGCGAAAATTCAGCGCGTTATAAATGAAGATAGTGACCTACCGAAGTTTTCTATTTCTACTCTTCGAAGATTCATCATTGATATGGGGTTTAAATTTATAAAACGTGGCCGCAAATCGTTGTTGATTGATAGAGAAGACATAATAGCATGGAGGCATAGGTATCTGAGACAAATAAGAAATTATAGAGCTGACGGCAGAACTATTGTTTATACAGATGAATCGTGGGCGAATGCCGGAATAACCAAATCAAAAGCTTGGAAAGACACATCAATTAAAACGGCAGAACAAGCGTGGAAGGAGGGGCTAACTCCAGGTCTCAAACCGCCGTCGGGGAAGGGAGGAAGGGTCATCATAATGCATGCAATGTCCGAAAATGGCCTAATTTCTGGCGCTGCCAAATTGTTCCACGGTAAAAAATCAGGTGACTACCACGGCGAATTGGATGCTGCTGCGTACGAAAAGTACTTCAAAGAAACCTTATTGCCTAATTTGCCCCCCAATTCAGTTATTGTAATGGATAATGCACCAACGCATTCCGTGAAAGTTGAAAAAGTTCCTACAAAATCATGTTCAAAAAAAGTAATCGTCCAGTGGTTAGAAAGTAAAGGAATTGCGTGTGATCCGACCTGGAACAAATTTGAAGTAATTGAAGAATTGAATAAGACATTGCAAAACATAGAGGTACCGTATAAAATTGACATTTTAGCAAAGGAAGCTGGTCACGAAGTGCTACGGCTGCCCCCTTATCATTGCGAACTTTCCGCCATAGAGATGGTTTGGAGCAAAATTAAAGGATACGTAGCAGGGGAAAATCAAAATCGTACTAGTTTAAGTGTTATAGAGACATTACTTAGGGAGGGCATGGAAAAGGTTACAGCTGAAGACTGCAGAAATTACGTAAAACACGTAAAAAATGTTGAAAAGGAAATGTGGGAAGCAGACGGTCTTATCGAAATAATACACGACAAGATATTAATAAATCTCGAGAGTGACACGTCAACTAGTTCTGAAGAGGAGGATGATTGTGACATTTGGGAGGGAGCAATTGATAATGCAGTGGAAGACGAAGGAATGGAAGACGAAGAGGACCTCGGAGTTAGTATTCTACAAGACTGACCTTACATGGTAAGTTTTTCGACGAATTTATTTATCTCATTTCATTTCCATAAATTTGCTTTACTTTCTCACAGAATGCAATTAAATTATGAAATTCATAGTTCACGTTAGATAACTTACTATGAAACTAATGTTACAGTGTGAACATAATTAATATTGTTTGACCTTATATATATATGACCTTATATATATTTAATTTAGTCTCTGAAAACAAAACAGTGTAACTATTTTCTTCCCTTCCTTTTTTAACTGCCTGTTCAGTGCGTGACATTGGAACTCCGTGGTCTGAAGCAGACGACACCATTCTCTCGCGTTAAGCAGCGGCAACGCTGCACTTCGCTTCCCCTCACTTCCGCTTTGTTCCAAACTAAAGGTGAATTTTTGTATAGTCTGGGAGGGAATTAATTCACGACAGATGAAGCACTGCGGAACGATGTCCTCTAGTGGCTACAACAACCACCAAGTTCTTTCTACGCCAAAAGAATCAGGGAGCTGCCACAACGATGGCAACGGTGCCTCGACGCGCACGGAGAATACTTTGAAAAGCTGACATAGTTTGGTGCTTGTGCTATCTGTTTCCTCAGAAGAAATAAAAGTCCCAGTCAACCTTGAACGACCCTTGTACCTTGTACAACCCTATTACGGCCACACTATTTTCATACACGCCCCATTCCATCTTGAATACTCACAACGGACATCTTTATACTTCTTCAACTCATCCAGCAAAGACTCACGGTTTACGATACCACCCCTGACGTCATAGGCTTGTATGGGTGTAAGTACAGCCACCCTCAAAAGCTGGGACAGTATTTATGCTAAGACTAGGTTTATATATATATAAGGGTTTGAGAAGTAACCGAATCTTAAGTTTGAGTCGGTGTTCACCTTATTTTAAACCACGGACTGTGTTCGTGTAGCAGTCACCTAAAAATGTGTGTGATCCGCAGTGTTACCGCCTAACCGTGAAATAGTGACGGCTGTGATGCCGTGGGCTGCAGTATCCTGTTTTTAGTAGATCCTTTACACGTATCGGTCGCGTCACTGCTTCTGATTATGTCGTTATTTTAGGAGACCATATGCATCCTATGATCCAAATGTTTCCGAGAATTCCAGGAGGATAATGCGCCCATTACACAGCTGGAGCTATTGCAACATGGTTTGAGGAACATTGCTCACCTGACCCACCCAATTCCAGGAACTGAAATAATTGAAGATCACATCCGTTTTGTAAACATGAATCTGACGCAGATCTCCGCCTTCATCCTTTCTCACAGAAATTCCACTTGCTTCCGTTCACAGCCTGTATGAGATCTTTTGAGGGTGAAAGGCGGTCCAACGTCATGTCACAATGTGGTAAGTTTGTTTTTAAGGGTTCCTATTGGTTAGGGAGTCAGAGAAATCTCAGGGAAAAAGACGGGAAAGTCAGGGAAATTTTATAAAATATATTTTTTCTAATATTAATTGTACACCTATTTCAGTTTAGCCAACCATTAGTGATCACAGTATGGAATGTTACTTAGGTTTTTATGGGTGGTAAGTGGAACGTACATTCATGTCCAAAATTATTGTCGCATGTCTATAAATGTTGTTGTAGGAATATAATTTGATAACGAATTCGCCCGGTATTTCTTATAATGTTAGTATGTGTATAATCGGCAAAGACATATGTATGTGGCAAATTTCATGTCAAAATAGCTGTAAATAAGAACATTTTGTTTTACTCATTCTAATTTTCGTATTTTATAATTCTTTTCCTATGAAATTTACCACAAATATACATTTCCCGATTATACACATAGTATCAGTATTAAAAGTACCCTGCAAAATCATTATCAAATTATATCTTACAAGAAGACAGTTATAGTAGGGTTGCCATATTACCCGATTTTAGCGGATACCATCCTATTTTCAGGTCCTATATTCGCCCCCCGCTTAATTATCTCTTACCACGAAAAAACACCCGCTTTTTGGACTGGAGGTTTTATGCAATAGAGATTTTTTAAAGAAAGTTAAAGGAAATTAAATTGTGTAAAAAATGTGGCATAATCATACACATTATGGTCCAACTCATGAATACTAATGTATGATCTCATGGCTGCGTATTTCTTTGATGACCTTTCTGTCTAGTTCAACTGAACAAGTCTATTTTTACCTAGTCTTTATATGTTCAGAAATGATTGCAAATTGAATTACGAATATCCCTAGCATTTTGTTTAGATTAGATTCATTATTAATGTTTTTTTTTAAAAATGATTATGCTGTATTTCATATATTGTGAAACCGTGGTAATTTTGTATGTTAGTATGTTTCCAAGTAGCAATCTTTAAAAATGATCAGAAATTTTATGAGATGAACCTAGATTCTTAAATATTTTACCTTTATGATAAAAATTTAGAAATTATTCCGTTTTTTTTTAAAGAGGAAACTGTGAACAATATCTGCCATATATTACTTGCTTTTTTTTTTCTTTCTTCGAAAACTTGCCTCACAGATATCCTTACAATTACAGATATCTTACTTTACAATTCGAGACTTACATTTGTTGAACTTAATGAAACATTGAAGGCAAAAACTAAATTTGCTTTACTTTAGTTTCGTTCACTTAACAGAAAAGAAAAAAATAAATAAATAAAAAACAAGGATCCCAGGTCAATATTTGTAATATACAAGCTCACAACAGTACTTACGGTTCAGAATCCCCCACTTTTGTAATTTTAAAGTATGGCAACCCTGTTATAGATATGCGACAATCCTTTTGGACATGAGTGTACGTATGAGCAATTGATTACTATTGGTCTCTATAGAATAAATGTTCTCATTATTCACCTTTACTTATCCCTTATTTATATGTCAACGTCATCCGACACTTATCATGAAAATCCTTCCAAAGATCAGGGAGAAGTCAGCGAAATAAGATTTCTCCAGATCAGTAGGAACCATATTTTATTATTATTTTTAGGTGTTTTTATTAAAGTGATAAGTACGTGTATGTATCCAATGGATCTGTATCGCATCATCGTGTTGTGAACGCACGTGTATGTGTCTTCTTATTTCTACTTCGCGACCTGTCTGTGACACACCCTGAACCAAATACACTTTTTCCCAACCAAGTAGAGTTGCTTTACGAGATCTGTCTTTGTCAAAGCCATCTATAAATGCTGTGATTATGTCATTGTTTGCTATGTGTGTAGTCGTTCGTGCATCCACCTGTCTACATCAGTTACGGCTGCACAACCGAAATGTCCCACCATGACCTTGAAACAGGAATTCCTGACATGCTATCTCTGACCATGAAAGCAGTGTTACCACTACAACTAAAACTACATTGATTGTCATACTCAAACCTAGAGGCACTGAGATTTTTCGAACAACCTGTAGATAACAATTAAAAATATTCTCTACGATATATTACAATAGATACATCGCTGCTGTCACACGTGTAGTTGCACCGGAAACAAAATGAGCGTTGGGATCGGTTTTCACGTGCCAGAATGTCGTGTTAGTATCAGTAAAATGTCGCCGAAAGTTAAATGTTATAACCAAGCCCCCCCTCCCCCTTTTTTTTTATCCGCACGTACCAAATAATGAAATGCTGTCGGGAAATATCGTTAGTATGCAAAAGCAACGTATGCTAGTGACATTTTCCACCAACCAAGAGGTAATTCCTGACAGTTTCAAGTTACGGAAAAAGTTCGACTATCAACTTATGTGTTGTGCAGCCAAAGAAGGCACATCGAACATTCGTGAACGGAAAACTTGGTGTAGCTACAATTATTTTGGCATTTGTAATAATTTTTTTCTAAGAGCCAATACAGCACTTTGAAATCAGATTATGTGAACGTAATACGTATGTGAACTTAAACACTCCTTTCGAACGATAGGCAATTCATTCAAATACGATTACCCGTTTTCACGATATAACGCTTTGAAATCGATGCAGACTTTAGACACCCTATTCGCTACAGACATTTGATAACTTCATCTAGTTATGCATATTGTGTACTTTCTGTTGTCAATAATTTTGGAGGAAAAATGGGATGCGTAATATACACTAGGAACTTCATTTATGATGAGTACGTAGAATTAGTTATAGAATATCTATGATTGTCTTTCTGGAAGTATTTTGAACTTGCAAATTTATTGCACATTCGATGTTAATGCTATGATATGGAGGATGCTGGAAAAGTTCCTGAATTGAGGAACTTACGACTCTTCGTTGTAAAAAATAAGTAAAATATCCATATATTAATTGGTAATGTTTTGTAATAAATCCATCTGAAGAACGAGAGTTGCCCCATACGTACTCAACTTTATAGAAAAGAAAATATCCTGAGATCAAATAGTTAGTTATTTTTCGATTATTTATTTATTTTCTAATATATAGACTTTTGCATTGGTCTTTTCCCGTTAGAATCTAAATATTGCAAAATAGGCACCCACACAGTCAGTCATAATACATACCAGACAAAGTTTTGAAGTTCCAGAAGAGAGAAAAAGACGGTGCAGGATCGGCTGAATAAATATTCAATACCAAGGATCTTTCAATAATTCGAAAACCACAATTAAGGATGGTTGGCATGACAACAAATGATATATGGGTAGATGCATTATCCTGAAGAAGCATTCCTTTGGAGACCTTTCCTTGTCATTTGACTGTCAAAACTTATCCTAACTTTCTTACCACTAGAGCTTAACATTTCCCGGTGATAGTTTGGCCATTTTGGAGATGATCAACCAGCACAACACTCTCTGCATCCTAGAAGATTGCTGTCGTCAGCTTCCTAGATTTGAAGTCCTAGAGGGAATTCGGAACTACTTTTTTTTTTTTCTTTCTTAGGAATAAAGCAATGGGTCAATGTTTCGTCAACGGTCAAAAGTCGTTCCACAAATATCTCTGAATCATTCTTCGACGATTTTGGAAAACGGGAATAATTGAGCGATCTTTACGTCATTCGATAGTAGTCAGAGGTGATCGTCTGGACAGTGTGTTACGGTGTCCTATTCACCGACAGGAGAAACAAAGGAACTATCTAACACCGGATACTTTGTGTTGTATTTTCCTGAGTAATTAGGTTTTTGTTTCAGGGTTAATGATCACCTTACTCGAGTAGACTTGCGTGTATTGGGAGAGGGGGATTTGTCTATAACATCGATACTATGGAAGATTTAAAAGTTTGAATTCATCATGCAGTGGTATCATTACTCCCACCATCTTCTGCGAAATAAATTCCACACAATCATCGATAAGTGGGAATTGTGAAAAGATACTGATGGAGCACGTGTAGAAAGGAATATGTTACCCAACAGTATCAAAAGAAGAGGGAAAATCCTAAGACTAACCCCCACCCTTTCCCAAGAAAATATTATGTTGTAATATTTTAAGAGAGAAACTATCATTGTGCAGGATGACTTCTATAGGCCAGCCCCAAGAATTTGCTAATATTTCCGTAGTTTCTATTTGATGTTGCTGACAATTGTGACACTAATCCTTGCAGAGTAGAATATTATTCAGTCCAATTTACAAGTGATAGCTCTTACGCAGTCAAGGTCATGTATTGGTAAGATCTGCACTTCCGAAGTATAGCACAATTGCACACGTGACATCTATGGAGTACACCGAAGAACAGCGAGTATTTCTTGTTTACACGTACTGGGTGACAGGATCGATTGCCACCACGCAACTGGAATTCAGAATCACGTTCGCAAGTCCGAAAGAGTACCACAAATCGACGAAAAAGACGTTAGCGCAAAACTGGAAACGACGACGCGAATACTACTGAGTGAACGCTGAAAACATCGTCTGACACTGAAAAAGACTATTGAAGATATACGGACAGATTACTGCTTCTTCCAAGGTATCGTTACGACGTCTAAAGGGATCCATACACTATCAGTTTAACTGAAGGAAAAGTGTGCGAACTGAAGGGATTCGTTGAGTTCACTCAGTTCTTCATGCGATTATTTGGACTTAAGAACGGTTATTTTGGACTGAACAAACGAACCCGATAACTGTGCTACTAACAAAAAAAAAAAAAAAAAAAAAAAAAAAAAAAAAAAAAAAAAAAGTTGTCTCAGTTCAGGTCCTGTCATATGGCAGCTAGTAAAAGTGAGGCATTGTTGGCTTTTATTGAAGTCTACCGTGCTCATCCCTAACTTTGGGACATGACACATGTGCATTATGCGAATAGATATAAAAGAGGGGAGGCGTATGATGTGTTACAAACTTAAGAGAGTTGAAACCTCAGGCGACAAGCGATACTGTTGTTTTAAAAAATAAATAACCTACGGTCGGCATTTAAGAAAGAACTGCGGAAAGTGTAAGAATCCAAGAAATGATGAGGTGACGAAGAGCTGAAGAATGACTGGAGATTAGGAAGTGTACGTTCCAAAGCTTTGGTATTTCAAGGGTCTTAGAAGTGCAATCTACAGAACATCTGATGACACTAAAAGAACTGAAGGACTAAACTCGATTAACTGATCGTACTCCACACACTTTCTGTTCAGTTAATCGTACGATCGGTTAAGTCAGTTTCTAGCTCAGTTGGACTGATCAGTTAAAACTGATAGTGTGGGGACCGTTTAAGGGGGGGGGAACTGCTTATTTCATGTGTCAGGGGACCGTTTAAGGGGGGGGGGAACTGCTTATTTCATGTGTCAGTCACCACGAAGGGGGAAGACTCATCCCTACAGTTACAGAAAATATTTGCAGGTGAGAGCAGTGGACTCTCTAAGAACTTGCTGAGAGTTGAATGTAAAGCCAGAAACCAAGGTATGTACTCCGCAAATTTCATGAATATTTATGTAGTATGTCTTACATAACAGTTCATTTTATCGGGCCACTTCTGTAAGACTTGCCCTGAATTTTTATTGCAGAAAGAAAGAAATACTTCGTACATATAATGAACTCTCATATCTTCGATCATTTTTGGATGAGGGTAGGAAAAAACTGAAAAACCACTTAGAAACCTTTCAGTACAAAATGTGAATCTAGATTTATTAATTCCGAACATAGAAAGAATTAACCTTGAACAAAGAAGAAAACCAAACAGCAGCTAATGAGCAAAACTTCTGTCATTGATTGAACATCGTGTGATACGCCAGAAGACGAAGAATCTAGTTTTTTGACATATCTTTCATGAACCATTGCATTGCTAAACAGCCTAATAAATTCCAGTATGTACATTTTTTTAATATAATAATTTTTTATATATATAATCTGTGAAATGCTTTTCTGTGTTAGTAGATCTGTAGTAGGGATGGCCAAACTTTTCCGGAATCTGGATTCCGTAAAAAATTATTTTCCAGAATCGGAAATTTCACTTTGCTGATTTCGGAAAAATTCCGGAATTTTTCCGATTTTACTTTCCGGATTTCGAAAAGTAAAAATTCCGGAATTGGCCATCCCTAATCTCTACCGGTAACTAACCTGAAATCCATATTTCTTAGCTTCTTTATTTAATATGAAGAAATTAAGGCCAAACCGGAAAGGAGTTAATGAGTTTTGAGTTCAGGTGCTCTTCTTCAAAATCTGTTCTGTTTTGCCCAATCACCGAGCCCTCGAATTTAATGCAACCTACGATACTGAATATCTTAACGAGTAAAGAGAACAGACCTGTCTTTCTTGCTTAGAGGTACCGATATCTTGTTTTGTTTTTCGGTGGCAAAGCAGCAAAGAACAGTGCTAGCTGATGTTCTAATAAGTTGTTCATTCATATTTTTAGAAACGCATCATCCAAAATGGACTCTTTACAAAAACACTCATACGTGGAAAATTATCGTACTCAAATTATTGTGATGACAGTTTCAATGTGTTTATACGATGTAAAATTGACCCGGGTAAACAGCAGATCTATTCGCTCCACCTCCACAGTTGATCTCTTTTTCTTCGAACACGTGGGGTCGGATTGTAATTTCTGAATCAAGTTGGAAAACCGTGATTTACTGCTTTTGCGTTTTGGATCGAAAGAGGCGTCACTGTTATGTTTCAGTGACCAGACGAAATACCTATTTTAGTTGGCACGAAATTCTGCATTTAATCGGGAAATTTTCGTAGCTTCAGTTGGAAGAGTTAGCTACGAATTTCCTATTATTACTGAAAAGCATTTCCACGAATCAAAAATTATTTTATTAATCATACTGTACATGTTTGAGTTTATCAGGCTATATGCCACTGCGATTTTAATAACACCTTGATCAAAACGTTTCCGGAATTCACTCACAAAATTAAGAATACAAGTTTATTCCTCAAAAATTGATGTTATCCTCTTAGACGTAATGCCTATCAACTGCAACGCACTTATGCCAGCGCTTAATCCAGTTCTAAAAACATTTTTGTGGTACTCATTTTCGGTATTCGATTTTAAAATTATCTCCTCACGGCTGCTAGAACGCGTTCCCCGTAAAGGTTTCTTGAGTCAATTAAACAGGAAAACAATTGCACGGCGCTGAATTCGGTGGCTGCGAAATGGTATTTTTTACGTTTTTGGTGAGAAACTCGCAGATAATGATGGCATTGTGCGACGCTGCGTTGTCATGGAGCATAATCCACGAGTAATTTGTCCGCAGATGTTTTCTTTTTAGGCGAATTGCTTCACGCAAGCGCTTCACAACGCCCAAATGATACTACGTGTTGACTGTCTGACTTTCTTGCAGAAATGCATGATATACAATACCACTGTAATCCATGAAAAGCGTGAACAACACCTTTTTCGATTGAAAACTACGTTTTTCTCTTTCTTTCTTCAGTCTTGGCTTACTGGGTGCTCGTCACTCGCTCGCTTGATGTCTGGATTGCGTGTCATACTCATAAACCCACGTGCCATACTCATACCCATAAATCCAGTAATGATGCGTTTGATGGATGTTGGATGTTGTGTAGGATTTAGCCTTGCAAGTGTTATGTCTTTGGCGATATCGAGGCGGTCACATTTCCCCCCCCATCCATGAAATTCAGATCTTTCGGCACTATCTTTGCTGCAGCACAGCGCAAACCCAAATCATACACTATAATGTCTTGAACGGATCCATAAGCAACGTTCAAATCATATGCCAGTTCTCTGTTAATTTACAGTTTTCGGCCAAGATTTCTTTCACTTTATCAATGTTCTTGTCGGTTTTCGACGTCGACGGCCTGCCACTGCGTTCATCATCGTCGACTGACTCACGACCAAGCGTAAAGCGTTTGTGTCACTGGTAAATCGATGCTTTTTTTAGAACACCTTTGCCGAAACACTTTTCGAACATCTCCAAGGTCCTTGCACCGTTGAATCTGTTTTTAACGCAAAATTTAATACATACTCGTTGTTTCAAAATTAACTTCATTGCAAAAATCGAAACATGCACTGGTGATTCCAGGAACCTTTTTGATCAGGGCAGTACATTAAAACTAGAATAAAGGAACATGTGGAAGATAGCAAGATTACCAAAACATCTGCGTAAACACATGAAGGAAGTCAAAATCAGTCCAAAAAACTATATCACAGATTACAAGAAAGAAAATGTTTGAGTCTTGTTAGATGCGACGAAGTATCCAGCGCTTAACTTGCATGAGAGTAATCTCGGCAGTTGATTTTTCACTCTATACACATTTTTCAATCAGTACTGACTATTTTGTTTATTTTTCATATCAACAAAACACACCTGATAATAGAGTACTTTTTTTTTACTCATTTGTCCTCTATAAGTCCATCTGCCGTTATAGAATCGTATCTTTGGGCAAGGTTCCATTCTTTCTAGCCTCCTCTACGTTTTTATAAAAATCGCTGAAGTCCACATACGCTTTGATCTTCTTATTTTTATTCACATCGGGCTGCGAGACCCCGCACGCTCCACCGGATCGATCAGTGCTTTCTGAGCTGGTTGTCGGAGACACTGTAGTCATTGATTCCGGTACGACGACCTCATTCCCTCGACTCTGGCTGTCTGGAGTTCCAGATGTCTGTCCCGGAGACTCTGAGTCATTTCGTCTCCAACAACTCGGTGGAACCATTTCCACGTTGTCATTAAACTGCACTTGGGGGTTCGGGGTAATGACTGGCTGCTGTGTTGGGCTGCCCAGAGCGTTGGGCAAAGGGAAGTTGAAGTTTCGTACCAGGAGAGTGATATCGTCTCTCGTTCGACACAAAGATGAAGAGCCGCTCATGTATGTATCGTGATGGATTCGCACTACTTTATCCACCACTGCCTGTGCTACACCAGTTAACGTAGACTGGATCCTGAACTAGAACAAAAACCACGCATCATCATCAGTTATATGTTGCACACTCTCATAAACTATAGCTACAATTAATATTACATTATAGAGTACCTAGAAACTACGAACCTACGTATGTTAAATAAATAAATCTTTTGATGTTCCATTCATATATTTTAAATAATTATAAAATAAGAACAATGCACGTCAGTTTTAGTAAACAACATACAGGTAAAGGACAAAAATATGAAAACACCTAAAAATTGCACATTACCTTTATTAATAGCAAGTAGAACTACCTTCGGCACGGGGCCGCGGTGGCTCAGTGGTAGAGCGTTCACCTCAGGTGCTTGGGGTCCTGGGTTCGATCCCAGCCCCCGCCAAGTGAACCTTGTGGTGGACAAACACCGTGTGCGTGGGTTTTCTCGGGGTTCTCCCACTTTCTTCATTCCACCATTTCATTCATTACTCATCATCACCGTCTCCTTTAGCCTAACCGGCATAAACGTGGGACGTAAAACTCAAAGATTTCATTTCATTTTCATTTACCTTCGGCGCACAGAACGCCTGCAGTCGATAGGGAATGGACAAATACAGGTCGTGTATGGTTGTCAAAGGGATCTTGTACCATTCTTCCGCCAAAGCAGCTTCAAGTTGTTGTAGAGACGACGATGGAGAGTAATGGGTTCTCACCTTGGTCTCTAAAACGGACCAGAAGGGCTCAATGATATTGAGATCTGGCGATTGTGGAGGCTATGGTAGATGTGACAACTTCATCTTCGTGCTAGTCCTGGATGATGTGAGCTGTATGAACAGGGACTCTGCCATCTTGAAATACGGCATTACCATCTTGGAGAACTACCATGGGATGCAGCTGATCACTCAAAATGGTTACGTAGTCCTTGGCAGTGTCATGTCCATGCAAGGTGATGATGGTTCCAGCAGAATAACCAGGATATGGCTGTCCGAATCATCACTAAAAACCACCGACGCTTCATTCTTGGTAAGTCTGTATCGTACGCCTGCGCTGTCGTTCTCCACACGTAAACCGGCCAGCAGTTGGAAACAATGTAAAGGTAAACTCGTGCGACCAGATGACAGTCTTCCACTGCTCCATTGTCCAGTTTTTATGGGCGTTGCACCACTGTCTCCGTATAGCAGCATGGTTGGCGCCATCATCATCTGTTTGGTCACAATCCCACCCAATGTGCGTCTGTCTCTGTCACGCAACATACACCTGCGTCCACGCTAGTGCTTCGCTGATGCGGTTTCTCCGGAACAGTCGTAGGCAGTCATGATTTTCGAGACTGTGCCTCTTGATATAACAAACATTTCCGCTACTTTCGACACGGAAGCTCCCGCCATACGCGCACCCACAATTTGCCGTCTTTGAAACTCTGTCATCTCAGGCATGATTTACACTAACCTGCATGGACTGGTCACTGAACTGTAACTGGCCAATCTGTTCGATTGACCAGGTTATATACCTCACAGGATGCGCCGGTGACTACAGAACACCTACCATTCAGACGTAAATCGTGTTTGAAATGGCTACCTCTTTTATACCAGTGTTTCCATATTTTTGTTCTTCTGTAAATACCACGCTTCCTGAAAGACAATCTCCCTTAGATTCAAAGTACAATCGTGGGACGTTACACTTACTGAAACCAAGAATTAAAGATAAAAGAAAGATCAAGAACGATAAGACATCTTAGGCATTAATTCAATCCCATGTGAATGTGGTGTAACATTCATTGGACAAATCTGTCGTACAATGAAGACCAAATGTGAGGAACATACATCCGATTAAATTAACCAGAAATAGTCAGCAACAGCATAAGATGCACTAAACGAAAAATACACTGTGTTTAAAAAATAGGTCCCACTGTGATTGAGCATCGTTGAAAATGAAATGAAATCTTTGAGTTTTACGTCCTACGATTATGTCGATTAGACTAAAGGAGACGGTGATGATTTGAAATGAATGAAATGGTGAAATGAAGAAAGTGGGAGGAAACGGGAGAACCCTGATAAAAATGAAATTTTTGAGTTTTACGTCCCACGGTTATGCCGGTTAGGCTAAAGGAGACGGTGATTATGAGAAATGAATGAAATGGTGGAATGCAGAAAGTGGGAGGAAACGGGAGAACCCCGAGAAAACCCACGCACACGGTGTTTGTCTACCACAAAGTTCACTTGGCGGGAGCTGGGATCGAACCCGGGACCCGGGAGAACCCTGAGGAAACCCATGCACACGGTGTTTGTCCACCACAAAGTTCACTTGGCGCGAGCTGGGATCGAACCAGGGACCCCATGCACCAGAGGTGAATGCTCTACTACTGAGCCACCGTGGCCCCTTGAGCATGGTTGTGTTAACTCTGTATATACGTGTGCGGAGAAAACACTTTTATTATTCTCAATAGTTTTCGAGTGTATTTTGTACGTGGTTGTTTGAGAACTATGAAATTAAGCAGCGACTTTGTGTTTGCAGAAAAGTTGTGTTTGTCAAACAATGGTGAAAAAGCAATATCTGAATATTTACTCGATTTGACACGCAAAAGTTACGTCTTCCGTAGAAGACACCAGAGATATTTGAAAAGTTATCAAAATGATAAGAATTCAATAATAAGATATTGAAATTTGGAACATTATAATAAAAACATGAAAAAAATAAAATAGGTTAATATTATAAATTTGAATTAACTTAATATTAAACAATTCTTATGTTTTGTAAAATAAAATTATAACAATACAACAATTAAAATTATACCACATCGATTGTACAATAATTCCCTGATTAATTTACAACTCTGATGATAAAGGCAAGCAGTTACCTTTGGAATAACGAAAGATCAAATAAAATAACACACGAATGGAACATCGAAAAAAAAGTTTTATCTATTTAATTATAAACACCTCCCTGAAAATTATGTAAATTCTATATTATTTATCCCCATCTAGAGAGAGAAAAAACTACCACCCACAAAACAATGAATAAGATAGGAATGGAAACCTCAGTCTCTTATTTCCCAGACATACATCTATCTTGTTACTTGAGACCCAGACATATAAAGGTTATATACAGATCAGCCAGAACCTTATGACTACCTACCTACTATCGATATAAACTCG
Source organism: Thermobia domestica (assembly GCF_964235325.1). Lineage (NCBI taxonomy): Eukaryota > Metazoa > Arthropoda > Insecta > Zygentoma > Lepismatidae > Thermobia > Thermobia domestica. The sequence continues at coordinate 211,066,605 of NC_137465.1, forward strand.
TCCAGGCGATAGCAGTGTCACTTGACGAGGAATGCCTGCTAGTCAGACACACGTTCGGTTCATGTAGTATCAGTGAGCGCGCTGGCCGTGTGTAGAGTGGGGAAGGCGCGCGATCTGAGTTTGATTAAGGTCAGATTGTAATAGCCCGGAGGCTTAGCACGAGCTGTTCGAGGAGTCCTGTGGTGAGTGTCTTCAACAAGTGGTGAAACCAAAGTAAAACGACGTCCAAATGTCGAGGGGTTGCCCCCCTCATTACAGATGTCAGACTTCGTAGGTTGGGCAGGCTGGTAAAACAGGACTGTGGCGGAACTAACATCAGTCTTTAATGCTGGCCAGAGTACAAGTGTGTCTGAACAAACAGTGCACTGAACACTCCTAACGGTAAGCCTCCGCAGCCGAAGACCCATCCATGTGCAAATGTTAACACCTCGACATCGACAACTACGACTGAAATGAACACGTCACTTGATCTTGGCGCAGTGGCAGAGCGTTGCATTGTCTGATGAATCTCGATACCTTCATCATGACGATAGGAGGGTGGGAATCCATCGTGTTCCAACGGAAGAGTTCCTTGACACCTGTACTGTAGGACGGAGATAAGCTGTCAGCGGCTCAATTATGCTCTGGAGAACATTCATGTTAGTATCTATGGGTGCAGTAGAATTCGTGCAAGGCACCATGACGGCCGAGGCGTATCGTACACTGGTTGCAGAACCACGTACACCTCTTCATGACGATCATGTTTCCCAACGGCAGTGGCATTTTTCAACAAGATAATGCGCTATATTACAAGGCCAGGAGTGTGGTGGGAGTGGTTGAGGAGCACAGTAGCGAGTTCCAATTGATGTGTTGGACCCCCAACTCGCCGGATCTGAACCCAATCGAACACCTCTGAGATGTGATTGAATGTGTCGTCAGAGCACATCGTCGCCTTCCCGGAATTCACGGAAATTAGGTGACCTGTGTGTGCAGATGTGGTGCCAATTCCCTCCAGTGACCTCCAAGACCTCATTGCTTCCATGCCAAGACGCGTCGCGGCTGTTATCTGTGCCAAAGGTGGATATACCGATTAGGTAGGTGGTCATAATGTTCTGGCTGATCAGTGTATACATAATATATTCTGACAATTATCTATAGAAGCAATTGATCGTTCTGTGTGGATGTCACTGGAAGGAATAAATCACCCCTGCGGCAAGCACAGAATAAGTGTTTCATTTTCCACCTGTCAAATGATACGTAACTTCCGACGTTGTATAATACAATAATACAGAAGGCTGGTCGAGATATTTACGAAAGATTTTGGTCGTGTGCTAAAACCCAGCACGTGGCAACGTTCGGGATGAAAGAACAGCGAAACATTGTCGTAAAGACATGTTTTGCCGTCGTTAATCTCAATACAACAAAGGTCAGAGATTAAATATTCTTGCACACAACGTACGCACAATTAGACTTCAATCAAACTGATAAATTTTATGCTCCACAACATAATCCAATGGCTGAATAACAAATACAACAGAAGAGGCTCAGTGCCTCTTCAACCGATTATGTTGTGGCGCACCGACTGTCAACATTGCAATTCATTGACAGATGCGAATTAAATGCAGTCGTAAGACCCACGTACGCGACTTTCAACCACAAAATATTAAACAACAACAGAACAACTGCTCTAAACTATTGAGTGCTATTACAGACTACGATCCCCGTTTTCCAAGAAGATACACTGTGCTTGCATGAACAGAATATCTTATTTGTTCAGCATGCACAGCTACGGAGAAAATTATTTCCCAGATTTTATTACAAAATGGAGCATGAAGAAGGAATTTGCACTATACTGGTCAAAGGCAAACCAGTCAACAGCCCTATCGTCAATTCCACGGATTAATTTGCTTTTGAACTCCTCAAACAGCCTCTCAAATATAGCCTTTTACAATCTTTAGAAGACCTACCACGACAAGTGGGAGAGAATAATCATGTAGCTTCCCACGATGAAAAACAGCACTGTAGAGCGATTGTTAACAACGCTGGTGACCCAATACAACACGAACTGATAATGTTGTCATAGCATTTCTTGCGGTCAGTGATGTTTCAAAATCATTTGCTTATATTCCGAACAGTCTTTTACACTTGAGAACGATAAGATTTAACACTCGTACGTAGTCTAATCTTGTAGACAAAACCTCCAAAATTATGTGTTTTGGTTCATCATTAAATTTAGCAGAACATGTTTTGCTTCCATAACCCTCTTACGTGGAAACACTACTGTGAATATCTTACTTACTCTACAAAGCCACATTAAGTTAATTAGCATTCATTCTATGGAACAAAAAAAGTGTCTTTTAGACAGTCTAAACTGGTCTGTTCTATGATGATAATTCTCACCTGTTCGACAGCTAACTGTGCCAATTCCTTATTGACCTGTTCCGTACCCGTAGCTTCTTCCAGAGATTTATACAGACCATCCGACATCAGAAGTAAGAACCTGAAAAATATCGTCACCATCAATAGTTTTATGACGGTTAGAACTTTACTCAGTACTACGTATGTCAGACGCTTAAAACATTAACACAGATGACATATAAAGAGTGACCCAAAAAATCCTCCCGCCACGTTTTAAAGGCTAATACAACAAAAAGAACTGCCGATAGAAACTTGTTTATTCAAAAATATATCATGGTATTGAAAACAGTTTGGGTGAAACTACAGTTCTGCTAAAATTCATCTTACACTCTCGCTCCGAATCCCAATAGCTGCAGCATGTTCACTTGCAGAACGTTTCGAGGACTGTAATACAGACCGTCTCACAGCCTCCACATTCTCAGCCGTATGCAACCAGTGCTTTTTTTTTTTTTTTTTTTAATTTAATTTAATTTCGGCTGCTTATGTGCGACAAGCTTCCAACCAAATCATAATGACGACTGAAAACAGGAGGAGAGTGGTGAAAGAAAGCGACTACTCCCACTCCTCTCTCCCCTCCACTAATAGCATTGGAGTCGATCAAAAAATGGGAAGTTTCATTGGGTATTATTGTAATAATTGTATTGTCAATTGTTATGTTATTTTAACACAACAGAACAGAGTAATTCAAATCAAAATAAAGAAATTTTCAATACCACTTTATATTTTTTTAATAAACAAGTTTCTATCTGCAATATTTTTTCATTTATTAGCCTTTCAAATGTGGGAGGTATTTTGGGTCACCCTGTACAATAAAACCTGCATAAGTGAAACCTTGATAACTGAGAAACCTCTATTACTAGGAATCTAGTCCTTCAACATTACCTCTATAAGTGAGATGTGATCTGGGACAATCATACTAAGATTAATATATCCTGTCTATATATACACACATATATTCCGTAACGTAAATTCGTTCGAATCGTTTCCATCAGTGTATACCGTATATAAATGGATTACCTATTTCTACAAAAAACATTAAAAGTATTCTTTCCCATTTTCAGTTTTTATTGCAGAGCTACCTACTAAAATGACTTACAATTAAGTTTGTTTTCAATACGAAAAATTTCATTCTTTTGAATAACACTCAGTTAGTTATGTAACTGTGGAAATTAAAATAACACCGACAACTGAAAAATGTGGAACTATTTTTAACACTCCCAAGGTTCAATGATCTGTGTCATGCATAAAAATGGCAAGAACTGACAAACCAAATTAATGGGAACAGCCTTTTAAAAGTACGAATATTTTATTTAATGCATCGCATGTTTGATTAATTTGTAGTTGAATGTCACTTTTCAGCACCGAGGCTACGAGACACGTAGACTTACAGTTTAACGTGGAATCCGAATCATATTAGCTTTCTCTAGGAATAGAATACGGATCCTCCGCGCCAAAGATGAGTACTCTAAGAGAGTTCCCCGTTTACCGGGAATCTTCCCGGATTTAAAAACTGTTTAAATGTATTATCTTAGTAATATACACGCACAACTCTTATCGCGTCTCCGAAATCATTGATCGAGAAATCTTAATGTATATAAACATCAGCAATCATCTGGAAAAACTCAATGTACAGGATTTGTCCATAAAGTTATAAGACTTACCGCCCAGCAGTGCGCTCCTCGGTGGGGTGATTTGTGGTGTGGGGTGTAAGCTAAGCAACGCACCGGGCGGCAGTTGCGTCCGAGCTCTGACGCAATGAGCATCAGGCATGGCACGAAAGCTGTTTCTGAGTTTTTGTCACGGCAGAAAATGTGAAAAATGGAGCGCACTCTGGAGCAGAGCTACGTGATTAAATTTTGCTTTCACCTCGCCAAAACCGCTTTCGAAGACACTTGCCTTGGTCAAGGAGGCTTACAAAGACGGCCCTATCACAAGCCCAAGTTTTCTGGTAGTTCAGTAAGTTCAAGAACGGACAGGAGACCGTTAAAGATATGGAGCGATCTGGTCACCCTTCAACGAGTAATTTGGACAAAGATGTGGCCAAAGTGAAAAATCTCCTGGACTTCGACCGTCGTTTGAGAGTACGATTAATCGCCTACCACCTCAACATGTGCAAAACCGCCCACACCGCGTTCGTTGTGACTGTTTACCTGGCCCAGATAGGGGCTGCAACCTTGCGCAGCCATCGCACAGCTCCGATATAAGACCACCAGACCATGTTCTGTTCCCAAAAGTTTAGAGACGCCTGAAAGACAAGGTTTGCCCAAGTGGGCCTAGCAAAAAAAAAAAAAAAAAAAAAAAAAAAAAAAAAAAAAAAAAAAAAAGGTGTGTTGGACCCACCTGAAAAACCCCACTTTAAAACCCATCTGGGTTCTTCAGCTTTTTGTTAATATATTATTTATACAACTAAAGTGATTACATTGGAAGTGATTTTTAACAGATTTTGGACTTTCCTTGGGCGAATCAGATGCTTTCACGTTAAGGTACACAACAACACTCAACATAAGACTTTCATAAAGTTCTGAATGCACTAAATGAATAACTTACTTTAGCTTCGGATAATTGTACAATAAATTAATGTATGGAGTATGCTTATAGCCTATTTGAAGTAAAATATGCAATTTCATATTTTAGTTTCCGTAAACAGTGTGCTCGCTGACCTGGCCACGCCGAGGGGCGTTATCCCTCATACGTCTGACGGGTTTAAGGCCATAGATGCCGATACTAGCAATAAATATGTAAATACATTAGTAAAACTATTAGTATTATTTCTTATCTTTGATGGTAACAAGTATTATTCAGAAAAAAAAATTTGGTTTTCCAACAACAACAGTTTAGTTCGATCATTTGCTGCTACTCTTCAAATAAGCATTCTGTAGAATCAATACCAGCAATAGCGTAAAAATTCTTGTCAAATTTAAGACGCTTAATGCTCGGAGTTCAGAAGATTGTGTAACGCTTACTAGTTCAAGTGCTGAATTCAAACTTCCGTACTAGTGGAAGTTTTGATGTATAATAAAGAAAGCTGCATTTTCGAGAGAAAAAAAAAAAAAAAAAAAAAAAAAAACTGTTGTAAAGAAGTGCTCGGAAAATTCCCGTAATTGAACTCTTAAAGCATCGCAAATGAATACTTCAACTATTAATTTTACAGTGTTTGAAGTGAGCTGGTTATGCATCCGGAAGTTAGAAAATCGGCCTGGATGGCATACCAGCAAAAATAACTTATTTAAATTGTAATTTGCGTGTAGAAAAAGCAGATTTTACACATTTAGCATTGAGTCAACAAATATGTTTCTACTATCAAAGATTTCATGTCTGATGCTTCTAAAGAAATAACAGTTTTCTATCACTCTATTCAATTCAAGATCACCGTTTCGACAATGTTCCCGCCATCCAATGGACTGTCACAGAGTCTCTCAAAAAGAGGTTACGGCAGTTGACTTCCAGGGAGCCTTTGCAGCATGGGAATCGCGTTGGCAACGGTTGTATCGACGTCCAAGAAGACTATTTTGAAGAATTTACGTACTAATCGGATTAATAAATTCTTTTTACCAGACCCAATCTTATCACTTTACGGACGAATTCTGTATAGATTAAAAAATGAGATTGTACAAAATGTAAAATAAAACCCTGCATTTGCCTAAATTGATGCCTAGAACCTGCAGTATTCTAGCCTGGTAACTCCCAAAATATAAACAATTCTACATTATAAATAAAAGAAAACTGACCGAAGAACGATATATATATATATATATATATATAGTAACAGTTTCGCCTTCATTTGCCGAAATTTTTACACTTCGGCATGTAACATCGCCATTTGCCGAAACTTGTACACTTCGGCAATGTAACATCGCCTTCATTTGTCAAATTTGTTACACTTCGGCAATGTAACATCGCCTTCGTTTGCTGAACCTGTTACACAAGTATCATGATATTAATATATACTTGGAGCTTTGGTCAGGTTTGTTTTATTTATACTGTGGAATATTCTCAAAGGTATAATGAACAAGATATAAACAATCCTAATGTACCGATGGAGTGAAACGTACTAATTGTTATTTCTTTCTATCTGCTTCATCGTTCCTGGTCAGTTCTAACAGCGTGATGAGTTGTCTGACCATTCATTCCAAGCTTAAATATTATAATATTCTGCACATGGTCCTGTTTACAAGCAGCCAACGCACGTGCCTGTATTTACAAACAACAAGCACGTGCGTTCCTACTACGAACTACTACAGTGGAAAACAACAAATACATCAACAACACCACTAGTTATATGACGACAGAAACACAAGTGTCACCGCTACAATTGAGCAGCTATAAAGACATCAGTCTCTGGCTGGTCAAGCCCCCTTCCTTAGCTTGCATAGAGTTCTAAGGCCTCCTTTCCTCTCTCTGGTTGCAGTGGATCTCTGTCGGGTTCTACCACTCCTCATTTAGCTTACTTTGCGAGGAATCCTTACCGAGGCCATCAGGTCCTTGGGACGCCTATTTTAACCTAAACATTAGAGAACTTGTGCTTATTTTGTATCATACTGTTTGAAACGAAATTTTGTAACAAAACTGGTATGGGGGAAAACAATTTCCCGAATATATTTGCTCTATCTTATACCTGCATGAGCAGAACTTAACAATATGCAACACTTGTATGGAACTCATCACGCTCGTATGGGACAAACTAACTCTCTAAAAATAGAGGAAAAATCCAGTCCAAATTTCTCAGGTCTCTTGTTTAAAAGCAAACATGTATCCTAGACCTGAAACTATTATTCACTAAATACGAATTTTGAAACTATAACCGGTAAACAAAGAAGGACATTACACGTCTTGAGGTAAAAAAAAATCGTTAATAATAAAAGTAGACTGCAACTAGTTGCTTACGAGTTTAAAACAAACCTACCGAATAGAAAAACACACATAGAAAATTACTTTTTTTTTTATTGTACAAAAGCAGAGACTAATACCTAACGTCCGTGAAATCTTTTAGCTCATCGTTCGATGACTATACCCCTTAGGCTAATGGAGACGAATGATTAAGGCAAGTGAATGATAATGGAAGAATTGGTGGAATGAGAATGTGGGGGGAAGCGGGAGCACCAGGAGAAAAACACAAGGACACGATGCTGTCCACCATAAACTTACTTTGCCGGGGATCGAACTAGACCCCACGCACCATAGGTAAGCGCTCTACCACAGCCACCGTGCTCCCTTGAACGAATAGCTAACTAAATTACCAATAATGGAGGATAAATGCAACTATGGTAGAACTATCGAAAACTATACTATAAAAAAGAACAATTGCCACAGATATTTACCCTAACTGCTTTATAAGGTTTAAAAACGGAACTGTGAATAAATTGTATCACGAAAAATAAACAATTCTATATTACATCTGTTGTGTTCTGTTTTTTTAACACTAATCCATAAACCAGAAATAAAAACATATATACATAAAATCTAATCGTACCTACAAGAGTCATCGATCTGAATTCCTCCGTGAATTTCCGGTTCCGCAATGATGGGCTCTGCCGTAGCAGGCGCCAACTCCTCAAATTCTTTGTAGCCACCTTTCACCAGATAGTTGCCCAGACACCTTGTGTTCTCTTGATTACCAAGTCGTGAACCTGCAAGTGTTACAAACAAGGATTGGATTTACTATCTAGTATACGGAACAACCAGAGGGAAAAAAAATGAAAGAATCACCATGTAAGCAGTGTAGTTGTGCCCGGAAGTAAATTCTCTGCCTGTCAACAGTTTATGAATGAAGTGACTGACGGAACATTCATAGAACAACATAAAAACATTCAATGTATGTTTGGAGATATGTAGTTGTTGAAGAATACCATTTTTAACAACTTAAATGCGTCTTCAAATTAACGTAAGGGTCAATCCATACGAAGTGGTCCAGAGAAGGTTACTCTACCATCTCCGAAAATTATAGAAACTGGAGTGTGATGAACCTTATATACGAGAAGGTCAATAATATCATTCACGTTGTCGTATGTACAAAAGTTCCTAAATGGTGGCCATCTTTGTCGTCGGTGGAGTGCCATTTTATGCATTTGCAAGCGTGTACATAAACTATAGTTGCTCAAGACGTACGAATCAGACGAACACGAAACAAAAACGAATGTTTAGAGGAGAGACTGTGGTACACGGAGAACATATACTCTTGCTTGTAAATAAATATGCAGGGTTGCAAATCAATACATGAAATCACCAGAAAAAGTACAGAAAATTACACTTTTAAAGGGGCTGTATTTTGAAATGGCATAAAGTGGGGAGTTTACAAGTTTTGTGCTGAATACTACTGCATGTAAAGAATCTGCAGGAATATTCACAGCTATGATATTACTGGCGCCGTAGATTTATGTGGGTCCGAAGGTTTAAGTTTGTAATTTTGATGGTATTTTTGGGGCGTAATATCTCAGGATAGCAAAGCGCTGAAAATTGTTGCTTAGGCCGCAAAGTAATTATGTATGTGAATAAACTATTGAAAAAAAAAATTGGACTGATATTACATGGAGAAAAAGGTGAGGGCATGGTAAAAACGCAAAGAACGGACGTGCGTGACGATGGTCGTGGCCCGAAAAAATTTAAATGTTTGGATGTGTTTCATGCTAATCTCAAAAACTACGCATAGTTCAGCAATTAGGCCCGCTTTCGTTCGTGTTCAGTTCTGCAAAAGCTTGCGAGAGGCGTTTGTTCAGTCTTTCTAGCTCCATGGTCATTACCACGTCTATATGGGAGAGGAGGTTTGATCCTCCTTGCATTCACGACACTCATCGTCGAACTGAACCGCGGTATTAATTCGATCCCCGCTGCCGACCATCCTGACTGGAGTTTTCCAGGTTTTCCTCAGTCCTACAGGCAAATGCTGAGATGGTACCTACTAAACAGGCCCTGGTCGATACCTCCCCAAATTCTTTCCATTGTTATTACTGTTGCTAGTTATCCAGTATAAAATGGCCTCTGAGCTGTTTCTGGTGATTGTTAAATAAATAAATATAAATAAATGATGTTTTCACACGATTCATCACACTCCAATTTCTATAATTTTCGGAGATGGTCGAGCAACAACTTTCACCATCTTTGAACCACTTCAGGTAGACTGACCCTTAGCATTTATGTATATATAAAGAAAGAGCCTTCATATTATTTACAAACGGTTTAAGGAGTCTAAGGAAGCAAGAGAACTTATTGAAACTATACGGAGATTTTTACCCAAAAAATATACCATGCCTTCAGGGGTGTTTTTCTGAATATGAAATATGTGCGAATTTCTTTCTTTGTTCAAATACTCACCTGTCATTCCACAGTAAATAATACTAATACCACTACTACTGCTATTATAATGATGATAAAGAAGTAATAATAATAATAATAATAATAATAATAATAATAATAATAATAATAATAATAATAATAATAATAATAATAAGTAGGTAGGTACAAATTGTAAGAATTAAAACTTGGCAACTAAATGAAGTTATACTAGTTAATTACCTTGCCTTATCTTCTCCACATCAAGCCCCAACTGTGACAATCGCAAAAGTTCATCTTCATTTCGCAAATCATGATCGACGCTAAGTTGCACGACTCGTAGAACTCCATTTTGATCAGTCTTGCAGAGTAAGGCACGGCTATCACCAACATTGGCTACGTACAATTTATCATTATAAATAAGAGCCACAACAGCTGTCGTACCGGAAGAAACTTCCCCGTTCAGAGCCTTTAATTTGTTCACAAGCTCCGGGAACTTCTGATAGGCCTCATAAGAACTCAGTCCTTCAGGTATTTCGCACTGCAAATTAGTCCGTTCAGCGAGTTTATCATCAATTGAATCGAAATAACACTTTTCGACAGCAATAAACGCCTGTCGAAGAACATCCTTGATTTCATCATCCGTAGTTTTGCCCGAAACAGTAAACATGATTTCGGCGGCCATTCGCTGAAGGGCAAACGACGCTGCCTGGGCGCCTTCATGGCCGTCGAAGACGCCATATATACACGTTTTGTCATCTAGATACACGTGGAAACTCCGATCTTCTGATTGATGTTCCTGCTGACCATAGCCGTCCGCCCTGTAGATCTGATTCGTTGAGAGGCCAACGCCTGCAAAGACAACAAAAACACATTGGATTTTCTTTAAACTTCTCTAGGATTTTTTGATTCTTTATTACTAAACACAAGCAGTGATGAAAATTTTCCGATTCATAAAAACATACTCCACTTATTCCTACATCATTGTATAGCCAAGATATGAGGTGGAAAATTTTCTTCTATATTTTTCCGGAAAATTTTTCCGTTCTTAACAAATATCAGTGATCAAGAACAATCCCTCAGTATTCATAAAATTGATTTAATTCATATAAGAAATATTAAAAGTGAAAGATCGTTTAAAGAATTTGAAAATTTTCATGGCTCAGACAATTTTCAGTACTATGTAGGAACAAGTGAAACAATTTTTCATGAATCGAAGTATTTTCTGTCTTGTTTGGAAAAATTGAAGAACTTTTTATGAGTCGGAAAATCTTCATCATTTTGAAGCGAAAAGTAAAACAACTTTTTGTGAATCGGAAAGTTTTCATCACGATGTAGAAACAAGTGAAAAAACTTTTTATAATCCGGACAATTTTGGATATTATGTATAGTGTTGTTTGGTGGAAAATTTTCCACTATATTTAATTGCACATTCAGCTATAAAATTCAATTGCTGTAGAGGGAAGTTAGACAGCAACAAATTAGCTTTTTTCCAATTAGCTTTCGGAATCCAGAGAATTTTGTAATATTTCAAGTTGAGAAGTAAAAATATACAGTGTTTTTCTCTCTCTATGTGTGTGTGGGCGTGTAAAGTGCAGGGAACATACATGGAGTTCGTAGAGAACAAATATCCCATTCCAATATTTAAAATGTAACAAGAAGTTGAAAAGAAATTTTTGTGAATTTATCATTTTCAGAAACAGAAAATTCCACTATTTCTTCACATGTAGGACTGTCTATATAATTGAATAACTACATAAAAGTTCCTTATGGAGATTATTTTTGTAACAGAAAATAAGAAAAAATGATTTTATTGTGTTTGACACTCGTAAATCATAATTTCAATATTGGAATTTTCTATAATCAACATCTTACAGCAGATATTTGTATTGTAAAACTACCATTATTATGTATGAAAATGTATTAGAAATAATGATGATTCGATAGAACAAGTACATATATATATACAAGGGCGGATCCATGGGGGGCTAAGGGGCTATAGCCCCCCTTGACGCTCAGGTTTACACTGGATAAAATGGGCTTCAATACTGCTTTACACTGGATAAAACGACAAATTATGGTTTAGCCCCTCCTTTGATCATATCCTAGATCCGCCACTGTATATATATATATATATATATATATATATATATATATATATATACACAAGAAATATGATTTTTATTTTGTAAGTTAAAATGAAATTACTTCTTGCTTTTAGAACGCAGCGCTAATAGTGCAGCTTTTTATTTCTTTTATTATTTTATTGGAAGAACAACTACAAAAATCAGCTTCCTTATTATTTATATTTCACTTTCTCTTCTGAATGAATATATGAATAAATAAATGTTTATTTCCTGAAAATGGTCAGTATTTGCTTTCATGAGTTACTTAAACTCGAATTTTGGGTAGTCAAAAATTTACAGTAGGCACTTTATATTATATCTACGTATTTTTTAAATGTTGCAGCATGTAAATCTATAAAAGTAGTAAAGCTATGAGAAAACCGTCTTATGCGTATTAAACTGACGAAATCTAATATTGTAAGATTAAAGGTGGAATCTGAGGGAAGAACGCATTGATGTTTTTGAAGCATTCTTGAAATGAAGAATCGTTAGATTTTTTCTTCATGAAACTTTTTAAGACAATATTTATTACAATAAATTTTACGGCTAAACAACGATGTAGGAATAAGTGGAGCATGTTTTTATAAATCGGAAAAGTTTCCGTTTCAAAATTTTCCGGAAAATTTTTATCACTATACAGGACTAATAATTTTTCGATTCATGAAAAATTGTTTCGCTTGTTCCTACATAGTACTGAAAATTGTCTGACCCATGAAAATTTTCAGATTCTTTAAACGATCTTTCACTTTTTAACATTTCTATACATGAATTAAATCAATTTTACGAATACTTAAGAATTGTTGCTTGATCACTGATATTTGTTAAGAACTGAAAATTTTCTGGAAAAATATAGAAGAAAATTTTCCACCTCACATCACGGCTAAACAACAATGTAGGAATAAGTGGAGTATGTTTTTATGAATCGGAAAATTTTCGTCACTGATGTGCAGTTAAATATAATGGAAAATTTTCCACCTAGCATCACTATACATAATATCCAAAATTGTCCGGCTTAAGAAAAGTTTTTCTACTTGTTTCTACATCGTGATGAAAATTTTCCGATATATGAAAATTCCTTTCACTTGTTTCTAAAGAGCAATAAAACTTTCCGATTTACTTTTTGCTTCAAAATGATGAAAATTTTCCGAATCATAAAAGTTCTTCAATTTTTCCATATAAGACAGAAAATATTTCGATTCATGAAAAATTATTTCACTTGTTCCTACATAGTACTGAAAATTGTCTGAGCCATGAAAATTTTTAGATTCTTTAAACGATCTTTGAATTTTTAACATTTCTATACATGAATTCAACCAATTTTATGATTGCTGAGAAATTGTTACTTGATTACTGATATTTTTTTAGAACGGAAAATTTTCCGGAAAAATATAGCGGAAAACTTTCCACCTCACATCACTAAACACAAGTAACACTTTCGCTACCAAAGAAAAACACTTATCTAGTACATTATTTGTTCAATTATCAATAGATTTCAAGATACAAAAACCAAGGTTAAATCTTCCAGTGTTTTTTTGTGTTTTGAAAGAACATTTAGCTCTGAATTTTGCTGAAAAGGAAACGACTTTTAAAATGAGTTCTTCTTTATTCAAACTTGTATTTCGATTTTCTTTGTTTCATATCAGCACGTTAACACTATAAATCAACGGAAACTAGCAGGTGCCATCTATTCTTATTTACAAAGATACATGATGACAAACCTCGCGCACTTATTGACATACCCAGTTCTCAAGGTGTATATTGTTTTGCATTCACAATAATGCAAAATTTCTACCTAGATGCCTCTGGGTTTCATCGTGTTGTTATTGTTGTCAAGTTCATAAACATTCCAGTATAAATTGGCATCTTGAATTTTGATTAAAAAATAAATATATTCCTAATGGGTAACTAACCTATGGCCTATGGAACCCGAAGGTTGAATACCGCATTCACAAAAGCTCTCTATTGAATTCTGTCTTTTAACCAATTGCATTAAGTTTCTATTTTGTATTCCTATTTCTGCGAGACGTATCTTAATATTGTTCCCTATCTACGCCTAGGTCTTCTTAATAGTCGTTTTCCGATTAGGTTCTAGTTAAATTCTTGAAAGCATTTCTACTTTCTGGCTACATAACGTGACCACCTGAGCCTCCTACACTTAATGATCCTATCAAGTTAAGTAAACAATGAATTAAACCAGTGATCGAAGTGGAAAAATGACAGAGGCAGTAAGTTTTATTACGGTTTTCACTCAACATACCGGCTATCTTAATTTTGAAATACAGTGAGGATATGTTGCCTAAAAGGTTGCGTTTCTATTTACATAAAAATTGAAAACCACTGGAGAACTTCTTTTTAGTTAGGGGAGGGGGACAGGGAGGGAGAACTCCGAGGAAACCCACGCACACGGTGTTTGTCCACCACAAAGTTCACTTGGCGCGAGCTGGGATCGAACCAGGGACCCCAAACACCAGAGGTGAACGCTCTGCTTATTATTTGGGGAATTATTTGCAAATTCATGCTTGAATTTTTGCTGAATTGTAAAAACTGATTTTTTATTTCAAAAACTTCAGTACCGGTACATACACACAAGTTTTCTGTTCAGAGTCGCTATCTCGAACCTGGTACTGTCACACAGTGGATGACGAAATAGTTTACTAGGCAAAATTTCCATTGCTGCTCTTTCGTCAAATATTGATTACAAAGGTATATATTTACTTATATAGCCGCACTAATTACTTACCAATTCCGCTATCCTTTCGTGTACATCCGGTATTTGTTTAAATTGGTTTCTGTACGCATGGAGCACATATTTATCAAGGGGTTACATCTGAACTTAACAGTTCTTTTGGATGGGTAATAAAGTCTTTGATCTCAACTGAGGATCTTCAGAGTGAGGGAAAAGTTGAGTTTTTAGCTGAAGATAAGAAAATTAGACCGAAACTCTGGTTAGTTTAGTTTTTCTTAATCTAACTATTATATGAAATCGCACTTCTTAATGGAGATAACGAAAATTTCTCCCTTAAGAGCGTGACATAGTAAAAATAATACAAAATATACCATTTTCTATTGCTTGTTTTTCATAAGTGAAAGGAGATAATGAAATGCAACTTACCACAATCATAGATAATGTTATTCTACAACAGAAAATATAAACCTGAAGAATTTTCAGTGTTGCCATCCATTTGCCAGAATAGCATTTCCCCCAAAGTCTAAGTTCAAGCAACAACTAGAGGAATGAACTCTACTGCATTTGATTACGTATCATGTTGTCTTGGAAAGTTTTAACATACAGTTATTAAAATTAAATAAAAATGTTATTTAAAAAGTAGTTTACAGGATACCAAAATATGATAGTAATCAAATGCAGTTGAGTTCGTTCCTCTAGTCACAGCCTTAACTTGGAGTTTGGGGGAAATGTTATTATGGCAACACTATAATTTCTATGGATGGCAACACTGAAAATTCTTCAGGTTCATATTTTCTGTTGTAGAATAACATTATCTATGATTGTGGGAAGTTGCATTTCATTATCTCCTTTCACTTATGAAAAACAAGCAAAAGAAAAATGGTAAATTTTGTATTACTTTTAGTATGTCAGGCTCTTAAACGATGTTTCTCAAGTGTGTTTCGTATCAACAATGTTTTCAATACTGGTACCATCTTCTTAGGAGAATTGAGTTACTGCCTTTAGTTTGGGAAACTGGTCTGATTTTCGGGAAAAGATTATGCACTTCGGATCTCTCACTAAGCTATGCGTCGTAGGCCTCGGCGCTGAAAAAGGATGTTTAATTGCAAACAAATGGTAAATAGAAACAGAATAGATTATTTTTACCTGATTGATGACATACTGGTAAATCGTCTACCCAACTATTAACACCTTCAAACGTTTGCTGCGTTGTCCGAGGCAATTCAGCTTTTGTAGGCATTTTTCATTTACAAATTCATGGTTATCAATTTGACATCTGTGAATAAAAGATATATGTATCTCTTATTAGTAAATTAACGAAAAATAATACTAACAACTACTAACTATACTTAACGATTCTATTGGATGTGTATTAAATATAAAATACACTTTACCTTAAGCATCCTTTACCAAAAAAAAGTAGCATTGCAGATTTGTTTCGATAAAATAATTTTCGTAATAATTATACTGAAAACAGTTGAAATAATACTAAATAATACGTAAACCTAACACTTCTGAAAGCATAAAAGTAGTCGAATTGGCACTATTATTTCACAGTTAACTACGTACCAAGGATCGACATAACGGACGCTTTTATAGCATATAGTAAAAATAAAATGAAATGAAATCTGAGTTTTACGTCCCACGGTTATGCCGGTTAGGCTAAAGGAGACGGTGATGATGAGTATTGAATGAAAATGGTGGAATGAAGAAAGTGGGAGAACCCCGAGAAAACCCATGCACACGGTGTTTGTCCACCACAAAGTTCACTTGGCGGGGGCTGGGATCGAACCCGGGACCCCAAGCCTCAGAGGTAAACGCTCTTCCACTGAGCCACCGCGGCCCTACAGCATACAGTAATCCAGGGGAAAAACCATATGGCAAAATTTTAATTCGGTCATTTCATTCATTTTATGCGATTCTTTAATTCAGTGATTTGTTCTTTTGATCCCTGTTCCAGTGTACGTATCTGTTCCACTAGATTCATTACTGAAATTGAGTCATGCGGGATGTTGTGTCGTACTGTTGATGCTCTTTTGTTTGAGCGGGGAAGCATGGGTATGATTTGACGTCACCTTCATCTAATGTTCTCTAGTTGTTCATGTGATTTCTTCACGGGTGCATTGCTCGCATGTTGGTTTGAATTGTGTTACGGTGGCACGTATCTAATGGTGTGAAACTTCCTTTTGACGAAGAACAAATGAGAGATTTAAATTTACATCGGTTATCAACATTAGTTAGTATGTGACAGTGATATTAATAGTTACAGGTTCTGTTTTAGTGTCGGATTATTACAGCTCAATAGAAATTGCAATGTATATGGACAAAGGTGTAAGTTATTATGAGCAATACGAGTTGTTCGGCTGACAGGAAGTATGTATATGCTATAATTGTATCTGTTATGGTTGTAGCATTGGGGAAAAATACCTTTTATTTATGAAGCATAGTGTATGCTTCATCCTGAACTATACTCACCAATTTAAAATTTCAGGGAATTATTTCTATTTTTTTCTTTAATTGTAAGATATTTAGTAGGTTTGGGTCGGGGAATTTTTTCTTTCAAATATACATATTTTTTGTGCAGTTTGCAAAATACATTAATTTTGATTTTTTTAATATTGTAATAGAAGGCTTAGAGGGTTTGCCCTCCTCATGAATATAGTTTGTTTGGTTCCCTTTGTAGCAATCTGAAAATGGTAGTTCTGGCTGTAGTTTTTTCTGTTACTATTTTGTATATTGCACATTTCAAGGTTTTATAAATTCATTAGTATGTTACAATGGGAACTTAGCACGGTTCTAAATCTGTCAGCATTGGAATCTGACAATGTTTAAAATAATTGTAGGAAAATTTAAGTCTCAACCACAATGATTTGTAACTGATTTGATTCGTGAGGAATCGGTTCCTGGTGATATTGAACGAACTGTTCCGAGGTACCAGTTTTCTAAAAATCGATTCACTGAATGAAATAACCCAAGTAGAAACCTGCCAAATCATAGTTATACCTTGTATCTTATGCATACATTGTTTTTGAAGGTAAAAGAAAACATACAATATAATAAGCTAAGCAGCGTAGTTTGTTCATATGTGCGATATGAACAAGTATTACGTTTTGAAAATGAACCTTAATGTAAGTTTTTTTCCTAACAACTAACATTTTTTTATGTGCCCTAGAAATCCTTATTGGATGCTTACTTCCCTGGAATAATGATTCCTACGGCATATAAAAAAGGGTTTGGTGTCTTTGGCTGTTACTCGTAACAAGAATATTCCACACTTTATCTGTGTTACAATGAAAAATAATTAAATTACTAAATATTAAATGCGTGTACAGTTTTGAGACACTTCTACGATCACTTCATCATGTCTTTCTTATGAAGTAATATGTGCTGAAGAGCACACTTTTACCTCACTATACATGTAAAACGTAAGATTCCGATATATTTTGATTACTTGCACAATCCTATTGTGAAACCAAGTAACATTTATTTCTTCCGTGCATTTAATAAATTTATGCTCCCATAAAATGAGGAAGCACTAAAAATTTTGCTCCATTTTACCACGTTTGGTTCAGATACAATTCCCCCTTTTATTAGTTTCAGCTCTACATTTCTGGATTTTTCTCCAGTACAGCAGCACACACGTCCTAGGTTAGTTAATAAGATAGTAGGTTTGAAACAATGTCATATTATGCTCTATTGCCTGTTTAACTAATATTGTACCAATACGCGAACTCATACAAAGTTCTAGATTACTGGTCCCCCTTCCCTGGATGCGGGACAGTGATATAGGTGATCCAAAAGAGCCGAAAAATTGTATTATTAGATGACCAGAAGAAAATAATACACTTTTTCGGATCTTCCGGGTCACCTATACCACTGACCTGCATCTCCCTGACCCCCCCCCCCCCTCTTCTTTCCGACAACAACACAATTTTCTATAAAAGTATAGCAGGACAACCTTCGACTATATATATATATAAAACTAAAGTAGTATTATTTTACAAAAAGTTAAACACTTCTTCAAAGCATAGGGGGCAAGTCCCCCTAACCTTCCGACAACAATAAATATTTCTACACACGTATGGCGCAAAACCCTCTAACCCAAAAAAACTAGCATATTCTTATTTTAAAAACGTAATATATTCTTCAAAAATGGGGTCAAATATTCTTCAAAAATATAGGGGGCAATCCCCCTAACCCCCCACAATAATAAAATATTCATTAAAAAGCAAACAAAAAGACACATGAAAATGATGTATATGCCAACCAATAACAATATTACGAACCCCCCTAACACACAAAATCAAGAGATAGAAGGCTAACAGAAACCATCAAATGTTCACAGAACAACCGCGGAATAAAACAATACATAGCTTTGTATACGCATTTCGATAGATTCATGAAACGGAAAACAATAGCCCAAAAATTACAGCACTTTTTACGAGATATAATAAAAGTCTAGCCAGGTCCTAAAAAAAAAAAAAAAAATAGGCCTTTACATTTGAGAAATAGATGTAGCCGAACACATACCTGGTCTATCAACTTCAGGAGCCATATTCGAAACACCGGAAGAGGAAGACAATACTGAAGAATGGAACTTCCAATAAAATAAAAAAGGAAAAAAAAAAAAAAAATACGTTTATACAAAATCAACGAAAAGAACAATTTTTCGGCCTATGTTTAGCAAAAGGGGTCCAGCTCTTTTCCCTAAAAAGTGTTACAATTTTGGTAATTTCTGTTCACATTCGGATAGTTTAGGTTAGGATTGGTTAGTTTAAGTTAGGTTAAGCTAGTTTAGGTTACGTTAGGATAGTTTAGTTTATGTTATATTAGTGTAGAAGTCCTGCATAATTTTCCAAAAGATGATAGAATTTCGCTTATTTCTACTAATATTACGTTAGTTTAGGTTATTTCAGGTTAGCTTACGTTAGTTTATGTTAGGTTAGGTTAGACTTGGTTACGTTATGTTACGTCTAAGTACTTGCATCACTCATTTCTCCTGTAAATTTTGCGTTTTTTACGTGCTTCTGGACCCCTTGTACTAAACATACCCCTTTTTTTCAACATTATGGTTTACATTTACTTATTTCCAATTTCTTCATTTAATTATTTTTGTTATTATGTTACTGAAAGTATTTGAGAACAAGATCCTGAGACGAATATTCGGACCCAAGAGGAACGGGAATGGGGAATGGCGGAAACTTCATAACGAGGAACTACATAATTTATATGGTTTAACCAACATTGTTAGGGTCGTCAAGTCTAGGAGGCTTAGGTGGGCGGGTCATGTAGCTAGAATGGAAGAAAGTAGAAACGCTTTCAAAGTCCCGACTGGAAGACCAATCGGAAAACGACCATTAGGAAGACCTAGGCGCAGATGGAAGGACAATATTAAGATGGATCTCGCAGAGATTGGAATACAAAGTAGAAACTGGATGCAGTTAGCTAAGGATAGAAGTCAGTGGAGAGCTTTTGTGAACGCGGCATTGAACCTCTGGGTTCCATAGGCCATAGAATTAGTTAGTTAGTTATTATGTTAGGAGTGTTAATAGTGTGATTGACTGAAGAAACATCATCATCGCAAGCATAAGGAAAAAGAAGCATGTATCAGGTAAGCAAATACTTCTATTTATAAAAAATATAGGGGGACAAGTAATGTAGAACCATTTTTTTCCTAATTAATCAGCCTACACTGATTGCCATTATTATCTTTTCTCTTCCTCTCATGCTGACATCTTGCCTGATTCTGTTCATTCCACGGCAAATTTTGTATTTCGAAACCGCCATCTGCAGCAGTTAACATTTTCCTTTTAAAATGTATTTTTTTTTTAATCTTGGCCCCATACTACCCAATTGAATTTGTACCGAGTTAAGTGCCGGTGAGTAGGTCTAGAAATGTAAAATAATAATAATAAAATAAATAAATAAAAACCGTAAAATTTATAGCAAAGAAAAGGTGAATTGGTTACTTTTCATGAAACTAATGCTGATAAAAGAAATGTAATGTGGTACTTTCAATACTTTCAAATGTTAGAAGCTCTATGTTGTTGGTATTATATTGAGGGGCGCATTCTGCCATTGACATTATGGTGAAGTGAGGAAATTACTTCCCAGCAATCAATAATGATAGTTACATGCGACCGATGTGATATTTCGATTGTGTGTTGTAACAACCTATATTGGTGAAGAAAAACAGTCATTACGTTATACAGAGCTTCACGGATTATTGAAGTTGAGCAGAAAATGTGGCAAGGAAGGTATGGGAAATAAAGAAATGGAGGAACAAGTATATTTTCAAATGTGAACATCGTGTATATGGTGTGAAATGTCATTGGCAAAAGGCGGTAGTAAAATGGTCACAAAGTCGTCGAAAGAAAAGGTAATTATTGCTTAGCTTTGGGGGACTAGGTTTTTAACAGACTTTTTTTTTCGATATTCTATTCACATTCGGTTAGGTTAGGTTAATAACATTTAGTTCAGACAGTATTGCCGAGCGAGTATTAGCGAGTGAAGGCGGGTTACAATCCCGCAGGGCACGTTGATTCCTGTCTTCGTTAGTGTTGGTCCCCCATTACTAAACAATTACCGAAAGGGTACCTAACTTAGCGTTTTTAGGGACATCTTCGTTTATACGCATAACCACTATCTCTGACGTCCCTGCTCTCTACGAACTTACCCCGTCACTAATACTCAGGCCCTCTGCTGCTCTCCGGCACTGACTAGGTTAGATAGCATTCGTGTTTTTGTGGCCACCTAGCATAGGTTAGTTATTTATACACTAATTTTTATGGCTTATTTCCGGATGCAGTATTGGCATGACAAACGGTAAATTCAAAGTTAATGTACACAAAGGAATTCTTAAGAAACAATTTCTAAGGTAATGACAATGAATACGATCATAACTGATGAAAAAAGTAATTTTAAGTTTCTAAGTCTGGAAATGCGGTACCTACTCTGCAGAACAGACATTTATTCCTTTGATGGTTATTTATTGGAGGATCATCTTCAGAACTTCGCAGCACCGTGCGTATGTTCTAGTCAAGACTATCCCATTTCTACACTGTTAATATATAATTATGGTCTAATTCTTGTGCTGTATTAATTTCCAAACCCTAAAAGTAGAACTTTGCACGGAGACTGATTCGTAAGACATATATATCTTATCTTCTGTAATAATACCGAACCAAAATAAACATAGCTCTTAAAATAGATACTACCCACTGGCTTGCTTCCAACAGCAGCTTCAATTATATTGTATTTATTCAACTTAACGAACTTCCATACGCTCTCGTTGCTGTAATGCCTCATTTCAAAACAAAGGTACATACATAGTAATATCTTATTTTGTTTATTAATAAACTCTTTGTATACACACCCATCACGATTTCTGTAGTTTTCTTCGTCTTCTTCTTCTCCCCGAAACCTCTATCGGTTTAAAAAATGAGCGCCTCGGACATACGGGTATTTGAGTTACAATTATTAAAAAAAAAAAAAAAAAAAAAAAGTCTCATGTATACCTGACAAGGAGGATTTTTCACATAAAAACTAAAATGTCAATGTTAGAAGTTCCTATGTCTTATTGTCATTGAGGGTGGACAAGAAACTTCCCTCCGCTGTTGGTTCACTCAAACGAAACAACAACAACAACAGTGGTGAAGGATGATACTTTCAAGAGGGTAGGCCCAATGTTCTACTACTACTACTACTACTACTAATAATAATAATAATAATAATAAGAATAATAATAATAATAATAATAATAATAATAATAATGAAACAGATTAGACAAATATTTTACTACAGAAACACAAGAAGACAAATTCACCTTAATTTAACGTAATTGTAGTCCATCGACAGCACTTATTGGATTTGGATCTCAATTTTCATAAAGAAATTTACGTATGTGACTCATAGCTGATCTTTAATCACCGCAAAGCAATTTAATTGTTTTAATTGGTCGTGATCGGATGGGGAAGATGGACTATCACATTATCTGCGCTTCACAAGAATCATATGGGGCGGTATTCAGAGATAATTCGTTAATCGAAGGTTAGTTACAATCTAGTTACGGATATACTAGCTCTTTACTAAGGTTGGAGCAACTTTTGGTATTCAGAGTCAGCTTTGAGTATGATTATCTTATATAACCCCAATGCATCGGGTGAGAAAAATAAATGTGGCAACTACGGAAAAGTAGATGAACGCATGCGTAGTCTGTAAAAATGAAAATACATGAAATACGAAATACTAAATGTTGTGTCGCTCGCTAAACCGTGGGTAAAAGATTAGCCTCTGCTCTAGATTAATTAGTCACATGTGATTAACTTCGTCAAATACTACGTCCTAATCAGAGACTCTGAATACAATTTTGATAACCATCCTTTAGTCAACCCTGTAGTATCGCCTTAATCGGACGTCAAAACGACTCTGCATGAGGCCCATGTTGTTTAGTCTACTTGTACTAAAACAAACTCTGCTAACAAAATTTCGTCTTTAATTATATTGTTCAAAGCATATGACAAGCATTCAATCAAGTCATTTGTGTCGCTTAATTCCCCTTTAAAAACAGAACCAGACTTATTTGATTTTGATTTATTGACATATAACACAACATGCTCAGGCCTAATTACAGTGTTACATAGTATATCGTTATACAGATTATATAGGTTAATAAAGCTATTGGTAATAATTACATTTTTTTACGTAATTAATAGACTTCTTAAAACTACTTACATTCATTGCCAGTACATCCAGGTTGAAATTTTGCACTAACTCTCCATAACGGAGATCTGCTTAAAACGTTTGTTTTCGCTGTCATACAAAAAAAAAAAAAAAAGTATTTTTCAAAGCAGTGCGCAATTTAATGGATGGTACTTGGATATATATTTTTTCGTTAAGATCAGGACAGTCTATTTTGCCATGAAAGAGTTTGCGTAAAAATAATAAATCAATATTTCTTCTCCTGAGTTCTAATGTTTCAAAATTAAAATTTTCAACAAGGTTAATGTAGCTTTCAAATTTTGGATAGAATTTTGTTTTCTTAAGGGTAAGAAGCCTTAAAAACTTATTTTGAGTACGCTCAATCAAGAATGAGTATTTCTGTATATTAGGGTTCCATATATTACTACAATATTCTAATTTCGACCTGACGTATGCATAATACAGCACAATTAAAGTTTGGTCATTTTGGAAATCTTTACTGACTCGATAAATATATCCAAGATTTTTTTTAGGCTTCTTTGCAAATAGTTTCAATATGTTGAATAAAAGATAATTTGGTACTTGGATATATATTTTTTCGTTAAGATCAGGACAGTCTATTTTGCCATGAAAAAGTTTGCGTAAAAATAATAAATCAATATTTCTTCTTCTGAGTTCTAATGTTTCAAAATTAAAATTTTCAACAAGGTTAATGTAGCTTTCAAATTTTGGATAGAATTTTGTTTTCTTAAGGGTAAGAAGCCTTAAAAACTTATTTTGAGTACGCTCAATCAAGAATGAGTATTTCTGTATATTAGGGTTCCATATATTACTACTATATTCTTTTCGACCTGACGTATGCATAATACAGCACAATTAAAGTTTGGTCATTTTGGAAATCTTTACTGACTCGATAAATATATCCAAGATTTTTTTCGGCTTCTTTGCAAATAGTTTCAATATGTTGAATAAAAGATAATTTCGAATCAAAAATAACTTCCAAATCCCTTATAAAATCAAGCTTTTTCAGTTTTCCCCTAATATTGAATAATTATAACGTGTAACGTGGGTTCCTGTCACCACGGCATGGCGCTTCCTCAGGTTGCGGATCGAGGAGAAGGCCTCTAGATATAGAGGTTAGCTGCGAATATACTGAATAAGCAGTCGCGGACAGCCGACTAGGAGTGGTCCTCCAGCTTGGGGGTTTGGGTAGGGCTAACAACCTCATCCTGTATAAAAAGCACTTGTTCAGAAATATTCACAAAAGCCTCGGACAAGGACTGATAACTTGGCACGACTTCAGCAAAAGAAAATGGACATGAGATTTGGAACACGGAATATTAGGAGTCTTTATAGGGCAGGTGCGTTAAAATCCGTAACGAGTGAGTTAGAGAAATACAGGATGGATGTAGTAGGAGTTCAGGAAGTTAGGTGGGATGGAAATGGATCTGTGAATTCCGGAAATTTTACGTTCTTTTACGGGGAAGGAAATAAAAATCACCAGTTAGGAACAGGGTTTTTCGTTCATAAACGTATATTACCAGCAATTAAACGGGTTGAATTTGTTACTGACAGACTCTTTTAATACTCTTAAGGGACGGTGGTGTGATATTATTGTTTTAAATGTACATGCCCCAACTGAAGATAAGGATGACGATATAAAAGAGAGTTTTTACGAAGAAGTGAAACGGATATTTGACCAACTCCCGCGATACCATATGAAAATTCTATTAGGAGATTTCAATGCGAAGGTAGGACGAGAGGATATTTTCAAACCGATTATAGGGAACGAAAGTTTGCATAAGGAAAGTAATGACAACGGTGTTAGACTCGTGAACTTTGCAACATCCAAAACCTAATCGCGAAGAGTACAAAATTCCCACATCGCGACATTCATAAATACACTTGGACATCACCAGACGGGAAAACACATAATCAAATTGATCACGTTTTAGTAGATAGAAGAAGGCAATCAAGCATAATTGATGTCCGGTCGTTTAGAGGGACTGATTGTGACACCGACCACTACCTGGTAGCAGCGATAATACGAGAGAGGTTATCGTTGAATAAAGGTAATATTCATTGTCCGAAAACGGAGAGATTCAATTTAAAGAAACTAGAAGAGAGCCAGGTAAGAGAGAAATACCAGATTGAAGTTTCAAATAGATTCTCGGCTTTAGAAGATTCGCAGTCCACTAGTGTTGAGGATACCTGGATTGAAATTAGAGATAGCATTAAAATTTCAGCAAAAGAAAACTTGGGACACGCGGAAATACATAGGAACAAAACATGGTTCGACCAGGAATGCATTAAACTAGCAGAGAAGAGAAAACAGGCAAAATTTT
Organism: Thermobia domestica; assembly: GCF_964235325.1. Classification (NCBI taxonomy): domain Eukaryota; kingdom Metazoa; phylum Arthropoda; class Insecta; order Zygentoma; family Lepismatidae; genus Thermobia; species Thermobia domestica. The sequence goes on from NC_137465.1 coordinate 211,092,125, forward strand.
CGGAGGCTACAAAATCCGAATGAAATAACTACACAAAATTTCGCAGATATCAGGCGGGAAACTTCCAAAACTTTTAGAACAAAGAAACGCGATTTTCTGAAAGGTAAAATTAAGGAACTTGAAGATAATAGTAAAAATAAAAACATCCGGGACATGTATAAGGGAATCAACGAATTTAAGAAAGGCTATCAACCTCGTGCTTATATATTAAAGAAATCTGAGGGTACAGTTCTCACTGACATGGATAGCATCTTAAATAGATGGAAAGATTTCTTTAATGATTTGCTTAACACGCAACCAAAAACTAGTATGCATGAAGAAGAGATACACACCGCAGAACCGTATATTCCAGAACCCAACCGAATAGAAGTAGAAACCGCTATAAAGAAATTAAAGAAACACAAATCTCCGGGTATAGATGAAATTCCGGCTGAGTTAATTTTAGCTGGAGGCGAAAAATTGTGGAACAAGATACACAAACTCATCTTCCTTATCTGAAACAAGGAAGAATTGCCACAAGAGTGGAAAGAATCAATCATTGTTCCAATTCACAAGAAGGGCGACAAAACTGACTGTAATAATTATCGAGGCATTTCTCTTCTGTCAACATCCTATAAAATCCTTTCAAATATTCTATTAACAAGACTGACCCCATACGCAAATGAAATTATTGAAGATTATCAGTGCGGATTTAGACGAAATCGATCAACTATCGACCAAATATTTACCATTCGTCAAATACTCGAAAAAAAAGTGGGAATACAATACCCCGGTGCATCAACTATTTATTGATTTTAGAAAGGCGTACGACTCGGTTAGGAGAGAAACATTATACAACATTCTTACAGAACTTGGAATACCGAGAAAGCTAATTAGATTAATTAAGATATGTTTAAATGAATCCCAAAGTAAAGTCCGGGTAGGAAAATTTTTGTCCACCAGCTTTCACGTCGAAAATGGCCTGAAACAAGGAGATGCGTTGTCGCCATTATTATTTAACTTTGCTCTGGAATACGCTATAAGGAAAATCAAAGATAGCAACCAGAGCCTAGAGTTGAATGGTATTCACCAGGTTATGGCATATGCTGATGATATAAATTTAATAGGGGATGATAGGAGAACAATAGAAAGAAATGCTGAGATCTTATTAAACACTTGCAGGGACATGGGTTTAGAAGTAAATGCAGAGAAAACTAAATACATGGAAATGCGTCGGGACCGTAATACAGCAAATTATAGATGCGTTAAAATATTAAATAATACTTTTGATAAAGTGGATAGTTTCAAATATCTAGGATCAATATTAACAGAGGAAAATCATATCCACGAAGAAATTAAATGTCGACTAAAAGCAGGGAATTCGTGTTACTATTCGGTTCAAAATCTCTTGTCGTCGCGAATTCTGTCGAGGAATTTGAAGTTTAAAATATACAAAACGATAATCATGCCTGTTGTTTTGTATGGCTGCGAAACATGGTCACTTACTCTGAGGGAAGAACATAGACTGAAAGTATTTGAGAACAAGATCCTGAGACGAATATTCGGATCCAAGAGGAACGGAAATGGGGAATGGTGGAAACTTCATAACGAGGAACTACATAATTTATACGGTTTACCCAACATTGTTAGGGTCATCAAGTCTAGGAGGCTTAGGTGGGCGGGTCATATAGCTAGAATGGAAGAAAGTAGAAACGCTTTCAAAGTCTTGACTGGAAGACCAATCGGAAAACGACCATTAGGAAGACCTAGGCGCAGATGGGAGGACAATATTAAGAGGGATCTCGCAGAGATAGGAATACAAAGTAGAAACTGGATGGAGTTAGCTAAGGATAGAAGTCAGTGGAGAGCTTTTGTGAACGCGGCATGGAACCTCCGGGTTCCATAGGCCATAGAGTTAGTTAGTTAGTTATTGAATAATTATATTGAATATATTTTTCTTTTCTAGTGAATGTTAAATAACTGCATTTACGAACATTTAATTTAAATTTATTGTTTTTACACCAAATTTCAAGATTTTGTAAGTCACTCTGAAGTTCTAAACAGTCCTGAATTTTTTCAATTCTGTTGAATATTTTAAGGTCATCAGCAAAGAGTAGATTTTTAGAAAATTGAAAGCACTCAGGTAGATCATTTACCGCCAAAATGAAAAGTAGAGGTCCCAGATTCGAGCCTTGAGGGTGTAACGCTCCCGCGCTTAAAAGTGAAAAACCATCTAGTTCGTCCAACGATCCCACAAAAAAATTCGGTAATAAGAATTACAAGCAAGGACGATTCGGCAAATCACAATACAGTGGGGTGCTTTAAGAATCACAGCCGTGCTCCTGAAAAATTGTCAGTCTCTGTATATATCAATATATATCCCTTAAGTAAATTACCTAAAGTCAAGAATTAACAATTAAAGAATTAAGATCTTAAATAATTACACTAGCAATATATTAATTCAAAATAAACTAAATTCAATTTAACAATTTATTTTCTTTAACAGTTTGCATTAAAACCAGAAGAAAATATTACAGCAAATATTACTTTTTAATTACCCTATATATAATTCAGATCTCATTCAATCCGTAGTATAACAACAGTTTCAAAAATTAATAAATATTGAAAGTTCACAACTCTATTATAAATTCTTATATTAAATAGAATGATTTAATTTGGTCACACCGTCAATCACAGACTTCTACAACTAATCAAATTATAAATTGATAGAATTATTTATAAGTAAGCCAATAGTCAACCGACCAAATTAGATTATAAATATAATTATTTTAAAGCTCAACAAAAGTTAATTAAATGAACTAAACAGATTTGAATCAAATAATTAATTGCTATAATTCGGAGACTAGATTGTTACAGTTAATCAACGAGTTTTTTTTTTTTTTTTTTTGAGTGGTGTTCAAACCTAAATATTTAGTTTGGGACGCTATTTCTAAATCGAGAACTTTCAGAAGAAACGTTATCAATAACAGATTAAGCAAACAATAATATGCGTAAGACCCTAAACAGAACCTAAACCAATATAATTAAGTTTCAAAAAAACACCAGAAAAAAAAAAGGAATCCGACAATTTCAGAACTGAGCTAACTCCCAATAAATAGTTTCAGAGAACAATGATAATCCAAGAAAACTATTAGATCTGGCCGAAGATTTTACGGAACTAAGCTAAACTTCGAACCAAAAAAACTCACGTGAACTGGGAATAAAATTTGCGACTCTAAAGCCAATCGGAAAATTAATTGCAAACAAACGATAAATTATAAGTTCAAAGAATATAAATTAGGACTAAAAATTGTAACAAAATTTTTAATGAATCAATTCAGACGGTTGATTTAACAATTAAATAAAACCAAATTGAATACGAAATAAACCCCAACAACAAGAAATGTCGTTAAAGCACTGAATCGAATTTATTCTTCCGTAATTTTAATTTGAAAGCTAGCTTCATTCAACTAGATCAAATAAACCAAGAGTACCGAACTTTAATAATAATCCAATGTACCAACTATGAAAGAAACCTTCAAACAATAAGGCTGACGTCGCAAAAGTACTAGCAACTAAATTCCGAATGGGACACTAAATAAAGAAACTATCCACAAACTTAATTACTACGACAAAATTACTCAAAACTGAAAGAACTAAAAAGGTCGCTAAATATAAAAAAAAAACTTTTACAGAATTGACTATTAACGGAAGATTACTCAAAATCGAAAAGAATTAATTGTGACACTAAAGTAAACTAACCGAACTTAAAACCTAATTAATTACAAAGACCCTGAAACTGAAACAAATGAGACGAGAAACTAGAACTACTAACCTCCCAATTAATTATACAAAAATAATCGAAATTGAAGCAACTAAATGGGGACGCTAAATTAAATCAACCTTGAGACCAATTAACCAAGAATACTAGAAATTTAAGCAATTCAATGGGAACGCTAAATTAAATTAACTCAATCTTTAAACCAATTAACCAAAAATAACAGTAATTGAAGCAACTAAATGGAGACGCTAAATTAACTCAATCTTAAACCAATTAACCAAAAATAACAGTAATTGAAGCAACTCAATGGGGACGCTAAATTGAATCAATCTTTAAGCCAGTTAACCAAGAATACTAGTAATTGTAGCTGCTCAATGGGGACGCTAAATAAACTCAATCTTAAACCAATTAACCAAAAATAACAGTAATTGAAGCAACTCAATGGGGGACGCTAAATTGAATCAATCTTTAAACCAATTAACCAAAAATAACAGTAATTGAAGCAACTAAATGGAGACGCTAAATTAACTCAACTAACTAAACCAAAGTCAATAGTACCTCAAACAGAATATTGAACACAAACTATGAAAAATCCACTCCTTAAAATCAGAGAACTTAACAACCCAAAAGAAAAACAGAGAGAAAGAAATACAAAAATAATATTTCTTCACTTACCGCAATTACGTTAACTGCTGGGCTTTCTTTACCTTTCTTCTCAATAGAAATTACAGCAAACAATCTTTCTCAATCGGAAATAAATCCAAACGATGAATAATCAAAATGATTCAAAAAGTCCAAAGATTTCGATAACAGTAACAAGCGATGTAAAAGCAAAAACCACAAAAACAGCAATGAATTCAATTAGAATAAGTCCCTCTTAGATTTCAAACACACCCACTCAAACATGCATACAGCAACTCGTTGACGTGGCAGTACAGAAAGCACGGTTGGGATTCCTTCGGTGCTGCGAGATAGCACCTCAGGCAACGTTCAATTCTTCCTAGCTTCTGGCGCGAGGAAAGCAAGGCACCAGCCACGAGGAAGAGCGCAATGGTACAAAGTTGACTATTGACGTATAAATACATAAAACTCTATACAAAACATCTCTATTACTTTTCAAAGCGATTTCTTTTCAGTTTTTCCTCACAATTAATGTCTCTTCTTTATTCTTTTATTTTTTCTTTTTAAAAAAAAAGAAAGACAGAAAGTTCTTTATTTTTGTATTATTTTTCCATAAAAATAGTCCATTCCACACCCATAGCAGAACGTATTTCTTAAATCCAATAATGCCCGTTGGTTGTAGAGTCCAAACAACAGGGTACCTCAAAAGTTCAGATACAAAAATTGAAATTGACAGAAAATATTGTGACGATGAGTCCAAGCTGTCACAATTCTCCCTGGCCGAATTAAAGAAAAATTCGAATAGAATTTTTCTTGTACTAGGATCCAAATACAGTTCCTCTGAAAAACTCACAACAAAAATATAAAATAAAAATGTATTAAAATATTATTTTTATACAAATCATTCACATGAGACAAATAATAACCACGTGGAATATTTCTTTGGCTAGCCAATATACAATCTTCATTTAACAATTTCAACATCGTAATTGAAGAATTCTCAATATTTGTAACAATAAAACCTAAGAAACACCTTAAAATTTATCAACTTTAAAAATTACTTAACTTACTTTGAATTGTCTTGCTACCTCACCTTACAATTTTAAAATTTATATCACAAAACAATTATTTCTTTCGAACTGTAACATTCTCAAAACTTTCTAATTTTTACAGTTTCCAATTATAACAAGAAACTTACAGTATTACTAAAATTTCTAAGAATTACGGAAGTTTGTAATAATTACATTTAGATTTCTTTGTTGAAGATTTTTTTTATTCAACATTTCTACGTGGAAAATACTTTTTAACTTCTGATACGTGCACTCGTTTATAAGAATCTTTACCATCATCCAGGTTCGAAATTAGTACTGTATTTGGGGTCAAAAATCGTCTAATAACAAACGGACCTTCCCACTTTTCACTTAGAGACTTCGAAATTTTATCAGCCAGAGAGGATTTAATATGAGTTCTAATCAATATTTGATCTCCAACCTTAACCACTACAGGTCCTCTGATTTTAGATAGCAATTTTTTCCTTCGATTCCAAGCCTTCTCCATATTTTGAAGGGCGTAATCCCAGGTTTTAGATTTATTAAAAGTAGTGAAATCAGGACTATTAATCTTCCAACGAATTTCTAAAGGAGTTGATACAGGACGTCCATAAAACAATTCCGCAGGAACAGATTTAAGCCCAGAATGTTCACAAATATTTAAAGAAAATTGAATCTCCGGAATCAATTGAGCCCATTCTGTTTGTTTGCTGGAGCAATATGCTCTTAAGGAATACTTAAGGGTTTTAATGAATCTTTCAGAAATGTTAGCTTCAGCATGATAAGGAGCTATTTTAATATGTTGTATTCCATGGGAAAACAGAAAAGACTTAAATTGCTGAGAAATAAAGACGGAAGCATTATCAGTAGAAATTGTTTCCGGAAAGCCAATTCTACTGAATGTTTCCAATAATTTATTACAGATTACCCCTGAGTTTAAGGTTCTCATTTTCTCTAAAAAGACAAACCTAGAAGCATTGTCGACACCTATAAGAATGAACTTAAACCCGTTAGAAACAGGAATAGGTCCAACAACGTCTATCATATAATTTTCTCCAACTCTGGTCGAATATTTCGATGATAATAGACCCATTTTCTTTTTGTTATTATCCTTTATCCTCTGACAAAGTGGACAAGTTCTCACATAATTTTTAACATCTTCTACGATAGTGTCCCACGTATATCTTTTCATTATTTTAGATAATGTTCTATAAGCCCCTGTATGACCACCGGACAAAGCATGATCGTGAAAATATTCGATTATTACTTTTTGTAGGTCTTTGGGAATCATAATTTTGTAAGGATAATTAAATGCCTTACTCTTCTTCATTAAGATCCCGTTATTCAGAACAAAGTTTCTGATACATTCTCCATACTCTAATCTTTCGATAAGGTTTCTTAATTCTTGGTCTTGTCGTTGTAAAATATCTATGGGCTCTTTAACAAGTGGAAGAGACCATGAATTAGCAACTCGCAAATTCTTTTTCATTATCGCGAGTCCAACAGGACCATCCACTTGAATAAACTCAAAAGGGTCATACATACGGGTTAAGAAATCTGCAACCAAATTGTCCATGGATCTTATATGCTTAACAGTAAATGAGAACTGACACAATGTTTCTACCAATGGTCCGTATTTTAATAGACGTTTTGAATTCCCTAATATCCAAGTCAATGATTTGTTATCAGTAAAGACTTCAAACTCATTGACTAGATAGTGCCTGAACCTATTGATGGCTTTTACGAGACTTATAAATTCTATCTCGTAGATACTACGATGTCTGTCAGCTTCTGTTAATTTTTTGGAAAAAAAGGCAACTGGGAGAAGACGATTATTGTCATCATACTGAGAAATACAGGCTCCAATGGCTTTCCCTGACCCGTCGCAGTGCACAAAAAATTTCTTATTCATATCAGGAGTTTTTAAAACCACATTATCTATCAACATTTTCTTCAAAATATTCAAAGTTTTTTGATGCTCTACTGTCCATTCGAAAGGTTTCCGAATGGAACGTAATTCACTAATGGGAGCCATTAATTCTTGCATACCACTAACAAATTTGGAAAAATAATTAAATAGTCCACAAATCTTCATTACTCCCCTTCTATTACTAGGAGGGGGTATATTCTGAATAGCAGCTATTCTGGAAGGATCGATTTCTATGGTGTTGCCATCAGCCACAAAGCCAAGGTATTTGATTTTCTTACAAAAAAACAAACTTTTATCTGGCGAGATAGTAACACCATTTTCCCTAAGTCTCTCAAGTACTAATTTTAAAGTTTTCTTATGGTCCTCAACATTGTCTGACGCCACTAAAACGTCATCAAAATATACTCTTACACCTTGATTTTTCATATCCCCCAGAATTTTCTCCATGGCTCGTGCCAAAAGACAACTTCCAGTCTTAATTCCCACTGGGACCCTCGTATATTGGTAGCTGCCTTTAGGAGTGACAATAGTCGTAATTTCTCGGGAGTCTTTGTGTAAAAGAATTTGGTTATAAGCCTTTTTCCAGTCTAAAGAACTAAACACACGCTTACCAGCTAGATTGGTAAGACACTCCTCTAAATTAGGAGACGGATAAACGTCATCAATAATTAAGTTGTTTGCTTTACAGAAATTTCCGACTATTCTATACGTATTGTTTTTATTTTTAACCAAAAAGCAGCTACTACCAAAATTCGAGTGGTCCACTTCTACAAGTATCCCTTGAGAAACCAATTCATCAATACAATTATCAAATATTTTTTCCTTACCCTTGGGTATGGGAAACTGATTTTCTTTAAAAGGTTTAATTTCTTTCAAGTATAATTTTCCTTCAAAATTTTTTAAACACCCAATTTCATTAGAAATAACATCTTGAAATTCCTCACGAAGCCCGTCCACAAATTCCGGAACGCCATTATCCGCGTATCGATTTTCATCCGAAAATTTTTCACACGCTGAAGGGAGTAAATTAGGTTTCAAATCTCCACTATTATGTTGGTAATTTTGGGGGAAAAGTTTGCTATTTTTCCTAACAAGTTCATAAAATTTGTTAGATTGTTCAATGTCTAAGTCTGAAACTTCTGAGTCACTTTCAATATTATTCTTCTTGTTTGAGATTTGTGATTTGAGATTTATGATTACGATGTAGTACAGTTTGTTTACGATTTTGAAGGTAGGAAGCAAAATATTGCAGAGTTGATTTCGAGAAATTAAAGGATGCCAGTTTGTTTAAGAGAATGTCATGGTCAATGAAGTCAAATGTTTTAGAAAAATCGGTATATATGACATCTACTTGTCCTTGCTTGTCAAGCTCCTTCGAAATGTAGTCTGCTATTAGTGCTAGATTTGAAACAGTAGATCTGCCCTTCAGAAATCCATGTTGACTGACAGATAATGCAGGTTTAACATGATCCATTATTTGCTTATGCAGTATATATTCATACACCTTGGAAAACGCAATAAGATAGAAATTGGTCGGAACTGTTCAATGTTACTAGCTGAGTTTGTTTTGGATATTGGACACACAACTGACTCCTTCCATTTTTCAGGAAAGGTACATGTTTTTATGGATAAATTAAATATAATATTCAGAGGTTGTAAGAATATATCTGAACAGCCTTTCACAATGTACAGCTATGAGCAAAATAAATGACGCGTCTCTTTATTTTGAAGTTTTTTGAAAATATCTCCGTTTTCTTCATATGTTCGAAATTTCGGAAGGTTTCTCCAGCAGGAAACGTCAACAACAAACCCGTTTTTAATATTTGTGTTAGATATTAGCTTAAAATAAATAAATTAGAAGCAAAAAACATTAAATCGACCGAAATTACGAGAATTACCAACTCTGCTAAAGTGGGAAATTTTCGAGAACGCGAGGGAATTCTGCAGTTCAACACGGAGCAGCGACATCTATGTCATTGAGAGAAATGTTGATTAGATCTACAAACGAAACTTTTAACGAAACATTTTTAATATGTATTATTACGTGCATTATCTGCAAACTCCAAATATATGAATCTATGCCAAGTATTAACGTATAGATAGAGCAAATAGTTGAAATTACCTATGGAAAAGGACGAATTGGTAGCACGATCGTAATGAAAAATCGTTTTTACCATAGAACAGGTGTAGGTAAGAAAACAAATAGCTCAGTTAGTTAAAGTAACAAGCCTGTAAACCTTAGGTAGCTGGTTCGAGCCCCCATAGAAGTGCAACTGTCACTTTTATTACTATGGTTATTTTATTTATTTTTTATGTGGGAAAGAATCAAATTGTAACATATGTGTAAAACTCATGACAATACCAAAAAAAGAAAAAGTGTCGTTGTTGAACTTGCATTACTGTCCCTAATTTTTGTTTGCAAACAGTTTCGTAATTATTTTCCCAGAGCTCACTGCTGACAACATGCTCGCTGGTATATAACGAATATTTTCCAGTAAATGTTAATTCTAATTTGGAGAGTTTTATAAAGTTTCACGATGTTTATCACTAGATAGTCTTCTATCTACTGTTTTGGACACTTTGATAACAGATTTCTTTATTAAATGTTTAATTTTCCTTATATATGTTTAATTACGGAAAAGTTTTACAATGTATTTGTTTTAAATTGAAATTGTTTTGAAGTTACCACATGAGGTAAGTAGCCCGAAGAAGAACTCAAGTAACTGATATTCTACGTAAAAGCAACCAATTATAGATTGATGATGCTTCTTACCTTCAGCACATAATCTTTACGTTAGAGAGTCAGATGAAGAAAAATCCTGTCTTTTCCTCCCCTATGACCACTCATCTTAAAGCTCTACATGTAATGATTCGTGTCACATAATTTCGGCTCTCCAAACACATTCATATTTAATAATAATAATAATAATAATAATAATAATAATAATAATTATTATTATTATTATTATTATTATTATTATTATTTGTTTATTTTTATGTTCAACATATGTAAATTCTTCGTAATACATCCTGCTTAATTTAATATTTACTGAATTGAGGTTATGTTTGCAATTTTATTTTATAATTTAGTTTGTATCCAACTTGTGTAAAATATTTATTCATTTTTTTCTGTATTTGGTTGGGATGACTTCATGTATTTTAATTTCTCTTTGTTTTGCTTGTATTTTTCTTGTAACATTTTACTGTATATAATTGTATATATGACCATTATGGCTTTGGCTGTGGTCTCTATCATCTATAAATAATAATAATAATAATAATAATAATAATAATTATTATTATTATTATTATTATTATTATTATTATTATTATTATTATTATTATTATTATTCCTGAATATACCACCCTTACATAATGTAGTAACCTTAGACATCTTAGTTTAAAGTGCTTTCTTTAGCAATAATTTGAGCAACCACGTAACAAAATTTAAAATGTAGGAGGGGCACGACGTTTTATTTTGCCCCATATATTTTCAGCACCCTCCCAAAAGGAAGTATTTAATTTCTGACAAGCAGGGCAGACAAAATGAATAAGAAATATATTTAGAGCATCCTTTCCTCCGTGAGTGTAATATCACGTAGCATTTTTTATTCTACCGGAGATAATTCTAGGCGGCTATGGTGTAACAAAAGAAATACGTAATATATTTATAGAGCCCCTTGGCTGTAATATTACCGCTTCTTTATTTGTTCGAGGGCGCCCTACACAACCAAGGGTGACAAAAAGAATATTAAAAGTGTCTAAAGATTACAAAACACTTTATATTTTGTCAAAAGCATGGCAGTGTATACACAGCATTGCTGAGTCGCTTATAAAATTAGTCAGAATAAACTTTTGCCGATCGTTGCTCTAGAGGGATTTGTCCAAGATGGTTTGGTATCGGGCTACTAACGATGAGTATATTTATTTACAACACCGTTAAAGAAATAGCAAACTTTCTGAAAGGAACTTACTTAGGAAACAAAAGATCCTCCTATACTTAGCCAGAGCCCATTCTGAAAAATTGCATCTGGTGTTCTGGGTGAAAGTTCTATAGGACTATTAGAAAAATATATATTCCCGTTTCCCAGCTGATAGTAGAATTTCTGAAACAGTTATTGAATTACGTTCGAAGCATTGGCGTAAATAGCGCCCCCACAACCCTGTGGCGTGGGGACCGCACAAGCTGCAAAGCCTAAAAATATATAGAAAGTACGTAGGGGCGGACAAGGCCAAATTTTCACCTGGGCAAAGTGACTTTTTGGCGTCCTCCCCCATAGTACTAGCCTATCTTTTACATTTTATTCTAGTGTTTTTAATAGTTTAAACTCATTTTTCAAAAAGATATTCATTACTTAGGGAAACTTCACAAAGAGTATGGCCTGCTATAAACCATACGAACACCGCCCCCCCCCCCCACAGCTTGGTCTAGTGTCTAGGACGCCTGCCTTCTGTGGTCCCGGGTCCAATTTCCGGTGGGTTACTGTTGAACGATAAACGTGGTTCGGATTTCACTATAATCAGTATCCACATCTCCTTTGGCCATTAAGGCATAACCGTGGAACGCTAAACTCAAGCAAACAAACAAACAATACTTACTCCCTTACTCCCCCTCCACTCTTTATTATACATGCCATCTCTCCATTTGTCGATACAGTCCCCTTAGTGCTATGAAACTCTCTTCTTCCATGGTGAAATGGAAAAAGATTATGTAATTGCCGCTACTTTACAAGAATATAAACCAAAAAAAGTCAGTAGGAATCACATTATAAAATTTACTTTTTAAAGCTCGTTTTGGCGCCCCTCTGACTCTGGCGCCCCGGGCGGTCGCCCTGGTTGCCCGGCCCTTGGTCCGCTTCTGAAAGTATGGACGCATAACTAAGGTCTGCGGGCGTGAGGTTAACCTTCATGTTATGCCACTGGTTTGACGTGTTTGAAATATTCAGTAACTGATCGGTTAGTAAAATAATTTCGACGGTTACTATTATTTAAAGTTTAGCTAAGACAAAAGTTACCTAACCAAATACATTTGATATCGCGATGTCACAATTTGATTTTTCCTCACATAAAAAACAGGAAACAATAGTAATAAAAACCCTTGCTCGTACTGAGCTCGAATTAATAAACTAATTCGTTCGGACTAGTTGTTCTGACCAACTGAGTTTCGATTTCTTAGGCGAAAGAAGTCTGTTATATTACAAGGCATGCTTTTCATTATGGTCGTGCTGTTAATTTATTCTTTCGATAGTTTAATTTCCACTGTTTGCTTTATCTATATAAATAAATGTATAGATTCATATATTAAGAGTCTTTGGTAATGTGTGTAATAATTTCGCGACAAATATACTTGCTTAAATGTATTGAATTCTGTGATTTGCCCTGATTGTCTGTTCATGTGGTGGTTGGAAAACACACGTCTAAACTGTTCGTAGTAATACGAACACGGCTTAAGAACAGGGACTGAACTGAGTTATCACTCGATTGACCTTGAGGGCAAAAAACACCAAAGGGTAGCTATAAACGAAAGTTCAGCATGCATTTCTGTGGAGCTGTGTTCAGTATCACGGTTCTCTGGCAAACACGTTTGTTTTTAGGAGTATATTTTACAAACCTAACCTTTCGATAGAGCGCAATGGCAGATAATCAAAGGGAAGGAATTCTTGCCCTTGTTAGGTGGGGTACCACCATGCGCAATAAAAATGTCGCGTCTCCTTGAAGTGATACTTTATCGAAAATAACTCGTTTTCCTTTATATTTTCGAAGTTTCTGAGGGTTTCAAAATGAGGAAACATTACTGACAAACAAGGACGCATTTAGGGGTGGGTTCAGGGGGCCCGGACCACCTCTGAAATCTTTTCTGTAAATTGAAACTAATTTTGGGGGTTATTTTTTTAAAAAAATTATAATTTATCCTAATATTGAAGTCGGACACCCCAGATAGCTTTGAACCCCTCTCGAAAAATATTGCTGCATACGTGTCTGCTGACAAATATATTTTCAATATATTCGTTAAATAATAAAGTAAAATAACTAAATTAGGAGCAAAAAGCTTCAACACGGTCTAACTTTTGTCCACTGCCAATATTGTTAGAAGGGATATTAATAGCAAAAACTCCTAGTCAATGCTGAACCTTGGAACTTCATCCCGAACACAAGCATATTTTCGAAATATACTCAGCCCTAGCAAGAAGGCAGTGTAAGCGAGTTACGTTTGGCAACATCGCACGGAAACAAATGAATGCTGAATTGCATTCTAACCCGTTCCTACTACTATTACTACTGCTACCAGGGACGGCACTAAGGGTGGGCAGGGGTGGGCGACCGCCCACCCGATGAATGGCCTTGCCCACCCATCCGCCCACCCCAACAGAAGTAGAATAATGAAGGTGACATCCTGTACTTCAAAAGCAATAGGTATTACTATTGATTGTAATGTAATAGGTTCTAGGACCCTATTTAACTCTGCAATGAACAATGCTTTTATTTACAAACATAATTCAAGATAAAGCTGAACGCCAATTTACACTGGAATAAGCAGTCTTCACCCTAAAAGTGTACATTTCCTCTCATTTGAGAAAATTTAAAGGAGCAGTTCGACTTAGAAATGCATTTTTTTACAATTTATTTCCATTTGTAGAGTTGAAAATTCTAAAAGGAATGGTTTTGTTTGATCGCGATACGTTCAGTCGTTAGCGAGTAACAGAGGAAGAAAGATTTTGTGATGACGTCATAGGTGGGCAACGAGCGAGAGCAGGCTTACATACTACACAGTGCCAAGCATTTCGTTTGTGAGAGGTGCGGTGGCACGTTCTAAGTGCAGTTTCCTTTTCCAGAACTGATTGCAAAGACTTACAAATATCATCTGCATGTAGAAAATGATATCTGATGGTGGGCTGTACAAACGTTTTTATAATATTATAAAACGTATCCTATAAAGCATGAGTTCAGCGTTTCAAAAAAATCGTAGCCAATATGTAAATAGATGGCGGACGAGATTGCTGCAACACCTAAGTACCTTTTCTTTAATCATTCTTCCGATTCCCAAACATAAGTATGTTCATTTTCACGTTTTGTTGCAATTTGTAACACTGACCCTATAATTTTGTGCTTCAAAGTATGTACAGGAGCGCAACATATGAGGCAAAAATGAAATAACATATGTAAAGTTTGCCAGAATACGAAAAACACTTCACCGGTTAAATTTCTTTTATTCGCATATCTGTCCGCGGAACAACTCTCATCACCCGTTTCATCATCATTATCACATGATACAGAGAAAATAAACGATGAATCAATGTCTTGAGGAACAATCATCGTCACTGATTCCTTCTACAAGCCAGTATATTTCACTCCCTAATTCACATTGTATAGCTTATTTCTAAAGTAGTATCTTCAGAATCATGAGTGACATTGTCTCTATTACCCTCTAATGCCTCGTCTTGATTACAACCGTCAATTGCGTCTTGTACGATATTTGTACGTTGGTAACTGGACATAGATCGGTGCTCGTTCAATGGCTCGGATTTTAAACCTTTCAATAATATACTTGGAACAGCATTCTTTCTCAGTTTGCGTGTAAATAATTCTCCTGGCATTAGCCAGAAGTGGATCTAGACGGTAAAAACTCAGGGGAAGGGGGAGTCAGAACCCAGACTATGATATAAATATCATGTTTACTAAAAACTTTCAAAAATATCTAAACAATAGCTTAAACCAAATTTGTCACTCAAAAACTGGGGGGCCTAGGCCCCCGGCCCCAGCCTAGATCCGCCACTGGCATTAACTTTACTTTCAATAAACTTGACTTCTCGAAGGCAGGCTCTTCAAGATGTTTGGAACACGAATGATTTTATTTGGTACATTTTTTCCCATTGATTTTCTTGAGCCATAATTTATACCGATCTGGTGATTTCTCACGACTTAGAAACGTAAGAAAAGATACTTTACGTCCTCAGCTTCAATTGTACAAGAATTACAACCGAAAACACAGCAGGTGTTAGGCTTTTCTACTTCACTTCATAGACACAGCACGCGCTGTACTAACACGTGTTTTCTACTTCACACTAGTGTTTCTTTCAGAAAAAAAATCCAGTAGGGAAAGGGGACACTTAGTATTTGAAGAGGCACATTATTTTTACACAGTACTATTATATTTATTATATTATAGACGTATTATTTTGGTCTCCTCCGGGGGAATCTCTCAGAGCTCCAGGAGACAGTGCCACCCTAAAAACATGTCTGGAAGAAACACTGTTTCGCACAACAAACGTAATTACTGATCTCTCTCTGTTTTTTTATACTAATGCTATAGGAAAAACAACTAACAAAAACTTCTCTCAAGAATTCAACACAAAGCAAGACTGCTAACAAATCCAAAACACAATCTATTAAATCCAATGCACTATTAAAGGTTTATCAGCTGCGTACAAGGGAGTGGCTACTGACTCACATTGAGTTTCTCGCGTATCCCACCCATGACGTCACCAGTTACGATTCATCAAAAACAAATGTCTGTAAAAGCTAAACGAGACGGCCTATCAAGATATAAAAAAAAATACGGATCTCTTATTTTTTGTTACTCTTTCTATTGCACCAAACTTGTTTTTAACTCGAACTGCTCCTTTAACCACTTGAACTTCATTATGGATGTGATGTTGATAGTGTAGAGGTGGAAATGAAACTTCTCCCAAAAGTTTTGAAACGTTATGAGGAGGAAAAGCAATGCAAAATTACCTCTGTTTCTCAGTTTACTGAAGTGATGGATCGTTTCAAAATTGCTTTTCATGAAATCCACAAATCAGCCGTATTTGCTATCACCATTTGCCTGTATCTACATAGGCATGAGCAACGTGGGTGCTATGGATGCCTTGGCACCCCCATTAAACAAACTTTTTTTATGTAGAATTATTACAAACTAAGAAGAGATTACGTGTAAATTATTTCCCGTCTGCATGTGTGCCGTGCGTCGCCGACGCAGCGTCGGGTGCAATGACGCTATCTTTTCTTAGGGGATTAAGGGGGGGACGACATTACATATGGTGGTACTTTAGATCTGGCACCCACATTCCCAATGTCCTGCGCACGCTAGTGTGTATCTAGTTCACCATGTGAACGTTCTTTCTCGTGTCTTAGACGGGTTAAAACATATCTAAGAAATCGAATGACAAACTGTCGTCTAAGCGATCTTTGTTTCCTTTCAGTAGAAAACTTGTAATGAATATAGATGTAGAGAACGTGGTAAAATTATTCGATGTTGGACATAACAATCAACACAATGTACTCCATTCAAGTGCAGGTATAAAAGTTTATTGTAAGGTTGTTCGTACCATGTGATGAGCCCTTCATAGTTTAAAATACATTGTTGTTTCTGTGGATCATGATGAAGTTTTGTTAATTGCTATTTACTTCTTTATCCAATGTATAATTGTTTTTTTTTTTTTAAACTTGAGTTTCAATTTCAAAGATTTCTGTGTAAGGTATGAACAAACAATTATGCTGTCGAATTTCCCTATTCTTTTAGTAATACAGGTCTTTGCTGTTGCATATTGAGATCACGTCAAAAAATCTAATGTGCACAAATTAAGGATATACGAGAGAAAATATAAATGATTTGTATATTTTGTCTCTTGCTTTTTTGTAATAAATGCTTCAAAGATAAAAATGTTTGCAATAGCTGATTTTATTCTTGTTTTACTTTACTTACTTATTGTGTATTTTATGATATTAACGAAAGGTAGAGTATTTTATGTTAATCTGTGTTGTTTGAACCTTCTTTTATTTATATGCATTCATGTGCATTCTTGGAGGGAGAGAAGGTAAAGCTGTCTTGAACTTCATCGACTACACAGCAGTAACTGTTATTATTGTTTAAAAAAACTGGAAGTAGAGGTAGTGTGTCTGCTACGCAGAATTCGGTAGGTCGAGTATATAGCCACGAACTCCCGCAGCCCATACTAAGTCCTGCATTTCTTCAGTCTCACCAGGCGAATGCCGGAATTGTACCTTCTATAAAGCCAAGACAGCTGTTTTCCACATCCTTGTCCCTCCCCTATTTCGGTCTGAGCCTTAGCTAACTAAAGAGTTTAAAGATTGAAGCTTAATTATTGTCCAAAAAATGTCTACATTGCCCAGTCCTCATTTTCATTGTCCGCCCACCCAGCAACTAGGTCCGCCTTTTTCCGCCCACCCCATCCAACTTTTCTGGTGCCGTCCCTGACTGCTACTTTTACTACTACTACTACTACTACTACTACTACTACTACTACTACTACTACTACTTTTGCTATGGATCTGTATAGTACAAGGACAAACTTATTTTAATGAAAGAAGTTTAATGAAAATTTAAATAAAAATAATCGCTAAATCACTTTTTGAATATTATTTTGAATCTTTTTTAACAAAAGAAGTGTTATAAACTTTTTAAAAAAAATAATAAAAATAACTCTCACTAAGCAGGGTTTGAACTCACGCCAAAACCATTCTTCCTTACTAACATGTTGCGCTAGCTCACTCAGCTACGGGAGCCGACAGCATTTTGTGTTTACTTTGTGCTATATTTACGCCATGACTCGTGATGTCACCAACAGGATCACGATATAGACGTCATTATTTTTCCTACATTGCAGAGTCCCCCGAGATTTGATCATTGTCTACTCGGACTGGAATTGTCATTTGGAACAAACACTTTAACATGAAGCCAAAAATTTCTTTAAAATAGACGAAAACTTCGAAAGTTTTAAGAATTTTAATATTTTTGCCTTTTCCCATAAGGGGGTCATAGCCTCCACACCGAAGAGCCCCCTGAGATTTGATCATTGACCACTCGGACTGAAATTCTCATTTGGAACCAAAACTTTAATATGAAGTAATAAATTAAACTCTTACATCAATTTGAACTGACTGGGTTCCGGTTAACCACACTATTATGTTTAGTTTAGTTAAGTGGTAATTTGTGACAGCTTCACATCATCAAAAGAATCCTTTACTTCACCGCTCCCTCCCGAGGAGTCCGTGCTGGATCAGCCACTAGAATCAATAGACCCTTTTCCTATTCTTTTTGTCACCCTTGGTTGTGTAGGAG
Source organism: Thermobia domestica (assembly GCF_964235325.1). Classification (NCBI taxonomy): domain Eukaryota; kingdom Metazoa; phylum Arthropoda; class Insecta; order Zygentoma; family Lepismatidae; genus Thermobia; species Thermobia domestica. The sequence continues at coordinate 211,110,565 of NC_137465.1, forward strand.
CTCCCTCGAACAAATAAAGAAGCGGTAATATTCCAATCAAGGGGCGCTATGTATTAGGTATCTCTTTAGTTACCTACCCCTAATCGCACAGGGCCATCTTCGGTAGAATAAAAAATGCTACGTGATATTCCAATCATGAAGAGGGAGAGGATGCTATAAATATATTTCTTATTCATTTTGTCTGCCCTGCTTATCAGAAATTACGTAACGTTGTCCTTGTCTGTTGGGAGGGTATTGAAATGAGAGGGGCAAAAAAACCGTCGTGCCGCCTCCCACATGGTTGCTCAAATTATTACTAAAGAAAGCATTTTAAACTAAGATGTCTAAGGTTACTACATTAGGTAAGGATGGCATATTCAGGATTATTATTATTATTATTATTATTATTATTATTATTATTATTATTATTATTATTATTATTATTATTATTATTATTATTATTATTATTATATGAATGTCTTTTGAGCACCGAAATTGTATAAGACCGAACATGGTATGTAGAGGTTTAAGATGGGTGGTCATAGGGGAGGAAAAAACAGGAATTTTCTTCATCTGACTCTCTAATGTAAAGATTATGTGCTGAAGGTAAGAAGCATCATCATTCTACAATAGGTTGATTTTACGTAGAATATCAGCTACTTCAGTTCTCCTCCTTCGGGCTGCTTACCTCATGTGGTAAATTCAAAACAATTTTAATTTAAAACAAATACATTGTAAAACTTTTCCGTAATTAAACATATATAAGGAAAATTAAACATTTAATAAAGAAATCTGTTATCAAAGTGTCCAAAAAAGTAGATAGAAGACTATCTAGTGATAAACATCGTGAAACTTTATAAAACTCTCCAAATTAGAATTAACATTTACTGGAAAATATTCGTTATATACCAGCGAGCATGTTGTCAGCAGTGAGCTCTGGGAAAATAATTACGAAACTGTTTGCAAACAAAAATTAGGGACAGTAATGCAAGTTCAACAACGACACTTTTTCTTTTTTTGGTATTGTCATGAGTTTTAAACATATGTTACAATTTGATTCTTTCCCACATAAAAAATAAATAAAATAACCATAGTAATAAAAGTGACAGTTGTACTTCTATGGGGGCTCGAACCAGCTACGTGAGGTTTACAGGCTTGTTGCTTTAACTAACTGAGCTATTTGTTTTCTTACCTACACCTGTTCTATGGTAAAAACGATTTTTCATTACGATCGTGCTACCAATTCGTCCTTTTCCATAGGTAATTTCAACTATTTGCTCTATCTATACGTTAATACTTGGCATAGATTCATATATTTGGAGTTTGCAGATAATGCACGTAATAATACATATTAAAAATGTTTCGTTAAAAGTTTCGTTTGTAGATCTAATCCACATTTCTCTCAATGACATAGATGTCGCTGCTTCGTGTTGAACTGCAGAATTCCCTCGCGTTCTCGAAAATTTCCCACTTTAGCAGAGTTGGTAATTCTCGTAATTTCGGTCGATTTAATGTTTTTCGCTTCTAATTTATTTATTTTAAGCTAATATCTAACACAAATATTAAAAACGGGTTTGTTGTTGACGTTTCCTGCTGGAGAAACCTTCCGAAATTCCGAACATATAAAGAAAACGGAGATATTTTCAAAAAACTTCAAAATAAAGAAACGCGTCATTTATTTTGCTCATAGTAGTACGTTGGGATCATATCTGGGCCGCTTGCTGTTTTCGATTTAAACTTTCTTACTGCTTCTTTTATTTCTTTTTCGGATATGAGATGTAGTGAAAATATATCAAGAAGAGTACTGGAACGATCATTTAGAGACATGCTCGATACGTCATAGTCCGCTCTTAAGGAGCCATAGAATGAACTAAAATGTTGCCCGAATGCTTTAGCTATGTCCCTATCATCAGTAAGGTCATGACCATTGTACTGTATGCGATCAGAAGACAAGTGACGCGATTTATTTTTAATGAAGAACCATAGTAATTTCGGATCATTCCTTAATTTATCTTCTGTGCTGCTTAAAAACTCTTTATAAGCAGCAGTTATTTCTGCTTTAATTTCCCTACGCAGTTGACGGAATTGCTCTTCATGGTACCTAGTGTTGGCTACACTGAGACGACTTTTTTTTTTTTACGATGACACGTTTTACATTTAATTTTATTAATAATATTCGGGGTAAACCATGTAGGGTAGACTTTATTTGTTACTCTTTTACGAGGAATGCAATCATCAAATATTCGATACAATACTTCATAAAATAAATCCATAGCTTAATTGACATTGACATCCTTATTCTGCAGCATCCCCCAATCCACTGCTAATAGGTTTCGGTAAAGTTTTTCAAAATCTGCTTTCCTAAAATTATAACCTACTGTGTTAGGCACTGTTTTAAGTTTGGTTGAATACAATGCTGTAAACTGAATAAGAAGGGGAGGATGATGTTTATCTTCTATTACCAGTGGATCACATTCTCTTTGAACTATTACTTTTGAGAGATTTGTGAGAACAAGATCTAAGGTTCGGCCATTGCTATTAGGAATATTATTAATTGAAACCAAATTACAGAGGGACATAAAATTGTCAAGACTTTTACATTTAGCTGATGACGTCATTAAATCAAAATTTGAACTAGTTATTTGTCGTAGATTCAGATCCCCTATACAAAGAATTGTGCAACCCACAGGACAATTTGATTATACAAATTCAAAAAAACTGTTCATATATATGAAGTGGTGAATCAGGCTCTATGTAAACAGTACAAATATACAGGTAATTGAGTTCAAAACCAGTTTGACAATTACACTTTCAAAGTTAGTTTCCCAGCTATTTACTTTTTGAATATTATATTTTTAAGCGCAGCAAACAATACTCCCCCACCCTTAGCCTTTTTTTTGTAGTTCAGTATTTCTGTCTTGCCTCCAGACCACATACCTATCATCAAAGAATTCTGAGTCAGTATAATTTGTCGTTAAAGAAGTTTCTGCCAAGCTAATAAAGTCATAAGAGTTAGATAAAACAGCATTATGAAAAAAACTGGCTAAAGTACGCAGGCCATTGACATTTTGAAAGCACAAAGAAAATGTTTGGTTTTGCTGTTTTGATTTTGATGGGTCACTGATTCTACCAAAAGAATAGTTACTTACTGGAAATGTTGACTTCTGTTGTCTCTAATGGCAGTTTTCCCGGCCATTTATTTTGGCGCTTGAGCTGCACCCCTAGTGCGAGGGTCCTGTTGTTTCCCTGCCCCGCCTAACACTGCCTTCCTTTTGTACCCGAGGGTAGGGCTGTTCCGATAATCGAGTAATCGATAACAATTCGATAAAATTTCAAAACCGTTTCATCGATAAAGAATTTTAATTTTATCGAATTATCGAACTTTCGAGACTCCCGAAATGTTCGAGACTCCCGAAATGTTCGAGACTCTCGAAATGTTCGAGACTCCCGAAATGATCGAGACTCCCGAAATGATCGAGACTCTCGAAATGTTTGAGACTCCCGAAATGTTTGAGACTCTCGAAATGTAAGAAACATTAGACAACTTCGAGACACTCGAACTGTTCGAGAGTCTCGAATTGTTTGAAAGCAGCAAATACAGAAATATATCAATATGATCACATTTGTCGAGTCGCTTGAATATTTTGAAAAGTTCGGGATTATCGGAGTGTTCGGAAGAAACAATGTATTCAAAGTTATCATAGTTTTTTATAATATGTATTACATATATGCAGGGTGTTCATTTTAAAACTTCTCTCTTTAGCAATGAAGTGAAAGAAAAGTTTTTTCCCCACAGATCTGTACGACGTTTAAGCAGTCTGTCAGAAGAGAGAAAAAGGAAGAGAAAACATGCATCAGCTAAATGGAATTGGAATCCAAGACACCATTACTCTACTAATACGACTATTCACTTTGCCGATTGCGCCAATAATGGGACAGGCAGAAAAATAATTTTACATATGATTTGGAGGGTTTAATTTAAAGTTCTGTATAGAGACAGCTACTGATATAGGTAGAGGTAAGGAAATTCCATAAGGCTGAAGACTTAAAAAACTCCCGTATCGAAAATTTACTATCCGGCGCTCGGATGCCTTCGAGTATTTGAGATTCTCGTGAAACAAACCTTGAGAATTTTGAGTACAAAGCTCTCTATTACAGGCCGTCCTGTCTGTCTGTTTGTATGTGGCATCCGACGATAACTTTGGGTTGCCATATTTTGAAATTAGAAGAGCGAGGGATTCTAAACCGTAAGTACTGATGTGAACTTGTGTATTACAAATACTGACGATCCTTCTGACAATTTTTTTAGTGATTTCTTTGTTAAGTGACACTTCCAATGTACTTTTCTAACAAAACTAAAGTAAAGCAAATTTAGTTTTTGCCTTTAATGTTTTATTAAGTGCAACAAATGTGAGTCTCGAATTGTAAAGTAAGTATTACAGTAAGATATCTCTAATGAGGATATCTTTAAGACAAGTTGTTTTTTTTTTAAAAAAAAAAGATATATGGCAGATGATCATACGGTTTTCTATCTAAGAAATACAAAATAATTTCTAAACTTTTATCATAAGAAAGGTAAAACATATTTAGGAGTCTTGGTCCATCTCTTATAAAATTTGAGCTCCTCCGTGGCTAAGCAGTTAGCGTACGCGCCTTTGGCGTGGGAGGCCCGGGTTCGATTCCCGGCGGGAGCTCATGTGGTTCGGATTCCACGTTAATCAGTAGGTCCACGTCTCATATAGCCTCGCTGCTGAAAGGGACGCTAAACTAAAATCAACTCAACTCTTATAAAATTTCTAATCATTTTCAAAGATTGCTACTTGAAATCATAGTAACATACGAAACTTCCACAGTTTCACAATATATGAAATACAGTATAAACATTTTAAAAGAAAAAATACTAATAATGAATCTTATCTAAACAAAATGCTAAGGATACCGTAGTTCAATTTGCAATCATTTCTGAATATATAAAGACTAGTTGAACATATAGATTACGTAACAACATAGACTTGTTCAGTTGAACTGGACAGAATGTTATCAAAGAAATACGCACCCATGAGATCATATATTAGTATTCATGGGTTGAAACAAAATGTGTATGATTATGCCAAATGCTTTTATATTTTTCATTCCCTTTAAGTTTTTTTTTTTTTTTTTAATCTTGATTGCATAATATCTTATCATAAAATTCTATGCATGATACGTCTTTCATATTGTACAAAACCAGTAGTAATAATTTGGCAGTTTCTAAAATACATTCATCTTGTTTCTGTCATCTGTCAATTCGCGATTGAGATTGACAAAGAAATCTAGCGGTTTACGTTGAATATAACAACACTTTATCAACAAAGTCGTCTTAGATTTTTCTCCAATCCAAAAAAGCGGGTGGTTTTACGTGATTAAGAGATGATTAAGCGGAAGACGAATATAAGACCTGAAAATCTGGTAGTATCCGCTAAAATCAGGTAATATGGCAACTCTATGTCAGGAATCGCCTCCCAAACGTTGGCGGTGTTGTTTTGAAACACTCTGTATAAAATAATGCACCATGTTATTCTGAATTGATGCAAAACTCTTACGTTTTTAAAACCTACATTATTCGTCCAGGAAGCAATCTGCCTCCACCAAACGACGCTTCTGGATCCGTTAGTGTGGGGATTCATCATAATGATATACAAACCGACTGTATAGAACATATGCTACATTGTATATTCACTGTCGAGGAAATATATTTATTTCCGTTTTTCATCTTCATTAAACTTAATGATGATTTCAAGGTTTCTCCCGGGTAGGCTTACCATACGTCCTAGATTCAAGCCTGGTCCAGAAAATTGTCTGGGACTAACTAATGTCCGAAATTTTAGGGAAAATGGAAGACCGGAAAATTTCGCTGTGTTTGGTCAAGTGCTTGGCTTGCAATTCTGTCTTGTGCTGATATTTATGAAAAAATCAATAGCGATGACGTGTTCTTCGCAAGAATACTTTACTCAGGAAAATAAAGACAATAATATAAAAATATATTTTAAGTATAGAAAATGAGCATAAGCATTTTTGGAACTTAAGATTAAACTTTTCTTAACTTCTTAATAAAACACACACCATTCTTAAAAATATCCAGAAATTATGATAATCCTGCCCCGGGGGATTTTGAATACACGGAGGGTGAAAGTAGCAAAAATACTGGTAAGCCACGGTGAACATGATCAGAGATATTTGCGGGGGAATATTCCTGCTGAACAACCCCCTGAAATCACTGATTTGACTAACATTTATTTTACTGAAAGCTAAAGGGGGAGTTTGCGCCCAAAGCATAAACATATCTGATTGCGGCAATGTGTGAACTAGTGGCCATTAACCCTTTCAAGCTTTTGGTCGTTTTCGACCGATATTGTAGGGTCTTAAAGATTCGATTAAAAGAGAACTAAGAATGCTATTTAGTTCCGTTTTTTTATTATTATTTTCCAAGAGAGGAGGCATTCAAGAAAGTCTTGGAAGGGTCTATACTCTTCCGAGCGTCAAAACGTAGGCGGGTATGACGTCATAAATTTACAAATTCCCCTTTTTTTTACTGAGGTCTAACTTCAACATTTTTTGTTGAGCTTTTCTTTAAACCTAGAATCCTAACATTTTCCATAAACAATCAGTGGACCCATTAGTTTTTATGAGAATTTTTTCGGATCTCCTCGTCAACATAGAAAGGGGGTTCAGAGGGACAAAAGGTAAAAAAGAGATATTTTTGACCAAAAATCCCACTTTCGCGATTTTTGCTACGCTCGGCTACATGATAGGGACATTTGAGTGGTACTTTCTGAAAACCTACACGATTCTAAAGAGAACAACGTATGAATCATCATCCTACGATTATTAGGGACGTGTCAGGAAATTTTTGAAGTTTGTATAGTATCCTTGGGAAATTTCGAAAATATTCGCAGAAGAGGAAAATATTTTTCCCGCCCTTATTATTGAAGATAGGAGATTGGTATTTGGTACAAGTAATTAGTACCATAAGTAATATTTTAAAGTGATTTCCAGATCTCTATGTTAAACCAAAGCCGCGCCAGAGGGCACCAAAACGGGGGAAAAGAGATTTTTCTGCAAGAATCCCTATTTTCCTCTCTTGTAACCTCCTAAGGAACATCCTAGGGACACGCGGATGATACCATCTAAACGCCTACTCTATTCTGAAGAGAACAACGTATGAATCATCATCCTACGATAATTAGGTACGTGTCAGGAAATTTTTGAAATTTGTATAGTATCCTTGGAAAATTTCGGAAATGTTCGCAGACGAGGAAAATATCCCCCCCCCTTAGTATTGAAGATAGGAGATTGGCATTTGGTACAAGTAATTACTACCATAAGTAATATTTTTAAAGTTATTTAAAGATCTCTATGTTAACCCAGGGCCGCACCAGAGGGCCCCAAAACGGGAAAAAAGGGATCTTTCAGAAAAAATCCCTATTTTACTCAATTTTTCCCTCCTTAGGGACGTCCGAGGGACATGAGGGAATTCAATCTGGACGCCCGCTCTATTCTGAAGAAAATGGTGTATGAATCGTGATCCTACGATAATTAAGGACGTGTCAAGAATTTAAAAGGGTTAACAGAAAGCAAACACGACAGAAGATAACACATTTGGCTTAGCTACAACATTTTAGCAACACCGTACGTGATTAATATGGTTGAGGTGTTGGGCGTATACTATATCGTATAAAGAGCAAATTACCCTATTTGTACGTTTAATACCGTATGTCTGACAGCAAATAACAAGCAAGAGAGAAAATTCAGGAAGAAATTGAACTTCCTGTGTGTGTGTGTGTGTCGGACGAAAAAGCAATCTCTTTCTGTACGCTTTCCTTTCTCCTCACAAATGCAACTTTGCAATAACTTATCAGATGAAAAAAAAAAAGTTGTTTGACTAGTTTGGCTGCAAGAAGGAATCATTGAAGAGGTGAAGAAATCGAATTGCCCATCACTACTTTTGATAATACCCGAAATTTCGATACTACCCGAAACTTCGATAATACTCGAAATGTCGATAATACCCGAAACTTCGATAATACTCGAAATGTCGATAATACCCGAAACTTCGATAATACTCGAAATGTCGATAATACCCGAACTTTCGATAATACCCGAACTTTCGATAATACCCGAAGCTTCGATAATACTCGAAATTTCGATAATACCCGAAACTTCGATAATACTCGAAATTTCGATAATACCCGAAACTTCGATAATTTCAAACACTCGAACGGTTTCGAGTAACCGATGACAATTCGATAAATTTTCACTCTCGAAGTTCGATAGGCCCTCAGCCTTATCGAACACCCCTACCCGAGGGGTCATCCACCTTCCGTGTTTTCCGCCTTTGGATTTCTCTTGAAAGCTGTTTTCAGTGTTGCTAACCACACGCACTTTTTAGCTATCCACACTCTCGCCTTTATCTTTGTTACTGGTACACACCACAGAATTATTAGAAACACTAGCACTAGCACTAAATTCACTTCTCTTGTTATTTTCATCACTGCTACGACTTTCGCGGAAAATTTTAAACACTGTATTATTTGTTGTGTCAGCACGATAGATATCCCCTTCAATCTTCAGTTTATTAAATACTAACACTGCGTACCTTCCTTCCTTCCTTGCCTCTTGTAGTTTTTCAGACAATAATCGTCTTTCAGCAAGCACTTTTTCTGAAAACTGCTCATGAATATACACATGGGATCCCTGCAACTTGGATTTCGCCTCCAAAATTTCTGCTTTCTTTTTGTACCGCAGAAATTTCACAACTATATCCGACTGGTTACGCCCCCTACCTAAGAGATGTGCACGTTCTATGTCATCATGTTCTATGTTAATCCCCAACTCTTTTCCTATAATATCTTTCACAGCCGCCTCACAGTCTTTCCATGATGGTCGTAAGCCTTCACTTTTGACCTGGACATTTCGGAAGATAAGATTGTTTTTCTTGCTCTGATTTTCGTTGTAGTCACACTTCATTTCAAGTTCATCAATTTTCTGTCGCAAATCACTGTTCTCGTCCTGCAAGTGAGCCACTTTTGCTTCTAGATCTTTCACTTCCTTTGAAAGGTCATCAAACTTTGACTGTAATTTGTCTATTTTTGCATCAATTAATCCAATCTTGTTCACGTTCGGTTCCATGCTGTTTAACTTTTGAAGGATGTCTTCTATTTTTTGCTCAAGAGCTTTGCTCACTGGCCCTGGATTTGTTTCAATGCTACCTATCAACAGCGCTATCAGCACAATTGCTAGGCAGATCGCCTTCCCACTCCTATATTTCTCCGTTGTTACAAGTTCTTCCTTCGAAACTTTCATTTCGAATGCTGCACTGAACCTGCCTATAGCAGCGCGCCACTGCTGAATTGTAATGCCCATTGGGATGGAAACACTGATCACTCAGAGTTAATCCAAGACACGTCTGTTCTCTTCGACGTCTCTGCTCCCTTCTCTGCTCACTTAAATATTTTTTCATACGCTGCTATTTATTTCAAGAACTACAAATAATTTTATTGTACCAATGCATGCAGAACTATCTTGCTCTCTGTTCTATTTTCAACACAGGCGTTGATCTTCGTTCCTTAATAACACAATTTTCAAAAGAACACTGATATAGAAGATTCTGGGCAGTATTCAGAGAGAATTCGTTGATCAAGAGTTAGTCTCAGACTAGTTAGTAAGAAATACTAACTCTTTACTAAGGAAAGTGCACGTTATGGTATTCAGAGTCTACTTTGAGTATAACTAGAATGATGATTTTGGTTTGATTAACTTATATATCCCCAATGCATCGGGTGAAAAAATAAATGTGGCAACTACGGAAAAGTAGATGAGCGCATGCGTAGTCTGTAAAAATGAAAATATATGAAATACGAAATACGAATTGTTGTGTAAGACTGAAACGTGCTAAACCGTGGGTAAAAGATTAGCTTCTGCTCTATATTAACTAGTCACATGTGATTAACTTCGTCAAATACTACGTCCTAATCAGAGACTGAATACAATTTTGATAACCATCCGTTAGTCAATCTCGTAGTATGGCGTTAATCAAAGATAAAAACGACTCTGCATAAGGCTCTCTATGTTCACATTTTCCACTTACTGACATTTTCTGTCATTCGCTTTTGCGAATGTAAGAAAAAATGTCAGCGGGTAGTATTTAAAAACACACACTCTATTCAATTCTAAAGAACTCAACAAGTCTGATTTCGTACAAGTTTGTGCCAACGTAACGGAATAAAGGGGCATTAGGTCGCGATAATTGGTGTAGTACCCGGGGGCGGATCCAGGGGGCTATCGCTCCCAGAAGAGGATAATTTCTTATTTTATATATATATAAATAAAACTTATCCCAAAGTTTGTAGCCCTTAAAAGTAGCAGTGTGACAACCCACTGCCTACCCCCCAGAAGTCGGTCCTGGATCCACCCCTGGTAGTACGTTTAGAATTTCTTGTTCCAGCTTTTGCGTTGCGTTAGAGTCCGCAAAGTTATGCAAAGTTGGTACGAAATAGGGCCCTACGTTCTCTTGCTCTTTATTTGTTTGACGTATCGAATCGAAATCTAAGGTCTCAAGAGAAACGCTTTAACAAGAAAAGAAAGTCGATAAGCGCTGAGGCACGACTCGTTCGGGAGGCGTATTTTCGAAATACACTGAACTCTATTAACCATAAGGCATTGTGAACGGGGTTACGCTTGACAACAATGTAGGAAAAATGAATGATGTCTATATCCCAATCCTGTTGGTGACATCACGAGTCATGACGTACATATAGCACAAAGAAAACGTCAAATGCTGTCGGCCCTCGTAGCCGAGTGAGCTACCGCAATATGGTAGTAAGGAAAATCGTTTTGGGCGTGGATTCAAACACTGCCTAATGCTGCTTGTAGACGATCCAAGAAAGCTTGAACAAGACCATTAAACACCTCAAATTTACACGTTCAAAGAAGTATTGTTCAAGACACTTGAACAACAGTCTCGAATGGACTTGAAACAACGTTTACACTATCATAGAGGTATTGAATCTGTTTTATGTACTTGTTAATAGATGGCAGACCAAGTGACTGAACATTAAAATTGCATTATCATTTCAATTATTTAGATCAAAGTGTCAAAATGTAATTTAATATGTGTTTGTGTAGTGTTGTTAATTAAAGTGAAAAGTGAAATTTCGCATATCCTTTATCAAAATAATTATTATGATATGAATATATGTTTTATAGTTAAACAAAATTTAATCTATTTTTTCTTTCCAGCATAAATAACACTGTTCAACAACGAAAATGTAAATTGAACATAATCAGCTAATTCTTATTGGTTTTGTGGTGCTGATCACGAATTTGAAAGTTATTTTCGAACATTAGCTCTACTTTTCATTTTACAGGCATGTTTAATAATAACGCTTTAAAAATAAATATATTCGCTTCGTTTGGGGTAAAATGTTACACTGATCCGGCAACACTGGAGAAACTATATGAACGCTTGGTTTCATTGTGTTCCTTATCTCAGTAGCGTTCTATTGTTAGAAAAGACAGGTTTAGTGCAGTTATCAGCGTTTTGGGTGTGACGTTTGTGTAGTTCAGGACATAAAAATACAACTACAAGTACGCAAAAATACTGGTATTTCGAATGTATATTTTTAAATAGTTGTCGGAACTATTTCAAGTGACATTTTGAGGATTTTAATAAACAAAAATGCCGCGGAATTGTGTAAACAGTGCGGATAGCTTCTGCTACGTGTGTGGGGAAGTGACATTTTCCTCACAAAAGCAGACTATAACACCACTAATGAGAAAAGCCTATCAATATTACTTTGGTTGTAAAATTGGAGACCAAGATAAATCTTGGGCACCCCACATTGTGTGTAACACTTGTGCCAGCAATCTAAGAAATTGGATTAATGGGAAGGGGCGCTCAATGCCTTTTGCAGTGCCCATGATTTGGAGGTAGCCAAGCGACCACATCAGAGACTGTTATTTTTGTATGGTTCTTTCCGTCAAGAAGGGAATTTCCACGAAGAAGAAGCGGGCCTTGATCTATCCTAACATTCCTTCTGCAATGCGCCCTGTTCCACATGGAGATGGACTACCTGTTCCTGACCCACCTAAAGAATACGGTCTTTTTTCTAATGATGATCAAGAAGTTGAAGCTCCTGAATCAAGTACTTCGAAGGACCCTACGTTTGTTGTAGAAGAACCTCCATGTGAACCACATAGACTTACTCAAGAGGAACTAAGTGATCTAATCAGGGACTTGGACCTCTCGAAAAGCAAAGCCGAAATTTTAGCGTCACGCTTAAAGCAATGGAATTTATTGCAGGAAAAAGTAAATATTTCAGTGTATCGGAATAGGGAGAAGATGTTCACTTCATTTTTTACTATGGAAGACACACTTGTGGCTTGTACAGATGTAAATGGTCTCATGAGGGCACTTAAAATTAATTACGAACCTACGGAATGGAGGCTCTTTATAGATTCGTCCAAGGTGAGTTTAAAGGCAGTGCTTTTACATATTGGAAATGAACTTCCTTCAAATCCTGTAGGTTACGCAGTTCATATGAAGAAATCTTATGAAAACTTGAAACGTTTTTTCAGGCCATTAAATATTACGATTTTCAGTGGCTCATTTGTGGTGACCTTAAAGTAATAGCACTGTTGCTAGGGGTATGCAGTTAGGGTATGCAAAGTATTGTTGCTTTATATGTGAATGGGACAGTAGAGATCGTGGATCTCATTACCGCAAAAGTGATTGGAAACTCTTCAGCCGGGAGTGAAAAATGTGCAGCATGAACCACTGGTAGTTCGTAATCGAATATTTCTTCCCCCTCTACATATTAAATTAGGTCTTATGAAAAGTTTTGTTAAGAGCATGGACCAAGAGGATGAGGCCTATAAGTACCTAGGAGGACAATTCCCTCGATTAAGTGATGCCAAAGTTAAAGAGGGTGTTCTCATAGGGCCACAGATTAGGCAACTATTCAAAGATCACAAGTTCGACGAAATTCTCCACGGTGAGGAGAAAGCTGTGTGGGAAAGCTTGAAAAGTGTTTGTTCACAGTTCTTGGGAAGACACCGAGCAACAAATTACAAACAACTGGTAGCAAAGTTGTTATTGTGCTACGAAAATCTTGGTTGCAATATGTCTCTGAAACTCCACTTTCTTCATTCACATCTAGACTTCTTTCCCGAAGATTGTGGAGCAGTAAGTGACGAACATGGTGAGCGTTTCCATCAAGATATTGCAGCCATGGAGAAGAGATATGAGGGAAAGTGGAGTTCTAACATATTGGCAGACTACTGTTGGACTATTGCAAGGGATGCTCCAGATGTAACCTACAAAAGGCAAGCCAAGCGAAGACGCTCAAAATAAAATAAATATAATCCTGTACAAGGGATCACTTGAAACTTTTGTCTACACTCCAATGTAGTTCTTGCACAAAAAGGTATTTGTTCATATTTTTCATGTTTTGATGTTAATATTGATTTTTATTACGGAATTGTTAATGTTTAACTTGACCACGGTTACTTTATTTTCTGTATCGCTGTGAAACTGGTATTTGGGCAATTTTGAAAAAGGAAGTACAAGGATATAGAAAGCTATAGGTTAGGGTTCTTCTTAACTCCCCAGCTTATCACATCACAGTGAAATAGATAAAAAAAGTGAAATGTAGGTTTTTACAAGGATTTTGCTTAAATGTTCTATAAATATTAATACATTTGTATATATACAGCTACTGTTGTACAAGTGCGTTTTTTTCACAACCTGAGCGAAGAAAATTCTTCTATTATCATTTCCTTTCATATTATGCTTAAATGAATGTAAAAATCGCAATTTCAAAGAATTTACATACTTTCGATCAAAATTTGTTGAACACTGTAATTTGTGCCTATACAACATAATAATTTTCGCATTATTAAATTGTATCGGCAATGAGAATACGATTAGAATCAGTCTTTATGTCAATTTCCCAGAATGTTCTGACCCGAACTCTGAACCATACCGTCCAGTGGTTATATGATCGGCTTTGGCAAAATCTCCGAACCGCTATTAAAGCCTAAAGGAGACGTTTAGGATATAGAGAATCGAATCCCGGACTATCATAAACGCCTAAGCCCTCATAGGGAACTGCAGGACTCGAACCACGTACAGTTATAGATGTACTTGATTTAATTTCCAAATACGACGTTTTGAAGGAACATGTAACTAATGGGCCAAATGATTGCAGTTACTTAAGCCAACAAATTCAAAGTGATATAATCCGCAGTTTAGTAAATGTACTTGTAAAGAAGTTGAAAATGCCACTACTTGGTTCAAACGTGTTCATCGCTGGTAAAACGAGTAATTGTGATCATCATGAACAGATATCTATAGTTTTTTCAAGATTTGGATACCAATAAACAGTCACTGTTAAGCATATCGTAAGTTCGTAAGTTATCTTCTGTAGATGCACAAACAATTCTTAATACGTTAGACTAGTAGTGTCAAAGTTCGGTGTTGATTGGTAAAATGTTCTTTCAGTTTGCTTCGATGCAGCCTCAATAATACCTGGAACACCATCTGTTGTGCAAATGAAGTGTAAAGAAAACAACAGTTCAATAATGTAAGTTCATTGCTATGAGCATTTTTTTTTAATCTTGTAGTTAAGAACTCATGTAGTTTGCAATCCGAAATTAGATTAGTTTCAGATTTCTTCAGAACAATTCAATTCATTTATTCTTTCACTGAAGGTAGTTCATCAAGCCACGCAGTTTCTGAAATTGTATACCAGGAAATTGGTCTGCGTTTGAGAACATTGAAGTCTTTGTCAACAACGAGATGGCCATGCCGTGCTGAAGTTGCTTCCGCAGTAAAAAGGAACTATAAATACTCTGCATTTATTTTGGCTTCGGAAGAAATCACTCAAAATAGTCATCAGAATGATGTGAGGGCTAAAGAAAATGTAAATACTCTACATTTATTTTGGCTTCGGAAGAAATCACTCAAAATAGTCATCAGAATGATGTGAGGGCTAAAGAAAATGTAAATACTCTGCATTTATTTTGGCTTCGGAAGAATTCACTCAAAATAGTCATCAGGGTGATGTGAGGGCTAAAGAAAATGTAAATACTCTGCATTTATTTTGGCTTCGGAAGAATTCACTCAAAATAGTCATCAGGGTGATGTGAGGGCTAAAGAAAATGTAAATACTCTACATTTATTTTGGCTTCGGAAGAAATCACTCAAAATAGTCATCAGGACGATGTGAGGGCTAAAGGAAATGTAAATACTATGCATTTATTTTGGCTTCGGAAGAAATCACTCAAAATAGTTATCAGGGCGATGTGAGGGCTAAAGGAAATGTAAATACTCTACATTTATTTTCGCTTCGGAAGAATTCACTCAAAATAGTCATCAGAATGATGTAAGGGCTAAAGAAAATGTAAATACTCTACATTTATTTTGGCTTCGGAAGAAATCACTCAAAATAGTCATCAGAATGATGTGAGGGCTAAAGAAAATGTAAATACTCTGCATTTATTTTGGCTTCGGAAGAAATCACTCAAAATAGTTATCACGGTGATGCGAGGGCTAAAGGAAATGAACTATAACAGCAAGTCAGATCGTTTGAGTTTGTCTTTTGTCTCACAATGCTACGTCCAGTCCTACAAATTATCGTGAAAGTTAGCAAGTTACTCCAAAGTACAGATGTAAATCTACTTTCGGCTGTATCTAGTGTCAGACCGCTTTGCAATGCTGTGTAATCCATGAGAAACTCATCTCAATGCATGAAATTTTACACCGAAGCTATTAAGATCTGTGATAGTCTGGTGATTTCAATTCCTCCAATAAAGGGGCGCAAAATTGCAGAGAGTCTTGACAAATCAGTCAGCTCGCAATATTTGTACAAAACAAAAGAATAGGAGATGAGGATTTCTTATTATCCTCATTTAGACTCAGTTGTTTGTGGCACTGCTAAAAGATTTTGTCAAGGAACTATTGATATCATCAGTGACATGGAAAATCTGGTAGACTTGAATGTAAAGGACAAAGAAATAACCCTCTTAGCTAGAACACTCAAATTGTCAAGCGATGAGTTGACAGCAGAATTAAGACTTCTAAAAGGAAAATCGTCTGTACCTAAGGGTAGAGTTCGTTTGTTACTCTATAGGAGTGGTTTCAGTGTTGGAGAAAGAAGATATTTACTGCATTCTGCTCTGTAATACAGCGCTTCTCTTCCATACCTGTCACCAGTGTGCGAATTAGATAATCTATAATCTATATGGGGGGGGGAGATAAAATTAGGCCAACAAGACAGTCTGAAGGTGTAAATTTCAAAATGAGACAATAATGCCTTACCTCCATATTATATATATATATATATATATATATATATATATATATATATGTGTGTGTGTGTGTGTGTGTCACATCTGTAATAAATAAGAGATTTATTAATTTAATAAATCTACCGACAATAACTATGCACGTATATATTGTCTGCCATACACACACGCACCACCAAACCTTTCTGAACGTGTTTAAATATTGTGCTCACTCTTGTCCCCGTAGCTTTCTAAGGTTTATTTATTTAATAATTCGTCCCGAGCGATAGCCATGACCACAAGCATATGTTAATTTTTCCACTCATATTGAAATCTTCCACTTTGCTTAATTACAATTAGGTAGGAAAAAACTTCAGTCTTATGACAACCACTAAAATTATCAGTTAAACCGGACATTAAAAAAAGAAAAAAAGAAAATCTAGATATTAGCCTATCAAATAAGAAATGGATTGTTGCTGGTCCCGATTTCTGACATTAAGGTCAAATCGAAGGCCAAATATTTAAAATCTCTCAATTCAAATTTCGAGCTTGTGCTTCTACTCCCCGCTAAAGCTGCGTTCTTCACGACTTTTTCCCTCCAAATTCCGTGATGGGGCTCAGGAAGTCAACACTTACAATTACTTTACTAAGTTGCAGATGAGTTGATTCACTATGGGCTACGTTATTCAAATAAAGTAAAACATTACATTGAAGTTTTTCAGACAACATTATTAGCGTAGACAGCAAACTGTACAACGAAAAGAAAGGTGTAAAAATGAAGGGTTAACTTTATAAAACCCGCTCCAGTTGAAATGGTTATACAGACATGGACAATGACACGGAGAACCATTCGTATTAATAAATGCTAAAACAAATCTTCAATTATGCGCTTATTCACCTAGAAATCACCTTCACTAACATGTCTGCTCACTATGAGCGTATCCTCATCGTGTGCGTTAACATGTTATATGCATATACTTACGAGAAAATACCTATATCTCCCATTTTTAGTACAGTTTCAAAAGTTCACTTTTACCGTAAACAGTAAAAGGCAGTGATTACTATGCTAATGCAACTTTTGAGTTGCATACACACAAACTACTAGGGAATGAAGACATTGTGCTAACAAAGAGTCCACTGGAAAATGAAATAACATGTTTCATGTTCCGACTCC
Source organism: Thermobia domestica (assembly GCF_964235325.1). Classification (NCBI taxonomy): domain Eukaryota; kingdom Metazoa; phylum Arthropoda; class Insecta; order Zygentoma; family Lepismatidae; genus Thermobia; species Thermobia domestica. The sequence continues at coordinate 211,128,041 of NC_137465.1, forward strand.
TGTTCCTACTCAAGTTAAAGTACCTGTTCCGGTTCCTCCGGAGCAGATTACGCGCAACGAGTAGCCTTTTACGACTATGAACACCACCGGTCCACGCATGCGCAGAAACATTACACACAACAGCAAGACTATGAACATAGCAGAACGACCATGACACTGCCGGTAGTGTTTTTTCAACCATTATAACATCAGGGATGTACTCGTTCTCTTTTACGAGCACTTTTTGATGTAACCGGGGCAGACTACGCAACGAGTAGCCTTTTACGCCTATGAATACCATCGGACCACGCATGCGCAGAAACATTCGAGTTCGAAATACACACAACAGCAAGATCATGAACAGTGCCGGCGGAAGGGCCGGGCGACCGCCCGGGGCACCAAATTTTAGAGGAGTTTGGGGGCGCCAAAATCCTTGCTAAATTTATATTATTGTAAACGGTGAACTAAAAATTAACTTTTTCATAAATTGTGTAGCAACATTGGTTACTACCTCATGCCATAGGCCTCACTCTTTATAACAACCCCGGTTTCTTCTTGAATCTCCTATAAAGGAAATCCCTTCATCCATTCACCTTATTTGTCTATAAAAAAAAAAAAATCTCCGCCGACAAAGCTAAAGGCTATTGTTGAGAGTTGGGAGTTTTGAGCTACAATAACACGCTCTGACACTTACAACCGCCGCGGTGCCGACAATTGCACTCCTTGCGACAAAGCTATGTCGGCCGCTCTAACAATACACACAAACAATATTGAGTTATCGGCAACCAAAAATAAATTAGTCCTGTTAGTACTGTCAAATGTCTCGTGAAAGAAAATTATAAATCAGAAGTCATATACATGTAGTGCAGGCTTCATGGTGTGCGTGTTCATCTTTTGTCTCCTGAATTTCGACTTTTAGTAGAAGAATCGTTGCGTTAATTTGTTCTTTATCAACATGTCGGAAAAAAAGAAGCCTTCTGGAAATGTATACAGAAAAAGAAGAGCACAATTAGAGGCTGAAAATGAGAAACAGGCAGAAAGAAATCAACCAGCAAGAAATCAACAAATATTCCAGAAGATAACAACACAGTACAGGTAAGTAGGCCTTCATTACGTAACGTATTTTAGTTTTATTACGTTTAATAGAGAAGAGGTGTTTACACACGTAGCGTCTTAGCAGGCTGGGGTGGGTAGGTGGCGGCCTCTCAGATAGGCGGCGAACTTCAGGCTCAAAGAAAGTTCTTTCCCCATTGATATAAGTAGCAATAATTACATTCTATACCAACACTGATGCTTGATACATGTACCAAAGCGATGAGACTTTTACTCGTTAGATGTGTATTAACCAACTTTAGCTGTATTTCAAGCATTCATCTATTAATTAAGTAGAGGGCCTCCATACTAGAGGTTAAAGCGTTGGACTCATGTCTGCGTGCTCCTGGGTTCAATCCCCGGGTTTTCCGCTTTTCAACGGCAGGAAAAGTGGGGGAGTCACATAAATAAAGATATGACGGTCACTTGGCCTGCAAAGCTCCTAATACGCCTGTTGGCGGGTAGTGACACGACCGGCTGACCCGCGTTCTGTTACCCAGGTGGATGAATTTTTACCACTCGCTATCAGATGGCGTTGGAGCAGGCCCAGGATCTATTGGTCTGCCGTGCCAGTGATTATTATTATTACTATTATTATTATTATTATTAGTAGTAGTAGTAGTATTGTAGTAGTAGTAGTAGTAGTAGTAGTAGTAGTAGTAGTAGTAGTAGTAGTAGTAGTAGTAGTATCGTCTACTAACTAGAATTCTGAAGAGTTAAAATGTATTATTGATACCGTTAACAGATCCCCATGGAGTTTCGCTATCCCAAATTTTGCAATAGACCCATTATTTCATAAACATAAACATATAAATAAGTAACATGTACCAGTGTAAGACTATATAGATCATGTTTCTATCCAATACGATTAACGTGACCAAAAAAAAAAAAAAAGTGTTCGGGCTTCGGCAGCTAATTTGAATGCATTGGCATCTATTTTATGAATGCGCTGATTCTTGATGATTTTCACAACACAAAGTTGTTAATGAATACGGAGAGAATTTAATTTTTATGTACAGTTAGCAAAAGAAAAAAATGAGGCCATTCTTACCTAGATTCTGTAAGAATCGCCCCATTTTTTGTTTTCCTAACTGTACATTCTCACAATGAACACGGAATATGTAGATTCAATATTTATACGCAGTTATTTTATCATTTATGCATTTTCTTCACCTTTAGAATACAAATTAAATACATTTTTTTCTTTTAAGAAAAGAAACTTTATTTGTAACGTATTAGTTCTTTTCCTTTTCACAGGTGGATCGATCGATTACGAGCATTTCGCAGGAGGAAGAAGAACAATTGAAATCTGGAACAATTGATATACGAAACGAAGATGGATCAGCATTTCCATAGGATATTGTAATAGACGTAAGTTAAACATTTTGCTATTTGAATAAACATACAATTGCATGTTGGTTGAATATCACGCAATTACAGCATTGTGTAAAATATAAGAGGAAATGCAGTGAAACATAATTACTTTTATTATTAGAGTACATTGCAATTCGACAGGCATAAATTATAAATTCGACAGACCGACAATTGTTCTAAATATCTTGTACCAATATGTTCATGACGGCCTAGTATATATATATATATATATATATATATATATATATATATATATATATATATATATATATATATATATATATATATATATATATATATATATATATATATATATATATATATATATATATAGTTAGCTAGTGGGATTAAATTAACTATGTTTCACTTACTTTCCATGAAGCATATACAATATTATTGATTTTCTTTGGTTTGATTTGACGGGTGTTGTAGATGAATGGGTCATTTCGACCTGAACTCGGGATATAAATCGAATTATTATTTTTGTATCAAATAAGCAAGCAGTAGAACTGATTAGAGACTTTTCACTAACTGACATTTTTTAAAAAAATCTTTTAATAGACTATAGTTTGGCCACATACATTTTACTGTAATTATATTTTTTTTAAATCTGTTGGAAAAATGAAAATACTGAGGTTCAAATTGTATATGCTTTTGTACTGTAATATAAGAAAGCTCATAATTTGCCTGCTATTAGTAATTAATTTATGATGATGATTGGTGTTCTTCCCGGAGGCATGTGTTTGACCCCGAAGGTCTCTCAGCAAAGTGAAACCATGGTGGCTTTGCATTGGTTTCCATAGGATGATGATGACGTTCTAAGGGCGGGATCCGAACCACTTGTGTCCTCACCGAGAATCGAACCCTAGCTGTCTTAGTTATAAGGCGATGAACTTAACCAGTCGTTCTGCGGAGTCACCAATTAAATTATAACATGCCAAATATATAAACAATCAATCAGAAACATCTTTAGGGTCACACTTACTCAATTTTTGGAATGCATTTCTTGTGTCTAGGTGCATAATATCACTGTATTCCGTTCAAGTTGCTTTGACGGAAGACATATGGGATAACATTTTTTAAAAAATAATAATATGTAATATTTATTGCCTTAGTAGTTGATTGACTAGCAGACTCACATTTGATGCAAGAGTTAGCGGATTCTATCCCCCAAGGCTTTTTATATTGAGCATCGCAAGGAAATCGGAAAGCTTTTCAAATGACATAAAGTACCAAACTCTAATCCAGAAAGCCCCAAAACATTACGATGCAAGTCAACTAACTTATCACATACCAACCCACCACATTTAAAAAGAAAGAAAAAAAGGACACAGTCAGTGGTGTTTCGGAGCTTAAAAAACAGAGTTTAGTTTTAATTAGTGTATAATAATGTGCATATTTTAAAGAAAATACAGATAGTAAGAAATACAAACTTGCTAAGAATAATGTTCAAAGAAATGATGTTTTCAAAGTTGTATATTTCTTAAGTTAAGTCAGCCACGAACATGTTTGTATCCCGGTTGATCTGGTCATTCATACTGATTCAACTTCATAAGAGGCATTTGTGGAGCCAATCAGGTCAAGGCATTTAACCACATTACAGCACTTCAATGCTGAAACCGAGAATCCTGGGTAGGACTTCAGAAATCCTGGGCAGATTCTCCTATGTATACAAAAGAACATGACGTGGAAGTCTTATATTCGCAAGAAACCTGTATTTATTTATTTATTTATTTATTTATTTATTTATTTACTTCAATTATTATTAAACTTTTCCTCTCCCCCTCTTTATTTATTTATATCTCACATCTATCGGAGGCTTATTGGTCATGCGCCATTCTGTTTTATGTTTGTCCCCGGATGATCTAGCTGCTTGAATATCCCCCACCCCCACCCCACCCATCTTCGGTGCAAACCTACCATTTTTAAAAATTATGACACAATTTTAAAAATTCCATTCAAGTTTTAGTCACTTATTCTTTGTTAGAAGACAATGTTTAAAATAAATTTAACATTATTTTCTACTGACTTTTTTTTTTTTTTTTTGCAGGTGTTGGAAACAATCAATCGATTTTGATGATCCAGGAAATTGGCCAGAACATATTACGGACATAATGCGTCAGATACTTGTTAGACGAGGTCCAGTTCAAGTCTCCAAACGAGAGTTCCCAGTAAATAGCGAGGGTCGGCGATTTACTACAAGTAACTACAAAAGACGTCTGCACAATGGAGAAGAAGTTGCTCGTAGTTGGCTTATTTATTCAGTGACTAAGGATGCAATATTTTATTTCTGTTACCGTCTTTTCGGTGGTACTACGATGTCACTCTCTTCTCGTGAAGGTTTTTCGGATTGGAAGCATATGTCCGGACTGTTATCAGACCATGATAGATCTTTGACTCACATGAAGGCTTTCCAATCGTGGTTTGAACTTGCAAACCGATTACAGTCAGGTAAAACAGTTGACGCTGAAAACCAAACAAATATTGGCAATGAAACTGAGCGTTGGAAAAAGGTTTTCAAACGACTGCTGTGTATAATTCAGTTTCTTGCTTCCCAGAACTTGGCATTTCGTGATCAAAATGGCACTATTTACTCAAGAAACAACGGCAATTTTCTCAAACTAGTTGCGTGTATTGCACAGTTTGATGTTACTATGGCTGAGCATTTGCGACGAATAACATGTAAAGAGACACATGTACATTATTTGAGCAAGGACATTCAAAATGAAATAATTGAACTCCTTGGGTCAAAAATAAAGGATAAAATTTGACTGATCTAATGAAAGCGACACATTATTCCGTAATATTAGATTCTACACCAGACGTAAGTCATACAGAGCAAATGACACTAATTGTTCGTTTCGTGAAGGTAGAACTGGGTAAGGAACCATCCATCGAAAAACATTTTTTGGGATTTTTGTGCATAAATGATTCTTCAGGAGAAGGACTAACTACCACTATTTTGGAAGAATTAGAAAAACTGAAAATTCCTCTCTCAAGCATGCGTGGCCAAGGGTATGATAACGGTGCCAATATGAAAGGAAAGCAGTCAGGCGTTCAAAAAAGAATATTAGATCTAAATAGTCGAGCATTTTTGTCCCTTGTAGCTCCCATTCATTGAATTTGGTTGTGAATGATTCTGCAATGTGCTGTAGCGAGGCTGTAATTTTTTTTGCTTTATTGCAAGAAGTATACAATTATTTTTCTAGTTCCACATATCGTTGGTCTGTTGTGCAAAAACATATATCCAATTTTACTTTGAAACCTCTTAGTGATACTAGATGGGAGAGTTGTATTGATGCTGTCAAATCGTTTCGCTACCAGTTAGGAGAAATTTACGATGCTCTTTTCGAAGCATCAAAGGACTCAAAGATAGACGTTATGGGCAAAAATAAGGCTTGTTCCCTGGCTAGGAAGCTCCTGAATTTTAAGTTCGTTTGTGTTGTGGTGTTTTAGTATGAAGTTCTTTCTTGTGTTAATGTGGTTAGCCATGTTTTCCAACAAGAATCAGTGGACATTCAGCAAACAGTTGATCTGCTTAAGAAAACCAAGTGTCGCCTTGAGAACATGCGAAGTGATGAAGGTTTCCAGAATATTTTGGTTGATTCCAAAGTAATTGCTGAAGAGCTCGACATTCAACCACAATTTGAGAATGAACCAAAACTCCGACCTACAAAAGTCAAACGACAATTTTTGTATGAATCTGAAGACGAACCGATTAATGATCCATATAGTGCGTTTTAAATGTAACTTCTATTTTGGCACATTAGACACAATTATCTGTTCCCTGAATGAAAGATTTCAACAACTGAAGCAGCACAGCGAAATATTTGGGTTTTTGTATGACATCCATCCAATAACGGACAAAGAGTATTTACTAAAGTGTTGCAAGGACTTACAACTATCTTTAACAGACAAAGATCACTGTGATATTGACGGATTTCAGTTATATCAAGAGCTCTTACTTTTACCTTCATTTCTCGGTTCTGAAACTGGGAGCAAACCGTTGCAAGTACTTACATATATTTGCAGGAACTCCCTTATCGGGTTATTTCCAAATACAACTATTGCTCTAAGAATCTTATTAACTATTCCTGTAAGTGTAGCTTCAGCAGAAAGAAGTTTCTCCAAGTTGTAACTTATAAAGAACTACCTACGATCAACGATGACGCAAGAGCGTCTTGTAGGCCTTTCTATGATGTCTATTGAATGTGATATTCTGTGTGAGCTTGACACTGATACTTTAATTAAAGACTTTGCAGAGAAAAAGGCACGAAAAGTTAACTTTACTTAGCATTGTAAACAAGTCAAAGGACAATTTGCATTAAAACTGTACAGGGTGTCTGAGAAGTCCTTCCCTGATTACAGAAATTGATAACTCAGGCTAGAAATAAGATAGAAATATGAAACTGGTGTTGAATTGTTTACAAACTATAAAAGTTTTGGTCACATCAGTACACTTCCACATGAGCACCCTTGGTAGCACGTAGCACATCTAGGCGATATTCAATTTCCATCCACACATTAGCCCACATCACTGGAGGGATCGATGCAACGACTGTGGTTATTCGTTGCTGCAGGGTTTCAAGATCTGGTAAACGTGTTCGGTAGACCTCATCCTTGACATAACCCCATAAAAAGAAGTCTAATGGGGTTATGTCAGGAGAGCGTGGAGGCCAAGCTGTTGGTCCATCACGACCAATCCATCGCCGTGTACAAGTCATATCGACGTGTACCGTCGTCGGGCAACAAGGCCTGAACGAGTTGCACTTTGTAAGCACGAAACAATAAACGTTTGTGTAAAATGTCATGGATAGAGCTTTTTGGCATCTGTAATTCACGTGAGGCCCTGCGCACCGATTTCTTAGGATTTTTCAGAAAAGACTGCCGCACAGCCTTCACCGTATCTGCTGAGGTTCTTGGACGACCAGACCTCGGAAGGTCAGCAACCGACCCTGTGTTCTTGAACTTCTCATACTAGGCTTTAATGCTCTTGACATCAGGTGGAGTCCTCCCAAATGTTGTCTGGAACTGTCTCTGCACCGTGGTTGGTGATCGTGTCTCATGGTACCACAGGACACACTGTGCCTTCTCCTGGTTGGTTGGCATGACTTCTTGGGCTTCTTACTTACGTACTACAAACCTAAAACAAACAAAATTGAGACTTGGTAAAACAGAACAAACCTAACACAGACAAAAACTTTTATAATTTGTCAACAATTCAACACCAGTTTCATATTTCTATCTTATTTCTAGCCTGAGTTATCAATTTCTGTAATCAGGGAAGGACTTCTCGGACACCCTGTATAAAGATATAAAATTATATTACTGGTTGTATTATTTGTATTACGAAATCTTTGTACAATGCTGTTACAAAATATATTTGTATGTTCTTTTGTTCATATATGTGTTCTCTTTCGCAGTTAACAAGGTTGTTTATGTATATATGTGTAAATAAATGCTATATCGCATCATCAATCTTAATTTTATATAAATCGTTGTTTCTTGAATCGTTCTGTAAATTTCTAATCAGTGACGTAGAATATTTTGCATGCTCATGTGTAAATAATTGTTTCGTATATCGTTAACCAAAACTTACTCTGTGTATTTAACTGACAAAAGTTAAGATCTTACTCAGTTTGATAATTGATTCTTAGTTATAGTTATAGAGTTCAAGGAGTTATCCTTTAAAAGTAGCTATCTGTAAGGCAGCATAGCAAATTTAAACTCAGTAATACCAATGGGTTCTAGGGGGCGCCATATGGATTCTTTGCCCGGGTGATATTTTTCCCTTCCGCCGGTCCTGATCATGAACATAGTAGAACGACCATGACAGTACCGGTAGTATTTTTTCAATCATTATAACATCAGGAATGTACTCGTTCTCTTTTAAGAGCATTTTTTTTATGTAAAAAAAGACTATGGCTACATAGTAGAGCAGAGATAAAAAATTAACAACAGCATTTAACTATATAGCATAAGTCCGGTTATTCACACACACACACACACACACACACACACACACACTTGGTTGCTCATGCGCAGTAAAATTAAATTTCCAATTTAGTAGAAATTACACGCATGCGCAGAAAAAATATAGTTCCAACTCCCACTTCCGATTCCGATTAAACACACCACCACCACCAGCAGACTACAACATAGCAGATTATGACCACAGACTACGAAGGCTACAACACAGAACTATGAACATACATTCCAACTCCTATTGAACATAGTAGAGCAGTGGTTCGCTCCTCATTCGCGTGGGTTTGCACGCAAATAGTATTCTCTCTCTCTATCTTACATACACACACACACACACACACACACACTTGGTTTACGGAGCACTTGATAGCGCATGAGCAAACTGTTCCAGTTGTAGTGCCAGTTCCGGTTCCGGAGCAGACTATGCAACGAGTACCCGTTTACGACTGTGACCTATTGTAGCGATTGCGCAAGCTGTTCCACTTCCTGTTGCGACTCAAGTTCCATACCAGTAGCTGTTTCGGAGCAGCAGACTACTACAGCAGGTGGGCTTGAGCGAGAACGATTATCTAGGTTTTTCTCCAGAGCTCGTGCCCCCGTAAGCCTTGTTTACCAGATATGGTAGAGTGGGCAAGGAGAACAGGTGGTAGATTAGAATGACAACCAGCCAAAGGTTGAGACGCCATTATGAAGATGCAGGCACTCCGGCCTGATGTATGTGTACACAGTGAACTAGGTGAGGTAGTAATGTAGGTAAAGAGAACCCCGTTCGGATAAGTTCTCAGCTAGGCTTGAAGTCGCTTTTACTCTGGTATTGGCTAGATCAGTCTGCCAGAACAAACACACAAGCTATCAACTTCTTCAGCTAGGAAGAGAATAGGATCGCAAAAAACAGGGTACTGACGTGTGGTACGTCACAGCTGATAAAGTCGATAGTGATATCGACCTGAAAAATGATCCATGAATAAAGGCCACGGTCACGGTAATTTTGCTGTTATGTATAGAGTATCGGGCTGGAGCCCCTGACTCCATAAGTAATATGTTTTAAAGAATATATCAAGATGTGCTAGGGGTTTGTTGGATGTTACTATTGTTTTGTTATGTATGGTAGACTACATATGCAACTTGTCGCAGAGTAGCTGATTATGACTTCTTTACCAGTTCTAGAGAGATGTTAAATGCGTGGTGTTCGATGGACGTTCTGCAGAGCACATTCGGTGCCGATGTTAGCTATAGCTGGTTTTATATGTCTGGGTAAAGTACGCCAGAACTTATTGTGGAGATGCCGTAGAACGTCCCTGACAGTGGGTATCTCTAAGTCTTCCAGGATCTGGTTGTTTCGTGTATATCTATCGTGACCAGTGATTATACGACCAGCTCGAGTTTGCACACTTTCGAGAGTTTGTATGTGATTATGTGAAGCATGTTGCCAGGCAGGGCATGCATAAGAGATTGTAGACAGGACTATCATTTTGAAGATGTGAACTCAAGCCTCGAGAGAAAGGGAGCTACAGCGCAAGATGGGGTATAACGCTGAGATTTTTCGTATTGCTCTCTGTTTTAAGTCTCTGATGTGTGCGGCGAACGCTAGACCACGATCTAAAGTTACACCCAAGTATTTGGCGTGCGTAACATGAGGAATGCGTGCGTTCTAATAGTTTAGATTTCGAGGGGCGCGGATGCGTCTCCGACTGTGGATGATAGTACAGCTTTTGTTTGCATTGATTTTGATTCTCCAACGTCTTGCCCATTCTTGAAGACCTATGAGTTGACGTTGCAGGTAGATGTAATACTGTGCAAGTGAGCTACTGGTCGTGAAAAAGGCAGTATCGTCGGCGTAGGTTGCAACAAAGCAATGGGGTAATGTCAGGATATCTGTTCTGTATCAGATTATATAAAAGCGGCGAAAGTACAGCTCCTTGTGGAACACCTGCTTTAATAGGTATAGACGTGGATTTAACACCGGCAACAGACACATGAAATTTTCTGACAATGAGGTAGGAACGCAGTAAATGTAGAATACAATCTGAAAAACCTTCCGTGTATAATTTATGTAAGAATAAAGGCGCCTGAGCTCCAACCTATAACTTTGGATTTCACACCTTTGATTTACGGTTATTTGTGATTTCACGTTTAATAAAGACAAATATTTTAAAGTATGTGTACTTTAAATAAATTATTTAAATAGATTCGTTTTTCATAAAGTTTATCCTTTTTAAATTATTGTTCAAAGCCTTTGTATTTTATTAAGCCTTTTCCAAAATCAATGCAAATGAATTGTGCTGCCATTTTTGGAGTTCTTTAAAACTATAAGTTTGTAGACGTTTATATGTTTGTGGCAAATCCTTTCGACAATCAGATCTCGGAAACTACAGGCTCTAGAAAAATGACGTTTTCACTGATTGATTGCAAATTTTATGTAGATTGTCCAGTTCTAATTGAATATTTAAAAAAACACGGCCATTATTCCTTTATTACATTTTTACGGCTACACTGGAAGTGTTGAAATTAGAAAAAAATTAAAACATCATATCCTGCGCATTATACATTCCAACACAACATAATTGTATACATGGGTTGCATATCTCTCAGGCGTTTGTTTCATGGCCAAATGATAGTGAAAAACAAAAGATAACCATTTCTCCACTCTAAGTTGAATCTTTATTGTTTGGAGTGTTTTGCCCAATGAACACCATATATCACAGACATTATAATTAATTGTGTGTGTAATGTAGTATTAACTTATTACATACTGCATACAAGAAAGAAAACACTGATCATACATGAATTAAAAACTCCAACCGGAAGTAGGCTCAAATCTTGCAAACGGTGCGAGATATTGAAAAAGTAATCGAAAAAATCTCCCCTTTATGATATCTCTTGCTAATTGTTATCAAGACGTCTTTCACTTGTGTTTGTAAAGGGGCATGTACAGATGTGAGGAATAACAAGGAGATTCATGCTCATATGTGAATGATGCGCTGTGTAGAGAGCGCAGGCTCAGCTAGTTGTAAATGAAAAAGCTAAAAAGGTATGAACACATCAAATGTGTTAGACAAGTACTAATAAAGTTAAAAAGTAGATATCTTTTCTCACTGGAATCTCAACCCGGGGTGCATTTTCGCAGATCCCAAGAGCGTCTACTATTGAACGATGAAATAATGACGCCGCATAGCTCTCATTACTTGCTATGTCATCGACCTTCACACATTGTATCCTTTTCAGTTTATGATTGAATCTATTGACTCACGTATTGAACAAAGCTCTTGGAGTCAATGAATATGAATGTCACTCCCTAATTTCAGTGCGAATTATGTTTAAGCGTGTCACAGAGAATCAGTAGAAACGGTAATATTTTTTGAAACAACAATTAAAGTTATGACTCCAAGAAATAGATATTTTTTTTCCTTTCGCTTAAGCATACTTACTCAGAGTAATAAATCTCCTACTGGTGACACCACTCAGACTGTGCAGTTGATCTTCTCCCCTCACTGTGTTGCCTAACACATGAACCATGCACAAGCTTCGAACACAGACAAACAGAAGACCAAGAAGTGAAGAGACATACTCTGCCTGAGAACTTAGAACATTACATAAAATGCTACTCAAGCTGAAGTGCGAAAGGGTGAAAAGACTGCTTTTGTTATATATATAAGACAAAAAGTATAGACCAACCTAGATGCACTTCTTTTGGAGTTATAGGCTTCCGACAACATTAAAAAATGAACTTTGAAGGTCCATAGCTCTAAAACTATGGACCTACCGTAGTCGGGTCAAGAGTTCACTTAGGAACTAATAAGTGTTCTATCCAAAAATCCATGTTTGAGATTCATCAGATACTCATGCAATATTTTTTATAGAGGAAGTTTGGCTACGGGCATATAATTTGAAGTAGGGCTACTCACCAACTGCTTTTATAAAAATTGTTGCAGAAGTGTGCCCTATCCAAATATCCATGTTTAAGAATCCTGTGGTACTTCCACAACACTTTTTGTAGAGGTAGTTTGAGAGTACTTCAAATTACATGCCCGTAGCAAAACACCCTCTATAAAAATTACTTTGTGAGTGCCTTAGGATTCTGAACCATGTATATTTGGATAGGGCACATACTAGTTCCTAAGTGAAGTCTTGACCCGACTACGGTAGGTCCCATAGTTTTGGAGCTATGGACCTTCAAAGTTCATTTTTTCATATTTTCGGCAGCCTATAACTCCGAAAGGAAGCATTTGTGCACCCAGGATGGTCTATACTTTTTGTCTTATCTTGGTGCCAGGAATCACCTCCCAAATGTTGTCGGTGTTGTTTTGAAACACCCTATATATATATATATATATATATATATATATATATATATATATATATATATATATATATATATGTGTGTGTGTGTGTGTGTGTGTGTGTGTGTGCGTATGTAAGTTGAGAATATCCTCTGGTCCTACCTTCGGATTGAAATTCCCTAATACAATGTTTATATGGTATCACGGGAGTTGGTGAAATGCCCATACGACTTCGTCGCAAGAACTGCATTTTATATCGTCATCTTTATCTTTTGTTGCATCATATGCACTTAAAACAATGACATCACATCACAGACTCTTAAGAATAATAAAAGAAAGTCTATCATTAACGAATGGAACTCATTTAATTGTAGATATTATTCGTTTGTGAATAGAAAACTCCGTTCCTAGTTGGTAATTTTTATTTCTTTCTCGTATAAGAAAGTCAAGTTTCCAGACTCTACTGCTCCCTTTCTTCCCGTCTAGCTTCCTGAACTCCTACTACGTCCATCCTATATTTCTCTAACTCATTCGTTACTGATTTTAACATGCTTGCCCTATAAAGGCTTCGTATATTCCATGTTCCAATTATCATATGTCCATTTTGCTTTGCTGAGGTAGTGCCAAGTTATCAATCCTGGTCCGAGGCTTCTGTGAATATGCCTGAACAAGTGCATTTTTTAAGGATAGGTTGTTAACCTCATGCCAGATCCCCTTGTCTGTCCCATCGAGATCTGTCCGCGACTGTTTATTTAAAATATTCGCAACTAATCTCTATATCTAGAGGCCTTCCTTTCAGTGACGACGCCAGCTTTAAGTTCTTAGGGGGGCAAAGGAGGGGCAGATACATTTTCGGGGGGGCGGCTATTTGCCATACCAGAAATGACATATTTATTACGTTTGACTTATTTTACATTACATTGTGTATTTCGTTGCTGTTTTTATATTAGACCTATATGATTATAAATTAAAGTTATTTCAAGTAAAATTTGTTACTACAAATAAGTAACGTCTGCACATGATATATTTTTCAATGGAACTTTTGAAGCCTAAAAATAAATTGAATTCGCGTATGCTACAAGTAACACATTCGTCTAGTAACTATATGCTACGTCTCTCTCTCTCTCTCTCTCTCTTTCTATATATATATATATATATATATATATATATATATATATATATATATATATATATATAGGGAGAGAGAGAGAGAGAGGGAGAGAGAATTTACGAGGAGCTGCTGAAAATATCGTAGTCGAATCCAGAAGGAGTGTAGGTACTAGGTAGAAAAATGAAACCGTAGTTTAGAAAAATATATCTCTGTATGTACAAATACAAATTTTCATATTAATAATGAAATTCTTATTGTTTCTCAGGCCCCTTAAGTTATTATGTGTCCCCAAACAGATAATTTCACAAACATCCAGATCCTAACTGTTATAACATTTTTGTTCCACCAAGGAAAGTCACCGAAGTAAATTAATTAGGAAATCAGTGAAACACCACGGAACTCTCCTCCATTATATATAGTGGTGAAGATGTAAGTGGCTTAGTATAAACGTGGCGGTTTCTCAACAAATTATGCTTTACATCCAGGATGATTAAAAGCAATGTCTCTTCCCGAAGTCATGGATGCAATTTGTGACATTATTCTTGAAAATTACTGGATTTCAGCCAGTGGTGGATATAGTTCGGAGCTGGAGGGCCTAGGCCACCCCAGTTTTTAAGTGACAAAAATAATTTAAGCTATTATTTATATAGTTTTTAAAGTGTATAGTAAACTCACGATATACGTATTATAGTCTGAGGTCAGGCTGCACCCTGCTTTCTCAGTTCTGGGCATTTCTTTGGAACTCGTCGGTAGCATAACTCAGAATGGCTTGGGTATGCGCAAAGTTTACGGCATAATAGGTTCCCAAAATATCTATCAGGAGAATAAAAGAGTAACGGCATTAAGAGAAGTCTTCTTCCAATTTGACCCTAATGCTGATCAATTTCGCTCACGAATGGTAACCATAGACGAAATATGGTTGCGCCACCATGATCCTGAAATGAACCAACAGTCAATGGAGTAGTAGCACTCATTTCTCCATCGCCCCAAGAACTTCAAGACACAGAAGTAGGTTGAGAAACTGTTTGCAACATTCTTCTGGGATAAGTATGGAGTCGTACTCATAGACTACCTCCGCAACGGTCAGATATTTAATCCAGAATCTCTACATTACTTACAAAACTGAAAGAAAAATTCAAAGTTCAACGCCGCGGAAAATGAAAAGAAAGGAATTATGTTCCTTCAGGAGAATACACTTGTCCATCAAGCCCCTGCGAACACAACTGGCATTGCATAATCTAGGGTTTCAATGTCTAGATCAGGCCTGTCCATGAATTGGCTCCCGGAGCCGAAGCGTGAGCGAGCACGAGCGAGACAAGAACAGGTGAGCACTAGCTTCGCCCCTTCCACTGCATCCGATAAGTGTTGCCAACCACACATGATGGCAAAAAACCTACGGCCAAGCCTGGTCAAAATTTGCACGATGTTGAAGCATTGAGCAGACACAAGCGTGAAATGTGTAAGTGTGCTCTCCCCCTCCCCATTTCAAAAGCAGTGACGCGAAAACACTGCAGGAAATAAAATTGGTACGTTTATTGGTCGAGGAAGAGGCATGATAGAGGTTACAGTTAGCGTTGAAGTAACTAACAAATGAACAAGAAAGAAAGAAAGAAAGAAAGAAACTATTAACATATTAAACATGTCAGCTTACAGACGTAAAAACGACTGCAAAAATCGGAAACGAATTGTTTCAGACCTCTTTAGCTTGCTTACACAATTCGTGACGTTGTATTACATTAGCACTCGGTCTGTAACTTGTCATTCGCTTCACGTTTTCTAAGTTGTAAACGCCTTTTGTTGCTAGATTGATAGCAGAACGACGGGAGGTTGAAAATAATAATAATAATAATAATAATAATAATAATAATAATAATAATAATAATAATAATAATAATGGTATTATTATTATCATTATTAGTAGTAGTAGTATTAGTATTATTCGGACCAAAGAGGGATGAAAATGGGGATTGGAGGAAATTCATAACGAGGAATTGCATAGTTTATACCGCTCACCTAACATTGTTAGAGTCATTAAGTGTAGAAGGCTCAGGTGGGCAGGCCATGTAGCCAGAATGGAAGAAACTAGAAACGCTTTCATAATTTTAACTGAAAACCTAATTGGAAGAAGACCACTAGGAAGACCTAGGCGTAGATGGGAAGACAATATTAAGATGGATCTTGCAGAAATAAGAGTACAGAGTACAAACTGGATCCAGTTGGCTAAGGACAGAAGTTAGTGGAAATATTTTGTAAACGCGGCATTGAACCTTCGGGTTCCATAGGCCATAGAGTTAGTTAGTTAGTTAGTTAGTTATTATCTAAAAGAAATGTTCAAATGTTGTTAAGAGAGAATTACACAGAAGAACTGAGTTCCGACCAAACACTAATTTGCCGGAAGGAAATTCCAGTGCAGTCCAGCCCACTTTAAGCGTTATCCGTGTAACCCACGTTTCATGTTCAAGACATTGGGAATAATTGTTCGCATCATTCAGTTGGAACGTTTCTTTCCGAGTGTACGCTGTTACAGTAGGCCTACAACATTGTGACTTTCAAAATCATTTAGTAACTATCGAAGAAAGACAAGCGTGTAGCTTCAGTCATTGATATGATTTAACATTCTTTTTCACTTTTAACAAGCCACCGGCAAGCAACCAGCCAAAGACAATATATTTTTCCTTATTAAAAAGACACTCCTTGTTATAAAAAAAAAACACTAATGGTAGTCACTAATGGTCACTCTTAAAAATGGAAAATCTCTTTGGCTCTCTTAATATTTTGTTTGATTCTTTGCGATCAAAGTAACTTTAAAAGTGGAGTAAGAAATATTATTCTTCCTATTGATAGTGTAATAGTGGCTTCTAATCTCCACAACCAACCCCTTGCTAAGCCTATTCGTACACACATACATGCATAAGCTAATTTTCTGGAGATAATACTTAGATAATTACAAACAAGTGCTACAGTATTTTTTTCCTATCAACAGATTATCTCTTTTCCTAAAAAGCGAAACAACATAATATAACAAACCCACACTCGGATTAAGAACTTGATAATATATATATATATTGAAAACTGGTTTCCCATTGGGCAAACTAGCAAATTTTTATAAAGGTAAGCGATGGTTTGGTTCCACCACATCCTTCTTTAACAAAAGAAAAGAAAAATGAAGAAAAGGAACGTACATAGTTTATCATTTGATTGCTGTTACAAGTTTGTGTTGTCTATAGTTAACGGTTACCACATTGTAAAAAACACTATACACTAAATGGCAATCAGTTACCATACATATTTTTTTTTATTTGGTAAGCTAGTGATTACCGCCAAGGTTGACAACACTTCCGCTTCTCTAAGGACGAAACCCGAAGATTCACGAAGCACGAACAACGATATTTGCACGTAGAATGCTCGTGAGCGCTCACGAGGAGAGTTTCCACTATCTGCTCGCCGTGGCCAGGGCTGGTCTAGATCATCATTCTTGTTCCGCAGATTTAGCTCCGTCTAACTATTACGTGTACTTATTTCCCAAACTTAAATAGCACTTGAAAGGACTCCATTTTAGATCTGATAGAGGTAGTGCTACGAACAGTGGTGCAAGGAAATCTTCAGATTTTTTAACTTCTCTGCAAAAACTGGAGCACTGTACAAGGTAGTATATTGACTCTCAGGGGAAGCTTAGAAGAAGTAAAACTTCACCATTCCACGTGCACTCCTTCTGGATTGGGCTACGAATTTTTCAACAGTTCCTAGTTAATATGGTAGATGTCACGTCAGTACTTTGAAACAAAATAAGTAATGGAGCACTAGTATATACCAATTACTAACTAAAGATCAGCTCTTTGACGTTTTATTGGGAATCAATTTAATTCCATAGGGATTAAATAGGGAACCCCCTTCAAAAAATTAAGCCCTGGTAGTTGCAAATTAAGCTGTTATAAACACATCCTCTGAATATTGAAAGCCGAGAATAATGTTTCAGAAAAAAGAAGTTTTAAATAAAACAAAATATGAAACTGAAAACTTCAAACCTGGATAAATACAAACAAAAAATGAAATCTTTGAGTTTTACGTCCCACGGTTATGCCGGTTAGGCTAAAGGAGACGGTGATGATGAGTAATGAATGGAATGGTGGAATGAAGAAAGTGGGAGAAAACGGGAGAACCCCAAGGAAACCCACGCGCAATGTGTTTGTCCACCACAAAGTTCACTTGACGGGGGCTGGGATCGAACCCGGGACCCCAAGCACCAAATACAAACAAGTCACGTAACTGGTTTTACCTTTCTTTTGTTTCCAATCGAAGTTGATCCAATGAGAAGAAAACAAGTCGACCAAATCTACTATTGTTCGCTAGGCACAATAATTAAAAATCATAAGAAAGAAGTATAACTAAAATTTACCTCTAAAGATGCTAAATTAGAAAACAGAAATATGCGTGCATACCCAGCCGCTCAAAGAAGAGAGACTGAGGACTAATCTGCCACATAGTAAATGCATGGAAAGTAGACTACAATTTGACAATGAGATTGGTTACGATACTCATATAAAATACTATATGTAGAATGTTTAAAGATTGTAGGAGTCTGGGGGGGGGCAGTCTAGGTGGCAGTCAGGGGGGCAGAAGTAGCTACTAGGGGGGCGCTCGCCCCCCTTGCCCCCCCTCTGGCGTCGTCACTGCTTCCTTTTGATTTGCAATCTAAAGACGCGCCATGTCGTGATGGCAGGAACCCACTGCCCTTCCTATACCATTTGAAAATATCCTTTGCATCTATTGAGCTTTCCCATAATAAATTTCCATCATACAATAAGTATGAGTGGAAAAGAACATAATATATACACTGAAATTGTAATTCCTTCACTTACAAATATCTTTATTATCCGCATATGTATAAAACAAAAGCGAGTTTCTTGCATAGTTCCTGAATATGCACTGTTCATTTAATTTTGTATCTAGATAAATACCAAGTAACTTTACATAATCATAATTATATAAAATAAATGATGATTTATTTAAGTAGAAGAAATGAGTTACAGTTTTCGTTGTATTTAATACCAAGCTATATGTTTTAAACCATAGAGAAGAAGCGTTTAGCATTTCTTTATTTTCAACCATTTCTTTTTAACCAATATGTTACATACTATTAGGTCAAAGACTTTATTTAAGTCTATCAGACACACATACATATGAGTCGGACTCAAAAAAGTTAATTATTTTATTTGCAGCCATCTCAATGGAATTAATTGCGAATAGACCCGATTTGAATCCAAAATGGGCAACATTAATTAATGAATTCTATCCAAAATAAGGGAACAATTGCTTTTCTACACAGTATCCTATCATTTTAGAATATATTGGAACAAGAGATATAGGCTGGTAGTTACCAGGTTCACTCCATTACCCCTCTTGTAAATGGACATTCTAGTTACTTTTAGTCTGCCAGAAAGAATACCAAATTTTGTACATGTGTTGTAGTATCCTAACATAACACACTTGTAAAATTTTACAGCTCTACCTCAAAGGGGACTGCTGTGGGAGCCATTCGAAATTTGAGGGTTTTATGCAAAAAGCACCTAAGTCCGCCTTTGACTTAAAGTACTGAAAACGCTAGATCTCTGAAGATATTTGAAGCTATTTGAAAATGATCTTCATTAAAACAATCTTAGAATTTGTAGCATTTAAAACATTGTAGTAATGAACTTCCCAAATGGGATTAAGCATATGAATTTTGCCATCAAAGAGAAAAAAGAAGAAAAAATAGTGTCAAAATTTGGCAATTATTTCTTTTAAAAAAAGGCCCACCTAACATAAATCTCAAATTTTCAAAATAAGTAGCTCTAGTGTTCCTCTTTAACATATAAGAAATTAGGAGGGTGTTTTTTGGTATGTTCAAGAAAAACAAATTATGACAATTAAATTGAAGGCGGATTTAGGCACTTTTTGCACAAAAACTCCAAATTTCCAATGAGTGTTTCCATTTTCCATGTTGAAAATTTTTATAATTGTCAAGACTAAGGAAATTGAATAAATAAATTGTGCCGAAAATCTGAAACTTCAAGTACCATTGCTGAAAGGACTCAGATTCTGTCATTAGTTTGAAAATCATGGACGACTATGAAAACTGTTGAAACATTTCAAACAACCGAGTATCTCGTTCGTAAAACTCAGAAGATTAGTAAGGAGTATGGTATTTTAGCCAAACCTAGTTGTAAAAAAGGACATAATATTCCTGAGAAACTTTTAATTTAGTCACAGTGATAAAGTGCCCTGAAATACTGAATTCAGGGTCAGTGTCAGTAAGCATATGAATTTCACTATCAAAGAGAAGAAAAAGAAGAAATAAATCTCAAAATTTTTCAATTATTTCTGAAAAAGGCCTACCTAACATCAACCTCAAATCTTAAAAGTAAGTAGCTCAGATATTCTTGTTTATCATATTTAAAAATTTCGAGGATGTTTTTTGATATGTTGAAGGAAAAAAAATTAAGTCTCATATTATTTAATTTTCTAGTAATACGACTTGCATGACTAAGTATGTTCCTTTACAATGGTTGATAGCTCTTATGAAAAATATAATATGCAAACATAGTAACATTAATATCTATTTGTTTCAATAAAACACAAAAGATTTTTTAAAATAGAAAAATAATTGACTTTATTATCATATTATAATTATACCATAAATAATAATCATTCCGAAGATGCTCAGTAAAATAGTAGACAATAAACCATATTTAAGATATTCCCAGAAAGAAAAGTCGTATGCCAGCGTTTCTTGAGCTTTCTGTGCTACTATGAGATTTGCTACGCTTCCAAATAGCGTGAAATTTCCAGCTATCGTTGCAATCCAAGCTAAATACAGCACGAGTGCTAAATGATTTTCACAAGGAGGTATCTGGAATGAAAATAAAAATAATTTGTTAAAATAATTTGATTTATACACACATACTTCTCAAATCATACAAAATGTATCATGATTATGCGAAGGCGAACTTTGTTTCGAATACTGACGTTGAACCTTTACTTACAAGTAACACTTCCCAAGTGTAACACTCCGATTTTGATAAAATTTGGCAGGTAGATGCTACACATGAAATAAACGAATACTTGATTTTTATTCTCTGCGGAAAAACGGTTTTAGGGGGCAAAAGACCCCATCCAAGATTTTGAAAGTTGACGCCCAAAAGGCACAAAACAACTGAACCGAAGTCAACGAAATTGTACACACACATATTGTAGACATAAAATGAGGGAATACGGGTTTCGCATTTTCCTGAAAAAAACTGTTTGGTATGGCACGGACAACTCCAAACCTTTGATCACGAAATATCAAAAGTGCTAGTAACAGTATGTCAGATGTGTGTAAATGACATGAAGAATTGCAACGAAACTTTGAGTATGAACAATACGCAAAAATAAACGAACACAGTTTCTGCGGAAAAAGCCCCCATTCAAAATTTTCAAAGTTGAGGCCCGAAAGGCCAGAGGAAGTGAACCGAAGTGAATGAAATTGTGCACAGATATTGTAGACATAAAATGAGGGATACGGGTTTCTTATTTTCCTGAAAAAAAGAATGAAAACCGTTTAGGTGGGACACACACCCTCCAAAACTTTGATTGTGAAATATAAAAAGTGATAATAACATTATGTCAAAAGTACTTAAAGGACATAAAGAATTGGAACAACACTTGTGTAGAGACAATACGCAAAAAAATAAACGAATACGTTTTATTTAGTTTCCTGCGGAAAAACGGTTTTAAGGGGCAAAAGCCCCCACCCAAAATTTTCAAAGTTGAGACCCGAAAGTCAAGAGGAAGTGAACCGAATTGAATGACATTATGCACAGATATTGTAGACGTAAAATGAGATAATTGGGTTTCCTATTTTCCTGGAAAAAAGCGGTTGAGTGAGGCACGGACCTTCTAAACCGTTGAGTACGAAATATCAAAAGTGCAAATAAGCATACGTCAGAAGTTCCTAGAGAATATGGAGAATTGCAACGAAACTTCGTATAGGGACAATTTACAAAACATTAAATGAAACGTTTTAATTTGTGCGGAAAAATAGTGTTGGGCCTAGACCCCATCCGAAATAAAGTAAATATTACCGTAATAGCGCAGGAAGGAGTGGACCGAAGCAAATGAAATTGTGTGTAGATATAATGTACATCGTATATTACAGTGCTGTACATTATATATTACAGTGCTGTATATTACAGTGTGTGTACAGTGTTTCTCAAGTGTCCCTATTCCTTTTGCTTCAAATTTGGCACATCAACAGCAAACTGGAAATAAATCGACACGTGTTTTTGTTTATGCGGAAAAATATTGTAAGGGTTAAAGGTGCCTCCTGAAATACTATAAAATACGCTATACTGTTTGTGCTTGTTGTTGATCTGCCAAATCTGAAGAAATCGGATGGAGACACTTGTGAAACACGAAAGACCATATTTTACATATCCAATATCTACATAGACCCTACAATCAGAGATGGATTGGGTCAAGTAGGTCAAGTTTTCTGGGTGGGTAAGTGGGTCGTTGGTCAACAGAATGTGACCCACTGTGACCCACCACCCACTGCAATCCACCATCCACCGTGACTCACTGCAACCCACCACCCACAATGACCCCTGCGACCCACCGACTCAGTCTGACCTATCGACTCACTCTGCTCAGTGCATTGTAGACAGTATCTTCTGAAGACTGGTAAATTTGTCTGCGTTTTACTTTCAAGACTAGTGATGAGCGCAAGAGTCTTGGTCTTGCAGTTTTTGCAAGAGTCTTGCATGCAAGACCAAGACCAAGACCAAGACCAAGACCACGAATAGCGGTGCAAGACCAAGACCAAGACCAAGGTGTGCAAGAACAAGACCAAGACCAAGACCATACCTGCAAGACCAAGACCAAGACCAAGACTCTTGCGCAAGAGTCTTGCACAAGTACTGGTACTACTTGAATTTTTTTATACAATGTAAAAAAGGAGAAAATTCATTACATCCTTTACTTGAATTTTTTTACTTCAGTAAAAGTGACACTAGAGTGAATGTATTCCCAGTAGTTATGCAATCCGTGTGATTCGATCCATGGCATATAGCTACAGTATATCGTTTCCTGAATTGGTTGTTCTCGTTTTCTGTAGATATTGCTCGTTTTCAAGCCACACAGGTGTCATCGTGCGCCATGTAAGCTATTTTGGTGGACAAACATCGTGTGCGTGGGTTTTCTTAGTTTTTTTCCGTTTCCTCCTACTTTCTTCATTCCACCATTTCAGTCTTTTTTCATCATCACCGTCTCCCTTAGCGTTGGTGCATTACTGTGGGACGTTAAACTAGATACTTCGTTTCATTTCAAAGCATACTAGTGGTGTTCTTCTTTCAAAACTGAAGAAAAATGTAGTATTGAACATCGGTAATTCCGTACACATAGGTGCTGACTACATGAGTATGGCCTTGGCTATGAGACTCAAGCATCCGTTGTAAATTTTTAATGTGTGCTCATAAAATTAATATCGACATAACATTTTCATGACATTGACAAAAACTTAGTGCATGTGACCGCAAGTTTGATTCCATGGGCAGATGCTTACACGTTGAATAATTGTTTATTCATATAATTTTTAGCCTCCTTAGGTATACGGCACATCGGGGATTGAGCGATATAACATTACACTACACAGTAAATCTATATTATAAAATTGAAAGTGACTATGCTTGTGACTCCCAATCTCTTGAACACTCTTGAACCACCAGCTCGAGATCGATCAAATCTATATATATAAAAGAGAACGTACAATTCTTTGTCCGCTCATCACGCTAATACGGCTGAACCAATTTCTTTCATTTTTGGGGGGTTATTAGGATTTGGACCCTAGATGGTTTTTATCATATCACTTTAATTTTTAATTACCAGTGTCTTGAGATAATTGACCATTCAGGTGTCCACAAATCCTTTGTTAGTTCATCATAGGTAAAAATAAACGTATTTATATGCAACCCGCATGACCGTGTCACTCGGCGGGTTAACATAAATGACAGGCGATATACAGCGGAAAATAGCTTGAATCTTCTGTTTAAAATTTTTTAATTGATTTGCTTATATTTACAGACACTTTTACAATATGCCAGCACCGGGATGACCGCAGCGAAGCGGGGCGGGTTAACATAAATGACAGGCGATATAATGTTAAGATTTACTGCAATCTTCTATGGTTTTTATCATATCACTTGAAAGCGAAAAAGTAAAAATTATCTAAGTAACAAAGTTTATTGCGTTCCGGGGTGACCGCAGCGAAGCGGGGTGAACGCTGCTAGTTTTCAATATAGTATAGATCAGGTTTGGGCCTGAAATGTTATTTATCAGTTCACTTTGAAGGAGCAACGTATGGGAGGAGGAGGAGGAGGGGGAGGTATACAAAAATGAAAATAAATAAAAATAAAAGTGACTAAGTTTGTGACTTAATAATTCTTGAACCATCAGACCGACCTTAATCAAATTTTTAACATGTATGAGGTGCCTAACTGGAAAGTTTTTTATAGTTTCATTTTGATGGTAGAACCTAGGGGAGGAGGAGGAGAGGGGGAGGTATATATAAAAATAAATAAAACTTAATAACTCTTGAAACACCCGATCTCGATCAAATTTTCAACATAGATGAAGCTCAGACCTTTCACGATTTTTATCATTTTACTTTGACGGTGCAGCATAGGGGTTGGGGAGGAGGGAGATATATGTAAAAAACAAAAGTATAAGTTACTGTCTTTGTGACTTCATCACTCTTGAACCAGCCAATCGATCTTAATGAAATTTTTAATATAGATGAGGTTCGTACTTGGGGTGTTTTGTATCATATCACTTTGATAGTAGAACTAAGGATAGGAGGAGGGTAGAGGAAGTGTACAAAAATAAATAAAACTTAATAACTCTTGAACCACCCAACCGATCTCGATCACATTTTCAACATAGATGAAGTTCGGACCAGAGATTGTTTCTGTCATATCACTTTGACGATGGAGCTTAGGGGCCGGGGAGAGGAGAGATATTTAAAAATGATCGAAAATGACCGATATTAGAGTGGAGTCTATAGTTTTCGGGGTCGCTGAGATAAACAATGACACTTCCGATGCTGTTTAAATCCGAATTTAGCCCCGTAGCTTGGCGGTGGGAGGAGAGATATCTAAAAATGATCGAAAATTAATATTAGTGTCGAATTCATAGTTTTTGGGGTCACGAAAGTGAACAGTGATATTTCCGATCCCGCTTAAATGCAAATTCAGCACCGCAACTTGGGGAAGGGGGAAGAAGAAGATATATAAAAATTATTGAAAATGACCATTATTATCAATGTCCAATTCATGGTTTTCGAGGTCATTGAGATGAACAGTGACACTTCCGATGCCGTGGCTTGCAACATGGGGAGGAGGAGATATATAAATTTATTGAAAATGACCGATATTAGTGCCGAATCCATAGTTTTCGGTGTCTCTAAGATGAACAGTGATGTTTCTGATGCCGTTTAAACCCAAATTCAGCCCCGCAACTTTGGGAGGAGGAGGGGAGAGAAATATAAAAATAATCGAAAATGACCGATATCAGAAAGCGCTTAGTAATAATGAAAAGTGACTGATTAACGAAACATATTATTATTATTATTATTTAAAATTTAACCGAACGAAGTGGGTAATTGATGCTAGTAATCCATATTCACAAGTGAGACTGATTTTATACAGTTATTTTAAATAACTTGTAGTTTGATGTCGTTATTTTGTATTTCTAATATAATTCAAAAGTATTTATACAAATTGAGTTTATAGAAAAGACATAGACAGACAGACAGATGAGTCGTTTTTAGTTTTCACTCAAATTATTCTAAAATAATAAGTTTTGATTATAATAATTTTCACTTAAATTATTCTAAAATAATAAGTTTTGATTATAATAATTATTTTATTTTCTCTCTCTTTTTTGTCGATATGCTAAACATATCATCATAATCATCATCAAAGCTATTCTGCCATTTTCGGCTGGTTGCTTGCTGCAACTGAGAAACCTCGATGTACGGTGGTCCTCAGCTAGTCTCTTCGTCTTAATGTAGCAATTTTCTTAATATCTTCCTTCAACTACAATTTCCTTTTCTCCCTCTCTCTCTTTCCTTTCACCATACCCTCTAGCACGTCATCCACAGCCAATATCCCAACCAGTTCCTCTTTCTCCTATTATCAATATCTAAAATTCTTCTTTTTTCTCCTACTGCTAATATTTCTAACACCTTCTCAGTCGTTTTCCGTTCAACACAGCTAATTCTCTCCATTTTTCTCCATGCCCAGGTTTCGAAAGTTTGTAATTTTTTCCATCGCTTTTGCGTAATGTCCATGTTTCTGCTCCATTGGAATCAGTAAAAACAAAATCTCAATATTTAATTATAAGTTTGTTTAACACAAAGATTAGCTAATGTGGTTGAAAAGAAAAATCTGACGTCTTTAGAGTGTAAAAATAATTTTGCATTTCACGGTATTTCAACTATCTGTACCGTTTTGATTTTCTTTCATTCGTCTCAGGGGTAGCCTCCCCAGTTTCGGAACCTGTGGAGTGTTGGATATGTTAAAAAATATGAAAAGATTAGCGAACCGTGGGCACCCAATAAAAAAATAAAGGTCTTTACTTATGTTGTACACTATTATCATACTTACACGAGGATAAACTATGTTACATTTAAAAACATATATTGTATTTCCGTTACTATTGGAGCATTGTAGAACTTATTATCCCTTATATCCAGAGTAAAATTTACCTATGAAAAACATAAGATTTCTTAAAAGCAAAACTTGCAAGACTCTTGCAAGCAAGACCAAGACTGGGTGTGCAAGACCAAGACCAAGACCAAGACTGGGTGTGCAAGACCAAGACCAAGACCAAGACCGAATTTTCCAGTGCAAGACCAAGACCAAGACTGGGTGTGCAAGACCAAGACCAAGACCAAGACCACCCAGGTCTTGGTCTTGGTCTTGCATTTGCTCATCACTATTCAAGACCTTCATTCCCTTTCCATTTCCATTTGTTTCTGTCTACTTACCTGAGGTGAGTAGGCTATATCTAAGTGAAAAAAGAACTTCAGGCACTTTTGGATATTGATATTTGAAATTGTAATAATAGCGATAGGACTTATACTACTACTTGGCTTCCGAGGCCTGTGAGTTTTTAGAGGAGCTAACTACTGGAAAAATGCATTTTTGAATCACTGTAATATATAAATTACAGTATTATATTAAAAAAATGGATGTAACTATGTGTGCCTGATCATCACGGCCAAATTGAAAAGTCAAATGAAATGACTTTTGGTATACAGTTAGGCCTTAATCCAAACTGGGATGTTATATTGTTTTCATTATAATACGTATCCTAAGGAGGTAGTGGGGATCCCAAATTTTGCGAAAAAAATGAGTATCTCCCAAGCCGTTAGACTTACGGAGCTGAAATTCAGTGTATTAACTCTTTATTGAAAATAAACAGATTGTGTCCTAGCATTTTTTAAATTCTCCTTTATGGGGGGGGGGGCACTTTCTATATATGGAAAATTGGTAGTGAGTTGGTTTGTAAAAATGATCAAAAGCGATCGATATTACTTAAGAAAAAAAAATCAGAAACAAAAAATACAGTCCGTCGCTTCATATATTTATTGCTTTCTACTATAATAATTGCTGAAGCTTATGTTTATTATATGGAGCGCTTACAGCACAGGGCAATCAATCCATAAAGTTGTGAGAAAAATAGACATAAAATTTGTACTGTAATCTTAATCACACAGAAATTTTAAGTTTTGGTGGTATGCATAATTATATGGAAAATTTTACACTTTTTTCCCTTTACGTTGGTCTACTTATTTTGATTTGGAACTTTCAAATTTCATCCCTTTTCCCACTGAAAAGTATCGAAAATTCAACAAGGCAATAATTATTCTATGATAACTTAATTGAAATTCATCGTAATTTGACCCATGACAAACAGCAGTGTAGTAATTGAAGGGGAAGAAGGGGGAAATTCCCATTCACCTCTCAACACTTCCCTCGAATCTCATTCCCTTTTGCCTTCTAGTGGGGAGGGAACTTGGTAATGACATCAAACCTTCATGTGTAATTACAAAAATTAAATTTATAAACAAATAAGAAATCATCAGTTCATCAGGCTTTAATTGATAATTTATGCACAAGATTTCCTATCGAAGGTGTGGTAGATGAGTTTCTGTTCTCCGTGAGTCGGCATTGCCAACTGACATGGTCGATATGGAAAAGACGTTGTATGGTGATAGAGAGGTGATACTTCTTGCTGAGTATTTCAAAACTGACCGAGAAAAATCGTTATCAGACTTAAGTCTAACAAGCAGATTGTCGATGAGGAGTTGCAGAATCGGGTAGAAGTATTATCAATTTCCCCTTATGAATTTAAGATGACTGATATTAGAAATAGACTAAGTGCTCAAACATTGTCTAACTTGTTGTTCATCAATGCTAACTGGCCCACCGCTAGACAAGCTCAAAGTAGACGAGCTAGTTATTTCTTGGCTGAAGGATGGACATCATTCCGTTGTGAATGATTTACCACGAAAAAATCCTGGAGGCCAATGGGAAATAAAAACTATTTCAGATTTGTTTTAAGATGGCAAATTACGAGTTATGGAAAATTTATATTTGTATTACTAATGACTTATTTGTGTTATTCAACTTTGTACCGAAATTTTAACAAGACTCTTCTTTCCTTTTTATAAACTAAAAGGTAAACTACTTTGAATAAATATTCATAATAATTGCAATTATGCATATTTGTAACTTAAATTTAATGTGGTATTTTAGTGATTACACAAATTACAATTATGAGCATACTTTGTGGAGATGCTCTCACAGAGGGTACCCGAGCACCTTTATACGATATGAAAAACTGATTTTTTAAGTCTTTTGGAGAAAAATACTGTGAACTGAGAAATCATAACTTTTTCATGTTGTACAGGGATATTTTCCTGCGAATAGAAGTTTTTTTTTTTTTTTTTTTTTTTTGGAATGCGTTGAGAAATTAACACTTGCAAGAATACTCTCTTAATACAAGTATATTTTAGGCACACAATAATCCCCCCCCCACCTCAAAGTGATTCAATTTCCTCACTGACAAATACTTTACCATTTTATATCGTAAAGGTCAGATCCACCGTTATTGTAACAGAGTGGTGCTTGAGCGATTGACCATAGAAATTCAAACTACGATTAGTGACAATTTCACAGTTTTGTTTTATTACAAGTGTAAACTCTTTAGTCAGTAAAGAAGAGGCCGTGGATCATGTGTCAGAGTTGATGACGATGGATTTTGGTGAGTTAGAGTAGGTCACAGTGAATGAGAGTGGTTCATGATGGGTCAGCGTGGGTCACGGTGATTCGTGGGTCAGAGTGGGTCACGATGGGTTGTGGGTCAGTGGGTCGTGGGTCAAATTTTCATTGGTCCATGCATACAATTTCATTCGTTTCAGTCCACTCCTTCCGCCACTCAACGCCTCGGTCAATTCAGCAGTTTCTTTTTCTTTTCAGGAAAATACGAAACCCGTATTCCCTCATTTTATGTCTACAATATCTGTGCACAATTTCATTCACTTCGGTTCACTTGTTCTTGTCTTTTGGGCGTCAACTTTCAAAATTTTGGATAGGGGTTTTACCCCCTAAAACCGTTTTTCCGCAGAAAATTTAAAAAAAAAAAAAACACGTATTCGATTATTTTATGTGTAGTATCTATCTGCCAAATTTTATCAAAATCGGAGTGTTATACTTCGGAAGTGTTACTTGTTAGATTCTGCATCTATTATAAGAAGGCTTAATTTACGGTTACCATCTGTCACGTTTTTGGCGGGACAACCTGAATGTTAAGAAAATTTTCAGCGTCCCGAAAACGACGAACTTTATATGGAGTAACACAAGAAAATATGGGACAGATATTCTTAGTGATATTTACAATTTCAATCCGTGATGCGTACCTATGACTGACGAAATATTGAAATGGCTCTATGGTTACAATTTTCGTGTTGAGTGCATTGAAATCACCGCCAGTTACGTTATTCTTTGTCTGTACCGTTTCAGTGGTTCATAATGTCTGTCAAACTAACTGCCAACAAGCTGACACCACGAATTTACTGTTATGTGTCTTTTTTGGATTAAATGTTCATTCATGAATATGTGTATTTCTTTCTATGATTGTTAATAAATTGATCCATACGGAAATTTGGATATGAGCAACCGGCGATTTTTGCATGTTTACTGAGTCCCTCATTAACTTAAGTCTTTAGTTTTAGAACTTACGGACCAAAATAATAAGTTACTAAAACTGATAATTCACGGACAGTGTTGCCAATTTATTGGTATCCTCCAGTTATCTTTTCTTTTAAAGCTTTGATGGGGAAATTTTCAGTCTGGTGGCTAGTGAGAATACTTGGTGGCTTGTAAATCACTTTTGGTGAAAATTTAGCGGATGTTTTGTTGTTGTGAATTCGTCGCCTTGTGTATGCAGAAGAGTATGTATTGCTCACTGCCCCAGCCTCTTATCTTTTCGACGAAGCAACAGTGAACGAATCAGAAGTATTCAAATGTTATCCAGAGATAGTCAAACATCACAGTTGCTAATATGGGCAAGGAGAACAGTTCTTAAAAATCTCGCCTGATACGAACGCAAGGTAGAGCTCAACAACTTAAGTTATAATTCTGATACTGTCCAACAGGAAAACAAGTGGTATTTTTTTAAGTGTCATTCTTCCTCATGTACAGATCTAACTGCGAAGGTGAGTAATTAAATATTTAGGGTCTTATGGAGAGTCACTTTGACGCATATCTTTCGCCCTGCTGTAGCGGCGTTTGAGCCCAGTCTGAACTCGTACAGCATACACGCCCTTATGACTCTCTGTGGAATCCCCATGTTGGATATACCAACACCAATAACTGACCTTCGCCTTATCTCCATTCGCATTCAACTCACGATGAGAGGGCCAATTGAACAAAGACCTCCACAAAAAGCGACAGAACTTTCTTGGTTACCTTTACATATATATATAATTCATTTCAAATTGTTCAGCCATTTTCGGGAGATGATGACATAGACAATGTCGATTTGAATATGAAGAAAAAAACTATAGAAATGGCTTCCTTCAACCGTTGAAAGATGAATTTTCTAAAACGCTTGGATACGTTTCCCCTTAGTTTAGGTAGAGAGGTCCATCTTTTTCATTTAAGGGATTCGCGATATACTAGATTTCTGGCATAAACGTTGAACTCCGTGTGGGATTCGCAATTATCTCTCACCAAGTAATTTAACAAATATAGATTCGATGGATAAGATTTCTCTTAATTTGCTATGTTTTAGAATGATATATCCATTCATTTTAAAACGTCATTTTTTTTCACTTCTAGTATGTAGCATTTTCGAATACTTCTTCTCCTTCTTTTATTATTAATATTATTACCTCACAAATTCCTTTCGTTTACATTGTTGTCTGCTCGTACGAAATTTTGGTCTGTGAGGTTTCGCCTGTACGAAATTTTAGTCTGTAAGATTTTGAATAGGCGAGATTTTCGTCCACAGGGTTTTGGGCAGCGAGATTTAGGCCACATGAGGTTTTGGTCAGTGATATTTCTGCCGCACGTGACCTTGACCCGCAATATTTTAACTAGCGATGTTTCGGCCGTGAGATTTTGATCGTATATGGTATTTTAAAAATTTCAAATCAATTACTCCAAATTGTCTTTAAAATGTTAGATCTGATAAAATCATCTTTAACTAAAATACTAATAAATTTCACATTTGTATTGAACTAATATGGCGGAGAGAGCAACCCTCCTCACCTCACCGTGCTTCACTTCCTAAGCATTGGGTAAACGGGAAATGACATCTCTGTTGCTCTGGGGATACCTTTCACAACCATTTTTCCATCTCTTGTGCTTAATTTATTACCACACATAATACCATTATAACAAGAATATAATAGAGCTCCTTCGTGGCTAAGCGGTTAGCGTACGCGCTTTTGGCGTGGCAGACCCGGGCTCGATTCCCGACGGGAGCTTATGTGGTTTGGATTCCACATTAATCAGTAGGGGCGTTAAAACCGGCTCAACTCAAGAACTCAATAGGACTTCTGCGTTTAATTGTGTTACATGACAATGGAATATTACAAACTTGTCATTTACAAAAGAAATAGAATTTTATAAATAGGGAATACACTTACCTGGTCCAAAACTAAAATTGTAAGCGGAACGTTGCTGAATAAATTTGAACCAATGAGAACAAAAACATAAAACAATCCAAGAACTTTTAAATCAAAGAAATCTTTGTCGATTATCCCCATTTTGTCCCAGAAAAAATGAGGCAATCGTGTTCTGTTAAATCCTGAAATCAAAATAAATAAATAAATAAATAAATAAAATAATGAATGATAGAAAAAAACAGAAATATTTGCGGAGGGATTTCTAAGAAGAAATGGGTATATTTCTAGTACATAGCTGAAGTATTTGTTTTGTTTGTTTATAATGATAAAACAAATGACATTTGTGACAGCATGTCACCATAAAGATACAGTATTCAACATACGGACAAGTGGAAATTAAAGTGGTGTACGAGTCACTTCGTAAAAGAAAATTACAGTAAAACCTGTCTTCAACGGACCCTTTATTAAACGGAAAACTGTCTTAAACGGAAATATTTCACGATCCCATGAATTTTGGAGAACAAAACGTGTAAAAGTCCCTTCATTAAGCGGAAACTATGTTACGCGGACAACGGAAAGAAAAACAAACCTTTAACGGAAAATTCTGAGTTCCGGACTGCAGCGTTTAGAAGATGTTTAGACATTTTGTGAGACGTATACGTTACACTGTCTGCGTGAAAATGTTCGTTCTTTTGTTAAATATTTCTGGGCAGTGTTGACCTTCCTCAACCACTACTCATACTCACCCCCACAAACTGTCCTTAATCCCCGCAACTTAATCAAGAATCATACGGAATGTCGGAAAGAAGGAAACGAGATACAGGAAGAAGAGGAATACGATACCGAGTTCGAAGAAGAGTGTAGAATACATACATATCAAGATGCTCTCAGAAGTTTAAAGGAACTGCAAAAAAATTGCCTTACGGAAAAATGATTCTGATTTACTTAGCTTAATGTCTCAGGTTAAAGTGTATGCGGAAAGTCAAGCAGCCAAGCAGCAATGTACACAGAAAACCCTGCTTGGCTATTAGAGAAATAAAGAAAACGTGTGCATAGTATTATTCGTATTCGTTTTATTTTTTTGTGTGTTTATTCGTAGAAGAAAGAAGTACTGTAATCGAACAATGTATGTACAGCAATATATTTTCTCAGTATGCCCCTTTATAAGCATGTATTTTTTTTTTAAAAAAAAGTAAAGGTCTACCTCCACTAAGCGGAAACCTGACTTAAACGGAAATTTTTGCAAGTCCCGCTCGATTCCGCTAAAGACAGGTTTCACTGTATTTAGACGCAATAAACAAGTTGTAGGTAAATCAATCTGTTCATAGAAAATATGAAATAAGTTTCTGAAAGATGGCAAATTTCAACAGATGACTGTAAAATTGTAGTGATAAAGGAAACGATTGTTTTGTTTATCAGAAATGTGGTGTTAATCAGTCAAAAAAATATGACTTACACCAGTTTAACTTTTACCCGTCCATATCACATGATGACATCATTATTAATTATTTGCTTAAAATTTTACAACAAATTTCTTTAAAAAATCTTATATTAATATACTTGCAAGATTTTCAAAATTTGAAGTAAACAATGTAGACAAGAATTAGCATAGATTACAAGTACCAAGTGGTAACTTAGGAGTATGACTATCACTGTTAAGAGATAAAATCTTCGAATTAAGTGTATATAATATTATTTTAACATATACGGCACATGAATAAACAAATACTATTTTTGATAGGTCAAACAAATTTCCAATTAAAATGGTAACGAAAACAAGACTTTTAGCGCCACAAAAGTTTGTTTTCTTCAATTTTCTCGAATACTAAGCATTGGAATTTAATCTCAAAAATTTCGTTTTGTTCAACTTGAATTCATGTATCAACTGATGTATGTATGAATAATGTCCCACGATTATGCTTCGAGAATAAGAGAGACGACGATGATGATAATGAAAGCATGAAATCAAGAAAGTGGAAGGAAAGAAGAATGCCACGACAAAACTCACCCACACGATATTTGTCCACCATAAGGCCTACTTGACGGGAGCAGGGATTGAACCAAAAACCTCAACCAGAGTTAAATGTTCTTTCTTTCAGCCACCACGGTCCCCTAGCTTGTAATTAATTTTGCTGTTGTTTTATAATGTGTCATTTACTGCAGTAAAGAGATCACGTTTCATGTGGAAAAGCAGTAACTTTTTTTTTTAAATGGCATATTTTAGCTTGTTAAAACCCAGGCCCGTATCCAGGGAATTTAGGGGGACCGGGCCCCATCTAAATTTTTGCTGCCCCCTAAAATTTTCACGGAAGGCTTGCAAATGAACTATAATATGGTGATAAACTATAATATGGTTGGATCGGCCCCCCTAACTTCAGCCGTCCCCCCTACATTTTTGGGCTGGCTACCGGCCTGTTAAAACCTACATTAAACGATCAAAATTGGCACGACTACTAAGTGTACATAGAATTATAACATGATCTAGAGTAGTAAGATCTTAATTTAAACTTACCATCAAGCCATACAAAAATTCCGAAAAACATAATCAAGATGCTCCAATCAACGCCTCTCAAAGCAACATAAGTGTCTCGTTTGTTGAAAACGGCATCCACTACAAGAACGAGAGTTGCGCCACCTATTGGAACCAATCCTAGAAAATAATGCGAAAGTAAACTATATTTAACTACTTTTTACTTTTAAGAGCAATATGAAGTAAACTCAGCTCTAATTTGTAAGCAACAATAATATTTTTGGATCAAAAGATCCAAAATATTTCAATCAAAAATTTTCTTGTACGCCATATGTATCTCGATAACTACATGTAATGTAGCCAAACCCAAACTATCACTTAACTCAGTATGGTGTGCTTATTCCGTAGAAAATACGAAAACTCGATTTAGGGACCGTTCAAAAATTTTGTGGCTCCTGATCCAAAAACTAATTATTAGTCAAGGTCGTAATCTTTGGGTACATTTTTTGAATTATTCTTACAATTCTTGGCCAAGATCGCAATCTTTTGATCTATTTTTTTTTTTTTTATCATTTCTAAAATTCTTGTTATAATACAATTGACTGTTTCATAATACCAAGGCAAAAAGCCATCTGATAAAATAATTTTATTAAAATGTAGTATCAATTGTTGATTTATGATAGGATAGTGATTTTATCGATTAATACATTGGGTTCATATTGCAGATTCGAATTGATGAACGAAAAGTTCGGAAGTCTCGGTTTAGATAAATTTAAATGCGAGATTTATTGGTTTAAAATGAAACGTAAGGTGAATATATACAGACTGGCAAGAAAGTCCCTTTACGTCTGCACTTATTTCATCCGTACATTAAGAGGCCCTATCACAGCTAAATTAAGATACCGCTAATTTTGCAGTTATTATGTGATATCTTGAAATAGGTAAAAGATAATCGAAATGTGGAACAAGATCGCCCTACACAATATTATTTTACATGAGATAACGTTATCACAACTCACTTATATGCTGTTGATTTCCAGCCATTTTGAAATAGGCATTTATTTTCGCGTTTCTAAATGGCTGCAAACAAAAAGCTACTAGATGACTCGTGATAACGATACCTCATGCAAAATAATATTATCCAGGGCGATCTTGTTCCACATTCCGATTATCTTTTATCTATTTCAAGATATCACATAATTACTGTAACATTAGCGGTATTTTAATTTCGCAGTGATTGGGCCTCTTAATAATACTTACAGGTCCAAAATGTCCGTCCGTATGTGCACCTCCATTGCCTCTACAGCAAAGTTTGATACGCCTCTATGACCTCCTACTCATACGCTTTAGCAGCTTCGGCGTCACGAGCACATTGTCTGCAGATCACCATTGTCAACGTACCGCTTGTTCCTGATGTGTGCTTTGATGATACCGCATAGGGCATTGTCTGGTGTCGTAAGGTCCCGACTTCGAGGCGATCAAGAATAAGGGATTGCTGATTTTAGGGGCCTACGTTGTATTCACTGGCCAGAGAAAAGCACGTTCGTGCATTCACGAACAGAAAGTGAGATGTGGTCGGCAGGTCCATCACATTGGTAAACAACCGTGTTGTTGATGCCCAGATTTTGCAGCTGTGGAAGAAGCCAGTCATTCAACATCTCCAGGGAAGTACCTGGGTCACGGAATCCTTAAAGAAGGACCAAAAATATGTTGTTCAGTCATTCCAGCCGAAAGCATGACGTGCACAGGACTGTTCGCAATTTCTTGATAAAATATGGGTTTTTTCTATATCAAGACCTTCCTATCCCGCGAACTCCGATAAATATCACATTCATCAGAAAGAAGACCGCAGTTCCGAGCAGGAATGGTGGGGAAAGTCTCCAACAAGATTCTGCATGCTTCCTGCCGGCGGTTCAGGGCATCGTAGGTTACCGTAGCTCATTGATGGCAATTAGCTAGAATGCTTGCAGACCATCATGTATCTGGGTTGTGCTCCTTGCAATTCCAAACTCTGCCAAACTCTTTCTGGTCGACTTGAAGGATGAACGCATCACTGATGCACTAGCTTCTGCATACGTTTCCTTTCGGGTTGATGGATGACCAGAAACGCGTTTCTCAGGCGAAAAGCTTTGTTTTCCTTCCTGATTAACGTCTGACGACTTAATGGTTTCCTACCAAACCATTCACGAAACCTATCCATCACCTGCGCCATATTTTCGTTGTCGTGTTTCCAGCCATACATTTGCACTAAGCTCTCCTCTAAAGTGAAATCACTGTATCTGCCATTATTGTTCACCAAACACGGAAAGACAAGACAATGAACTGCTCAACGCACAGACTTTATTCTCCTCTCTTCACAGGTGATCACACGGCAATCACGTGAGGATCACTGTTGCCATATCGATAAGCAGGATGAGAGGTTCAAATCTTAAATATCTTAACATCTTACATTGTTGCACGCGTTTATTAGTGATCGCAACAACTCGTGAAGCCTGGGTCCTATACAAATCATAGAAGTAGTTTGCATTACGTGTAATACATCGGAAGATTTTGGCATAATTCGGAGCTGCTCTCCGAACACACCCTGGAGAAAACATCAAATAGCAGAACTGTATCAACCATGTTGCCAAACTTTGAAGTTAGAATGAACGAGGGACAAGAAAATAGCACGTAAAGAACAATAATATGAACGGCACAAATTATTCGAGTTAAATCGTAACAATAATAACAGTAAAAATATAAAACAACGATAAAAAGAATAGTAGCAAAAATTACGAAACGTAATCTAGTGGCGTTTCGACAACACTATACCCTTTGGAGATGTTCTTCGTATAGCACGAGAAATAACACTGGTAAAATTTCATGGATGGAAGTTGACCAGAACACACCCTTGCTTTCTATTAGGTAGTAATAGATCTAGGTCAAGCTTCATGACTCGTTGCGATCACTATAGTTAGAGTATAAAGGTACTTTCTGGTTGCACTGTATTTGGTCCAAAATTTCAAATTGACATTTTTTCCCACTAAATATACGTTAATATCATATCTATTGCATTAGTTACACTAACTGCATATTCTAAATTTTTTTGTTTTCTATTGTGTCTTGTTAAATATTTTAATTCAACACGATAATAATCCGCAGGATTTTTTCAGGGGAGAAATGGGGCAAAAGACCGACATAGAAGCGAAGTTGTGAATGTACACACCTTAGTGTATGTAGTTAATACTTGATGTATATATAAAAGAATTATTATTGATGCAGTTTCAATAACTCTATTTACTACAATTTACTACTATTTACTCTATTTAAATTTTATAATAGTTGGGGAAGAAAATCTAATATATTTTCATATGTGCTGTATTTCGAAGAACTCAACTCCTTCCGAAAATTCAGAGAGAGGAATTGACTCTTTTTGACCCTTGCTGCGGACCTCCATGACGATAATTACTTTAAAAAAAAATAATTGAGCTGATTTTTTGCTATTTTCCGTATTATCATTCGATTATCAATCAAATCTGCTTACATTCAATATTTGTAGGTTTTCTTAAGAAAAATCCCTCAAAGTACTCAAAAATCTCCCTTTTATTATCAAATTTTCCCTAGTTTGTTGAATGTAAAATTCCTATGACAGAAGTTGTATGATAAGATTAATGTATCTATATTAAAGGAAGTGTCAACCTAATTTGTTCTATTCATTTGTGTTTTGCTTCTATTGTTTTTAAATTTCCTTCATTCTTTATTTTTACAAACAATACACCCAGCCAATAAATTATGCTATTTTGAACGCACAAATAAACTGTTGCTATTGTATTGCTTTATTTCTGAAGGCCAAAGAAAAAATTAAGCATGTATATTGATCAGTGAGCGCGAGGATTTCCTTAGATTTTCACATTTATTGAAAAATTCTCTTTTTGTTAAATTTAACTATGAAATTTCCCTACATTTCGTTCTTTCTATAAGGTTATTTGAACAATAATTATGTATATCTTTCGTATGAGAAGAAATATTACGCTATAATAACATATTAAACGTAAGTAGAAACATAGATTAACCACATGATTACAAATTAGTTTCCGTGGAAACTTCATAAACTATTTAATAATTTTCCATTTAGTTATTTATTTTGTTCACATTATTGTGTTAGTTGTTATAATTAATATAGAATGGAAATATAGAATATAAAAGAATCAACTGAAAGCACGATATTGACTAATTATATGTGAATTACTTGCAAAACATGGAGTTCCATCTATGCGTTACATAAAAAAAATTATGTAATAAGGATTTGATGATTTTCATAATTTTACTTGGGTGATTGAGGATTTACCAACCTTGATATATGCAACAAAATACGTTGGGTTAATTGAACTTCTAAATTTGTAGCTAGTTATATATCTACAGCGTATTCTGGAAGGAAAGGGCCATACTTTGGGAAATGATATGTGATTTTAAAAAAAAAGTTCATATGAATATGTGTCCTATTTTGAATAACTGAAATATGTACAGAAATAAAAATAGAGAAACGTAAAGTAAAACCGGAACATGTAAACATGGAAAGGTAAGAGTACTTGTCTAAGTAAATATTAAAAGGGCCATGCTGATACTAATTAATCTGTGGTATAGCAATAATTAGTACAAGATAACTAATTAGGCAAGTAATTAGTGTTGAAAATACGATCTTTAAACTGATGGTAACTAAAGAAGGTAAAAGCCTACATAGCACATCAAACAGTAGATTCTCTAAAACGCATGCGTCGAAGGACATCTTGTATTACACTTCGAAGCTGCCGATTAATTTCGCAGATTAATTCAGCAGCATTTATAATGTGAACTTGCAATTTATCCCTTGTATTCACTCTTTCCAGGTAAATCTGTTTTATTAACTTCCATAAATAGAAATCAAGAGAGGTTAAGGTCAGGAGAACGAGGTAGCCAAGCAACCCGATTACCACGACCAACCCACTATTAAGGGTAGGTCATAGGTGGCATTCAGATGTTCAGTCATCAACCAACTGGCATCAGCCGCTGCTCCTCATGCTGCAAGGTGAGGTCCCGCCTTTTGTTCAAAGGAACATTATCTTACCGATCCGTAAAAGAATGTTTGTAATAGATTAAGGTTCCACTGTGCATACATGCATTCATGAAGGATGTAGAAGGAAACAAGAATGTCGCCAACATTACTACTACACTTTATGGAAAATCTGTCTTTGTATCCTGTGACAAGGGTTACATTAGGATTTTCCCCAGCCCAAGTATATGTATTATGGCTATTATTCACACTGATTTCAACTACTTGTTACATAATACATACATTTGCTATTTATCATTTTCTTTATAAGACATGAAACAATGTAATAATTCAAAGTGTTAAACTAAAATATATCTCAATCGTTCAAAAGCTTATTTCTTTCAATTTTTATTATAGAAATATTTATATTTATAGAAATATAGAATATATTTATAGAAATATAATTTTATTTAAATTCATTTTTCACTACATACTGTATAATACTAGGGATGCGCACGAGACAAGATTTGTGGTTGTCTCGACTCGAATAATGTATATTTTTCTATTGGAAGAGCCTTGTCTCGACTCGAATTTTGTCAGGAGAATCCTGTCTCGACTCGTCTCGTGCGCATCCCTATAATACATTTTCAAATCAAATATTTTTAATCAACTTCATTAAGAATATAGCTGCAAAGTTTAACAAGAGAAAGAGTTATTAAAATATCTATTTCCATCTTTTGTGCAGACACTCGTTCTAATTTAGAGTTTTTTTTTTTTCTATTTGCCTGTTAGCACCTTGGTATAGCGTTGCTCGTACAACTTAGGAAGCCTACTCAAACCTAGGAAGCAGTCAGGTTCGTTTGTTCCTGGTGTAGATGACTCTTTTCGCATGAAGCAGGCGTTTCTTGCTGCACATTACGTCATTTTGAAAGATTGAAACGTGCAAAATTTCATATTTGTTTCCACTGGCGCAAGTGGGATCGTTACTAAATGCGAAATCACACATAAACATAAATATAAGCCAGGGGCGGATCCAAGACCGACTTCTGGGGGGGGGCGGTGGGTTGTCATAATGCTACATTTAAGGGTTCCAAACTCTGGGATGG
The DNA here is from genome assembly GCF_964235325.1 of Thermobia domestica. Taxonomy (NCBI): domain Eukaryota; kingdom Metazoa; phylum Arthropoda; class Insecta; order Zygentoma; family Lepismatidae; genus Thermobia; species Thermobia domestica. The sequence continues at coordinate 211,168,660 of NC_137465.1, forward strand.
ATTTTATTTATATATATATAAAATAAGAAAGCTTCCTCTTTTGGGGTGGCGATCGGGGCGATCGCCCCCCCTGGATCCGCCCGTGATATAAGCTACTGGACTTTTATTAAGGAATGTTGTTATAAGAATTCTTTCTTTCAGTCGTCAGATACTTTATCAACTTAAAAAACGTTAGGGTTATTTTAATATAATGAAAGATCAACATTACTCATGTATTTTAAATATTCAAATTTCTCTTCCTGGCAAAAGGTAGAACTGTTATGAAATTTAGCTCAAAATAGTTTCTTGGAGGTCTAATTTAAAAATAGAAGAACTTTTTGTTTTTGTTTAGTTTAACGTCTTAAGTTTATGCACCGAAGCTAATGGAGGCGGTGATAATAAGATGAAAGATAATGGTAGAATGAAGAAAATGGAAGGAAACGAGAAAACTCCGAGAACACCCACGCTTAAGGTGTTTGTCCACCACAAAGTCCATGGACCTCACGCACCAGAGATAGAAATAACAAATAAACTAGCTAAATGTATTATAGAGATTCATAATTTTAAAGATTCTTTTCATTGTGTTTGTATCTTTATTTTGAATATTAATTACAGGGCTACTTGCTGAAATATTATACAGAAAATAAATTACTAGTCTTTATCTAACCTTCTTAGAAATAAAGCTCAATTCCGTTCAATCTCTTATGCAAAAGACAGATCGCATGTTATACCAGAAAACAGAAGAATGTTTTAAAATATTCCTGCTTTGGGTTTTTCATAAATTACTCCTTAGTTTTGGCTCTAAAGAGGTAATCTGACAAAGATGTATCTTGAGGACATTCTATTTGGTAGTGAGCAATTATCAGACAATTAGCAAATAGCGTGAAGCATATGGTTAATCATTGTAGTCTGTTTTTAGTAAAGCCTGTCTCAGACGGGACTGAAGTAAGGATGCGATTCACGATGTAAAACTCACGATCTTACTTAACGATTGTGTGAGAAATAACTTATCCTTAATCCAGGTTGAAATTTTCTGCTGTCGTTATTTGGATCTTGACTTAGAGGGAATAGAAGCAGTTTCTATTTTCTCCTGGACTTGCATACAACTACAAATCAGAAAAGAGTAGCGTCTGACGACATTCAACTTTAATTCTCGCTGTCATTTCCAGACAATGGTGCCTGGACAAGAGAAGCATTAATGGTATTAATAGAGTCATACGAAAAATATGATTTTTGTATAACGACGTGAAGCACGAATTATATTATTTAAAAAATGCAAGAATAGAGGCCTTAGAGAAACACTACAGGTGTGAACAAAAGTAATTATATCTTCTAAAAGATTAAAAATAGGTGATTTAAATATATTTTGTAATTTGTATACTAAAAGATAATGTATAGGTTAAAAAAGAAACAATGAGAGTTATTTGTCACCTGCTCCTCTTTTTTCTTTTTTTATGGGTTGGGCGGATTTTGTGCCAACAACAAAGCAGATATCGCTGCTATGACTATTTCATCCTCTTCGGATGAACTCATATTATGAAATAAAAAGACAATAATATTTATGATTGCGACAGTTAATTGCCCTGTACGTAACACACGCTTCAAGCGTTTTTCGTCTGTTTAATACAGCGACCAAGAGAGGGTCTGCTGGTGAAAGCTATCTAGTTTTAAGGATTGTCTGAGATCCCTACATAACCTCAGGATAAAAGAAATTGTATGGAAGTTTGAGTTAAGCAACACTGTCAAGTTGTAACCTGGTTTTGAAGCCTCAGTTCAGGTCCGTGTGAGAAGGGCTTTCCATATTTTCTTATATTTCCATCTCTTATCAAAACATTTTTTGCAACGAATTTCAAGCATTGATAATGAAAAATTAAACCAATATTTCTGTAGTAAGTATCCAAGCAGAATTTCATAATTACTTGCTTTATTATCTGGCACCAGTAAATTTTCAACCCTATCTGGCAACGACGCACAATTCCTGCAGCATTTAGCATAGCACCAAGAACACCTATCATATGCATACTGTAATATTATCGTTGAATTTCCACCCATGACTGCGACAAAACTGCAGGGATAAAGAGCCAAACCTATAGGGAATTCATAAGGATCTAGGGTTGTTTTTTGCGGACTTAGTCTCTGGAAGGCTGTTCCACTTTTTATGTCCAGAAGTGTACAAAATATTGTGGCTCCTTTCTATGTGAAAATCTAACAGACAGATGCACACATTCCTTTAAGGATGCGTGACTAACATCATTCATTCAGATCTTGCACCAGAAAATCTTCAGACAAAGGAAGTCTACATATCATGAGTATCACTTATTCCATCAGAATGTGCAGTCCCTTTCAACCGCCTAGGTCTTTGGTTGTAAACTTACGCCAGGTCCCATACACTAACGTATTGGCAGCTGCTAACAAGACTAGCGTATGAAATTTTATGGTTACGACTGAGAAATACGTCAATGTATGGCTGACTTTATGGAGCGAAACTATTGCGGAGGAAAACTATACTTATATATGTAACTAAAGTTCAATTCGTGTCTAATTAAGCAGACGGGAGCAGCTAGCCTCTACGTAGTCTTTTAAATTTAACTTACAGAAACATATAACTTAACACAAGCAATATATTTTATAAAGTTACAGTTGCATAAAATACAGTAAAACCTCATAATCCAGACTAATTATAGGGATAAGTTGACCGGATTAACTGAAATATCCCAAAGAACAGTAGAAAGTGCGTTAAAACCCTGTTTATAGTACCGAGACTCGTTATGATGCAAATAAAGGGAAAAGGCCTAAATACTAATACTACTAATGTACTGTAGTATACTGCTAATAATGCACTGAATTCTACCGTATTTGAGAACAATGGCCAAATACAGTACAGTATTTTTTAACCGTCACGGAGCTATGTAAAGAATACAATTGTTCACTACTAACCACATTTAAAATCTTGAGCCTTATTCCTATAAAATTCTGCGTTACGTTGACGCAACCCGTTACAGAATGAATCCCTTTGAATTTTGCTTCCTCCGTGTTCGGATTAAGCGAAATCAAACTTACCAGGGTCAGAGACGGGTGCAGAACAAATTCCTGACGGGGGCAGAGCTGAAAGATTCTAAGTTTTTACTCTCTCTCTCACCGGACTTTAGCAGCACTGATATCTCTACTGCTGCAGGGCGAACGACTCTTTGCCCCCCATGATCGGAGTTCGAATTCGTGAAGTTTTACTGTAGTTTGAATACTTGCATTACATAAAATAAAGGCATAGCCTATGTACTTACCGATATCAAATTTTGCCAGTGGTGTCGACGAAAAGAAGAGAGCAATAACCACGATGAAAACTAAAATAATCCAAATCTGAAAGAATTTAGAGCCACTTTGAGTGCTGTTCAGTGACACATCATCGACTGATTGACTGCCAGTTGAATACGATCTAAGTGGTGCAGTTGGAACTCTTCCGAGAGCTGGATAAATGTCTCTCACTTCTTTCGTAGGTAAAGCGCTAGATGGCGTTGACTTTTTGTCTTCATCATCTTCCTGACCAACAAACAAACGAAAGTCGTATGCTGGAGGGGAATAGGCCTCTTCGGCAGCTTCTACATATTCAGGAACACTCTGGTTATTCGAGCATAAAAGAGGACGTCTCTCTGCAGACTTAGAGTTCGCCCTCCATTGCCTTATTTGGTAATGCAAATAGAGCATAAATATGTTAATGATTTCACAAAGAATGGCTGGAATACCTAAATAGGTCACACTAGTTCTGAGATTTAATTGGCTCTCTCTATACTCAGGCGAATCCGTCTTTGCTGCAATCAAAGCCATCTGTGGATTGCCAAATATTGTGGTAACACTTCCAATATTGCTTGAAGTGGCCACAGCTAGGAGTAAAGTACTCAATTCCAGAGGATTCCTGGTCTGTTCCATCCAGTACGTAAGAAGAACAGGAGTCAAAATGACACAGCAAGCATCGTTAGTAATTAAAGCAGATAAAACAAATGTAATAACACTCACTCGCGTTAAATAACAGAAGAAAGATAGGTTTTGGCCCAAAACTTTTTCCAACAAAGTATTTAACAATCTTTCACGTTCAAAATAATAGGCCAATAGCATCATTCCAAGAAGCAGAAATATTGTTTGTAAGTTACCTTTCTCGCCCAAAATGTTATAAACATCATCTTGTGACAGCACAGTTGTCACAACCATAAGGAAAGCTCCAAACAGCACAGCTGTAGCTGTACCTAAAGGGATTTTCTTGAAGTTGAATAGCACGAAGGGCAAAATCAACAGAAACACTACGCTTCCAAGGGCCAGTACTACTGGGTCTGCTAATTGATGCTCTATACGTGATCTTTGGCCAGGAGTGCATGTTGGTGAGATTGGAAGCTCTTTGTGTGTTACTGGGGGCAAATGACGAAGGCACTTCTTTATCATCTTGTTTCAACGAAACTGAAAGAATTATTCGTTTCCAGTTGTTTTAAACTCCATTGTGTAGTTAACGTTGAACTTCAACTCATAAAGAGAAACCTGAAAGTAAAAAAAAAAAAAAAAAAAAAAAAAAAAAAAAAAAAAAGATATGTAATTAAATGTCTTAAATAAATATCGCTCAACCATGCCCATCAATTAAATAAAACGTTGGCAAATGAAAATCTTCACTACGCTTCTAGTTTATTTATTCATTTTAAATTTTAGGGAAAAATTTGACAATTAAGAACACCAACAAGTACCAACGTCACAGTGAACCAGGGCCGTAACTTGTGGGGGGAGAGGAGGGGCAACTGCCCCCAGGAAAGCTCCCCGCTGTTCGAAAGGGGCCCATTTTAATACAAAATTTTCTTACTCCATATAATATACGAACATGAAATTATAAATGAAGCATCAAACAGGTTCCCTACATTACATAAACTAAACAGCACAAAAAAGATAAATAAAATAAAAGTGAGTCGTGGACCCTTTTCAGTAAAAAATATCTACTACTAGGGGCCCTAGAAATAATATTTATTCATATGATTTTGAGATTTGTCAATATTATCTCCTCAATTAATTTGTCGTGTATGGGACGGGCCCAGAGGCGTAACTAACGGCCCTCAGACGTTGCCGTGCGGGAGGTTACACAGGCTCCGGGGGGCCCATAAAGAAGAAGAGAAAAAGGGAAAGGGGGTCATTAAAAGTAAGAGAAAGAGGGAAAGAGGGGCCCCCAAGAATTAGAAAAACAAGTTTTTCTAAGGCCCCAAATGCGTAAAAGTGCTTCCCCCTCCCACGAAAAAATCTAAGTTACGGCGCTGCAGTGGACACCATGGGAAGGAGTTTGGTTTTGGTTTTTGGTTAACCAACAACAAACTAAATTTTACCAAGCTTTGAAAATTTGATCCATGACCCACTCACCGTGGCCTATTTTGACCTACCACCCACCAAAACCCATCGTCATCAATTCTCATCCATGATCCACGTCCCCTCCCCACTAACTAAAGAGTTTACACTTGTAATTAAACAAGGCTTGAAGTTATCACTAATTTCATTTTTAGAGCTGAGTTTGAATTTCTACGGTCAATCGCTTAAGTACCGCTCTGTTATAATACCGGTTGATCTGATCTTTACGATATAAAATGATAAAGTGTGTGTCATGTGCCATATTACGATGAATTTCAATTCATCGTTGAATTGAATTACAGATACTTTGTTGAATTCCTTGTTGAATTACAAACACTTTTCAGTGGAAAATAGGATGAAATTTGAAAGGCTCAAATTGAAGTAAAGTAGACCAACGTAAAGAATTGAGAAAAAGTGTAAAATTCGACTGTCACTCGAAAGCCAAGTAATAAGTCCCCTTGCTATTATTACAAATTACAACTATCAATATCCAAAAGTGCTTGAAGTTCCTTTTTCAGAGTAGGTCGGTGAATCGTAGTGGATCAGTGGGTCAATGTAGGTCATGGTGAGTCAGAGTGGGTCACATCCTGTTGACCTACTCACTACGAGTCAAAAATCTCGACCCATTTCAACCACTATCCACTGACTCACTCCATATCTGAAATAAGTGTCTAATATTTTACCACAAATTAAATAGAGATGAATGTAATATTTCAATATATTGATAGAAAGTATTTGTCCCTAGAATATTAGCCTATTTAGTTTTATTTTAGCGTTGTACTCCACGGACAGATCAGTTGCATCCCGAGGATTATATTAACTTGCTAATCTCAATATCACTGCAGGTAGTCAATCAAACAAAGATTATGGGCCTTATGCAGAGTCTTTTTGGCGTATAATTAGCGTCATACTAAAGGGCTGACTACTGCAGAAAACATATTTAGTGAAACTCTTTAGTATGACACTAATCACGAATCAGAACGACTCTGCATAAGGCCCTATATGTCTACTTACCCCATCATAAGAAATTCCTAACCTTTAACTTTCTACATTATAGCCACAATTGATGTTGATCCTTTAACTAGTTTTTGAGATTCTTTTGTCTGCGAGACGGACAAACAGTAAATATAAGGTTTTGGTGAAACAAATTTGTTAAAAATTGAATCACATAGTAATGTGACCCACAGACTCACTCTGCTCAGTACATCGAAGACAGCATCTGAACACTGTTGAATCTGTCTACGTTTTACTTTCAAAGTCTCCATTTTCCTTCCTTTTTCATTTGTTTCTCTTTACTTACCTGAGATGAATAGATCTAATTGTAAGTGAAAAAACTTCAGGCACTTCTGGATGTTGAGATTCATAATTATAATAATAGCAATAGGACTAACTATGATACTTGGCTTTCGAGACCAGTCAAATTTTATGTCTTTTTGGAGGGGTTCTTTCTTTACATTGACCTACTTTACCTAGATTTCAGACTTTCAAATTTCATTCTCTTTTCCACTGAAAAGCATCTGTAATTCAACTAGGAAATAATTATGTATAATAATTAAATTGAAATTCATCGTAATATGGCCCATTACAAACACTTTACCATTTTATATCGTAAAGGTCAGATTCACCGATATTGTAACAGAGTGGTTGCTTGAGAGATTGACCGTAGAAGTTCAAACTCCGATTAGTTATAATTTCACAGCCTTGTTTTGTTACAACCGTAAACTCAGTAAAGTCAGTGGAGAGGAGAGTGTGGATTATGTGTTAGAGTTAATGACTATATCCATGACTTTTTGTGGGTGGTGGGTCAGAGTGGGTCACGGTGGGTCATGATTACACTCGGTCGTGGATCACGGTGGATAATGGGTACAATGGGAAGTGAGTCACGGTGAGTGGTGGGTCAGTAGGTCATGGGTCAAGATTTCATTTACTCACGCCATCTCTGGTATCTACAAAATGCTATTGAATAAAATAAAGATTGTTTACTGACCTGTTATAAGTTAAAATGGAAGAGTTAAGTAATTTCATCACTTTCGTTGTCAATTAAAGTGGAAGGTTTCAGAGCTCACATTTTAGGTTCCATATTTCATCCACTCATACATTAGATTTGTTTTCGCAAATGTAATCATAAAATGCATTTCCCCCCCCCCCCTTCTTACCACATTTACAGGACAGTGCAAAACAAAACCGTTAAAGAAAATTTCATATGAAGCACACTTATTTGGAATCTATCAGAAAAACTGCCGGAAGTACATTGCGCTAGACCTATCACTTCTTTGGAACCCACCAGATATAAATTAGGTCGGAAATATTGGCGGAAGTGTATCATGCTTGACCGATCTACTTCTTTGGAACCCACCGATATACTGGCGGAATGTCCCATCCATTTCTTTAGGACCCACCGGAAACAAATAATTCTGGAAATACTGGCGGAAGTACATCGTGCTTGACCCATCCATTTCTTTGGAACCCACCGGAACAAATTATACCGGAAATACATCTTGCTTGACCCATCCGTTTCATTGAAACTCATCGTAACAAATTATGGCGGAAATACTCGAGAAAATACATCACGCTTGATAACATGCTAAACTAGTAGTCATGTTGGGACTACCAGTCCGTGTTAAATTTGAATTTTATTAACTATCATTTTTTGTTCTGTTGCAGTACTTTCTCATTTTTTTACTTCTTTAAATTTTGATGCTTGTCTTCAAAGCCAATCACAATACGTAGAGTAACAAATTCATTTTGAGTACTGGCACTTTCCCCCTCATAACCACCACCACCACTACTACTACTACTACTACTACTACTACTACTACTACTACTACTAATAATAATAATAATAATAATAATAATAATAATAATAATAATAATAATAATCTCTGTCGATTGCGACAGTGGTTACTAAACATCGTCACTGGAGTATGGAACGCCCTAACGGAGACATTTTGTAAATCCCTGTCTAAAGATTCTTTTCACTATTGGAATTTTAACGTCTCTTTGGAGCACCTAGGCTGTATGAGACTTGAGACTTATGAGTTATGCAATGCATCTCCGGAAGAGAGTGATAGAAACAAGATTAAGGGAAGAGACAGAAATAACTGAGAACCAATTTAGTTTGATCCTTAGACAGTGGACAGTGAATGCAATTTTTGCACTTAAAATGCTAATGGAAAAGTACAAAGAATACCAAAAGGATCTCGATACGGCCTTCATCGACCTAGAGAAAGCGTGCGATAGAATGTCACGGGTCTAATTTGGTGGGCACTGAAGAAAATCTGGCGGTGTTCTGAATCAGTTTCTAAGTGAAATTTTGCAATATCTTTGAAAGCTACTGTACTAATCGTGGAACGAAGCAAATGTGAGCCCATAGGCCAATAACCCTTTCTCTGATGATTTACGAAAGTAACTTTGGTCTTGTTGATTATCATGACTATACAAACGACAAACAAGTAGCCTATTGAACTGATGTAAGTGAGATTTCATATACGAACAATAATGCAAAAATTATCGCTTTTATAAACTGTACACAGTTTTGTATATATATATACTTCCTTGGATAAACAAAAGTACTGATACGTATTTTTATTGCTATCTCTTAAGAAGATAAATGTTTAAGTCATTTCAACAAAACTGGGCATACATCCCACGTATTCATTTTGTCAATTACTTAGAGAACGAGTCGGCCAATTTTAATTAAATTTTCCTGGACGTTGATACATAATTCTCTGCACAATATTGACAATTATATTTCAATTTACGATTATATTCATTTCTGCTCGTGTCTGTACAATACACACCTTTAATTAAACAATTTTATTGACATCTAAATATTAGTCATTGATTATGTTTAAGTTAAATTTATTTTTTATGCACTCAGATGGACGCTTTAGGTTTTAGGCACACAATTGTATTTTGACATAGCTAACAGACTAAAAAATAAAGCCTGGAAAGCCAAATTCAGTTATTGCCAAAATATAACTCAGACTAACAAGTAAAGCCTAAATGACAGTATATAACACAAATACTAAAAAATGATGCCGAGAAAACCTAAATGAGCTATGAGCCAGAATTTAATTCATAAACTAAGAAAATGAAACTTGAATCCTTAAATGCATTATGTGCTAGAACATACCTCATAGATTAACAAAAAAAGCCTAGAAAGTCTAAATGAGCTAGGTGGCACAATCTTCTCGTTTGTTATTTCTTGAAAGTCTTAAAAACCTCAGCTGTTAAAGTATGTAATCATATAACAGGTGTCCCAAATTTCACGCAAGAAATAATTTTGCTCGAAAAAACAGGTTTATAATTAAAAATTGTATTTTTCTATTGATTCATAAAATATAATATAGAGTTATGTATGAAATAGTATATCGGGCAAATGGCCTCCACGGCTTTGCTGGTACATATGCATCCTTTTGTTGTAATTTTCAATGACCGTTTTGCATAAATATGGCTGAATTTTGTTGATTCAGCGCTTAATTTCCTCCTTCAAGGCGTGGGTGAACGTGGACTTGTTGCCATAAACTTTATAGGCCCTACTTAAAATAAATAAATAAATAAATAAAAGTGCTTAAATCGCATGATCTGGGCGACCAATTCTGATCACCAAAACGAGAAATGAGCCTCATCGGTAATGATGATTTTGTTCGAAAAATCATCATCCACTTGTTGTGTGTTAAAATCCATTCAACAAACTCTCTTCGCTGTGCGTGGTCAGTAGGCTTCAGTTCTTAAGTCAATTGAACTTCGTAAGCATGAAGATGCAAATCTTTTGTGAGAATACACTGTAGAGAGTTTCTCGAAATGTCCAATTCTTGACCTCGGTGCCGAATTGATGTTCCTAAACTCTCAGCAACACTCTCACGAACTGCTTCGTTGTTTTGAGTTGAATGATTTGTTGAAGGAAGGACAGAGTGCTTACAATCACAAATTGATTCAGTTTCCTTAAATTTTTTAATGAATTTCTTCATAGTTGATGAAGTTAAATCATTATACCGACCATATTTTCTACGAAAATTTTCTAAATGTAGCTGCCAGACCTTTCTTATTTTTAAAACATTGTTCAACAATGAAAACGGGTTGTCCTTCTGTATAGCACTCCTTTTTTAATAACACTGAACTCTCAGCTGTCATGCTTTTATTTATTTATTTTTATTTTATTATTATTATTATTATTATTATTATTATTATTTATTATTATTATTATTATTATTATTATTATTATTATTATTATTATTATTATTATTGCAACACTTTACCGCACAAATGGCACAAAATTCAAATCTTGCGAATTTTGGGACACTCTTTCCATTTTAACAACTTCTGGTTGAGCTCTCTTGTGCTAAATTGTTGGCGTATGTGCCTTTGGTGTGGAAGAATAGGGTTCGTTTCTCGGCAGGAGCTCGTATGGTTAGGATTCCACGTTCAGCTGTAAGTCCACGTCTCGTATAGCCTCGCCGCTGAACTCCAAATCAAATCAAACAACTTCCGGCAATTATAAATAATACTAGAAAGAAGATCGATACATTGTGGGTACACATGGAAGCTGAGTCCCCATTTGTATCTTTCTTTGAAACATTTGGGGATTTCGACCCAATGCGAAAGATGCAACAAGCAATTATAAATACTATCAAGATTAGCTTAAAATAAAACGCAAGAATTTGCGTTGCATTAGTGCAGACTTATAACACAATAGGGTCTCTGGTCCACATACTATCATAATATAATCTCAATTTTGGCAATGACATTGGATTTTCTCGATTTTAAATATTGCGAAGAAAGATATTTGTTTATTAAGAATTCTCCATAATATACCGTATATAATACTACTATTGAATTTCACTACTTACCTGTCTTCTTTTCATGCTTCGGAAGTTCTCTTTTTCACAAAACTCGAGTGTCCCTTTGTGTCTTCAACAATTGGACTCATTTGTTTATCAGTTGTACACGATAAGATTGATTACTATTCCTGATATGATAAACAGTACATCGTCATGGGTATTTGTTTGTTAATAGCTCTGTATTGTATCATTTTCTCTTTTGATTGTAAGATAAACAAAACAATCTATGACCCTTGTTTCAATACTATGTACTTTCTGAACCACTTATAAGTGTACGGTATCTGATAACTAGCATTTGAACGGAAATTTGATACATTTAGTGGAATTTATTCAAGGTTGAAGTCAGTGATTGGCACTCACATGGGCTCCAGTATCTTGTCCAGTACGCCACCTGCGTGCTCTAGTGTTATCAATAGACTCCTTTAGGGAGTAACTAAATGACATTCAGAATCTAGCCGAAAATGGCTAACCACACTTTAAAATATATCTAAGATTTACCTAACAGAATTTAGCAATAAAGTAAGGAAAACAGGCCTAAATTTTAGCGTACTAACTCAAAATATACTATAATGTTCTCCCTCATATTCTGAAATCGAACATGTTGATTATTATTTAAATATTTAAAGTACGTTTTGGTCCGCCATTTACAAGAAGTTCTCAAATCTCTTGAATTATTTTCTTCGTTCCAAATTCTTGCACTAATACTGCTCTATTTTAATGGCATTATTGAGTTACTACAACATCAAAAATACAGAGCTCAAGCCGAAAACACACTCGAAACAAATCATACCTACACTAATTAACTAATTAACAACGAATTGAAACTAACTCTTAAAAGACAAGTTTCCGGAACCACGACTGGTCGTGAGATTGACGCTTAAGCGGGTATGATATAAGGTGTTCCATATAAAACTGGTACCCTTAAGCGGGAATGATACAGGGTGTCCCATATAAAACCGGTACGCCTTACGTACCGGTTAATCATCTCTAGTTAAATTGCTTGTGGGGTGCCCCCAAAGTTGACTAAACTGCATTTTATCGTAATATTGACTGCAACAGTGTGTGTTCGTACGTCAGTTGTTGTGAGAAGCTCGCATTGTTGAGATGTTGCAATGTGTTATATGTTGAATCAGTGCTTGGGGTAACAAGGAACATTTGTGACAGAAATGGGGCAGTTCGCATATTAGAACAACGAATTGATATTGTGGAAGGTGTATGCTGACAATCCTCACACAATAGACGATCTTAAACGAAACATTACTAGAGAAATTAACAACATCACGCCTGCAGAATTACAGAGTGTTGCTGGTAACGTCATCAAATGAGGTCTGCAATGCCTGGATGTCCATGGCCACCACTATTATCTATTTATTGTTAGTTTACTGTTGCTGTTAAAGTGTCACTTGAATCTCGTGTGTGAGGCGTACCGGTTTTATGTGGGACACCCTGTTGAAGTAACATACATAACGACAGTGAGGCAATATAAATGCTGCTGCAAGCAAAACGAATAATTAAACAAAACAATAGGAATATTTCGTTTCAATTGACATTTTATCTAAAAGAAATTTTGATTGAAAAGAAGATTCAACTACTAATAAAAATGGCTAGAAATTGGGAATTATGGATACAGAATTGGTCAAAATTATAGATAACAATAGTTAAACCACACTTTTTTATTACCTAATCAGCGCATGCAAATGGCTAGATTTTCCCATAAAATGGCTAAGTTGGCAACTCTGGGCGCAGAGCTTAGGGCAAGCGGACAAAAGCTACCAGTTCTGTCAGCGTTGCCAACCAACTTAGAGTTAAGTATGCTAGTTAATGAAAGTTTTACTGGCAGGCTGTTGAAGATGAAGGTGGTTGTAATATGGAGTGCGTTTTCGCTCCCTCCGCGAAATTTTTGTCTAAATCGGATGTTCAGGTAATCTGTCCTATATATGTTATTCTGGTACAGAAACGTGTGTACAATGATAAAGTTGAACCCTTTTCGCCCTCCCCTCCACCCCACGCAAAAAGAAAGAAAGAAGATCTGTCAGTTCATACGAAGTAAAATCCTTTTTCGCTTTAAGGATGATATTTTCTCTCTTGTGCAGTGAATTCGTTGTAACAATATTCCAATAAATAAAAACAAAGTTATTAAAAAAAATGGAACATTTTTTTCAGAGTTAATACAATGTTTCTATTATAGGAGTAGGAACGTTGAAAGGTTTTGAAAAGACTTGAAACCATTAAATGATACAGATATTTTATAGGTTTATTATCAGTAATGTCATTGAAAATAGTTGTCAAAAAGTTCTATGAATAATGATAGGCCTAGTCTAATAATAATTTTATTCATTGGATATGTTTATCTTTAAGCAGTATGATACATTTTAGTTGTGTTGGAACAGATGCTAAACCTCAATATTTGTCATGACAAGTAATATAAGGTTTTAGAACTCATTCCCTTCAGAAGATATTACCTATCGCATGTTGAAGCTTTTTTTTTTTTTTTTCCAGAGAGAAATGTTCAAGTTGATGCACCATCTTTAAAATTGTTCCAGTTACCAGACGGGTTGACGTAGAAGAGTGTAATTCAGTCATACTTTCCTCGCCTTGGTATCTGGAACACACAAAATATTATTAATAATAATAATAATAATAATAATAATAATAATAATAATAATAATAATAATAATAATAATTAGATACACAAGAAACTCACAGTTTTACAAATAAATTCGCCTTATTTTTCGCTACACCTATGCTTATAAGTTATGTAGGCTCAAAATGCACTAACAGAAGATAAATTTTCTGTTGTTGCATTGCGCAAATATTGGTGCTCACTCAATAACCATTAGCAATACCACTCTCACCAGAAGTAGGTTATTGTGATCTACAAAAAAAAAAAAAAAAAAAAAAAAAAAACTACTAAATGATGAATATTAGCAAAACTACACCACTGAAATCAAAATATTCCAAATATTGTATGGTAAACGGCAGTAGATCTCTTTTCAATCTGGTGTCCTCTGTATCTTCTGCAATGAGCAAAATCCGTTATCCAGACAGCGGTATATTGTACAAATATACGGGATCCATATGTTTACTACGGAAATTTGTATGAAGCATATGTTATCCATATGCTACACACATATTGTCTTTTTCCCGCTTAGATGTTATACCATACCGCTTCAGGTTGTCTGGCATCTAACAGTCTTCCGTATATTACATATGTATACGTATGTTATATATTTCAGCCTGTATACGTATGACAATATATATAGGTGTTGGAAACTAGGTGTTGGAAACAAAAATTCAATTCTACTCAATTAATACTTGAAGTTGTCCAATTTAAACAATTGAATTACAATGTACTGGAATTAGAAGTAAGTATGCCTAAGATTTTGTAAGTGGAATAAATAGTTCTTTAATATCCTGCTGAAATATAGTAATATTTGTCTCAAGGACAAGGGAAGACACATTTCCCACCTTTTTACTCTATGAAAAATATTTTAAAAAATTAATCACTCACAAATAAATATTGCCGTTATAATGTTATTTAATTCATAACTAACTATTTTGTACGTTATCGGCTTTCTTAGATTTAATAATTAGTTATTTTAGGATTGTACTCAATTAGGATTTTGGTAAGGAAACCCATTAAAAAAAAAAAAAAAAAACATAATCTTCAAATGAGTACTAGTGTACATCAAAAACTGTTACGGTATTCTCTGAAAACTAAAACGACATGAAAACAGGATATTTGTTTCTGCTTACAAACTTTTATTTATTTTTTTAAAATTAACTTTAATATAAAAGAAAACATCTGTTTGTTCGTTTCGTCATCACTACGTAAATTGATCACGTGTTCTAGATCCAACCTATTACACCGACAGTGAGGACGAGAATTAATATTGATGTGATTATCCGCAAATTGCCTATGGCAGCCAATAGTATCTTTTTTAAATAATAACTTTGGAGTTAGAAAGAAAAGTAGAGAAATACTGACTCTATGATGAGAAAGAAAGTTTGAGATCATCATGTAAGATGCGATGAAGTGAACGACGTGACGTAACCAGCGATACAGCCTGTCGCTTAGCGGATCGTTTTGGACTAGCAAGAACTCCACTTTTTACTCTGTCTATGTTTTCCGGAGTTCGAACTGAAAGGATAATACCAGGTGGTTTCTTTTTCATCACAGATACAATACTTCTGAACGCTGCAACCCATCGGAGTATAGTATTTCGATCTGCGACTGTACCTCGACGTCCGACATTAAACTTTCAATGGAAAAGACGTTGAACCATGACCACAGAATCATTGTTTGTAAAGAACTGCTCGACTGCGAACATACGATACTCTAAGCTCCAACGCTCCGGATCGACTGAAACTGTATAGTCTGAGCTGTCTACCGACGGTAGCTCAAAATGAATGCTCCTATTCGTCGCCGAATACTAGCGGTTTTAAAAATAAGCGTTTCCTCTGCTCCACCCTGTATTTTAAAAACTTTCATTATTAATAGTTTTCATGAAGTACCTTTTAGTGTGTGACTCGTAAATCGACAAACTGTCACTTGGAATGCTGCACTAAACAATTTTGCTTAAAATTTTTCTTGTTTATATTTTTCTTATATTGCATATTCTTTTGTTTTCTGACATTAGTTGAGGCATTCAAATTTTCTAAACAAAATCGAAGTGTAGGTTATATGTTTTCACCATATTCTTTGTTGCTTCATGTTTCTCACGTATAAAGAACACTAAAACAATGACATTAGATTAGAAGCTGTCACGATTACCTCTTATTTTACGTCCTTTTTAAGCAGTGCTGTACACGTACACTTACAAGTCTACAATATAATAATCATACTACAATATAAACTTGGAGATATAAACAAAATAAAAATTTGGGAGAAAAAAATTACAATAAAAAAATAGAGACATACTTTTATATTGTAAGCATCTGCATGATTATTAATTATTACACATTGATTAAATGAGTATAACATATACAATTCGTTAGATTGCTCTTATCAATAGATAATGGTAACAAGTTATTTCGTTTCTTTAGATTCAGTAACTAAAAATAATTACCTTTTGACAATAATGCTAAGTTTAATGTCTTTACTGCTAGAATACTAGAGTAACCTACTATTATACAGGGTGGTCCAAAAGTAGGTATACACCCCTACATTGATTAAGTATAACATTGTAGCTTATAGGTTTATTTGTTTCGGCTGTTCCGAGCTTAAGATGTAAGTAAAAAGACATTAAGAACAAATGATAAAGAAACTAAGTCTACCTGATGGATAACAATAAGAAATTATATAAAAAAGCAATGAGCTGATCAGTACCGGTACGGTACTGTTTACCTACTTTTAGGTAATGAAAGAAATCACAGCATGAAAGAAATCTGGGCAGCGTCTCTTATTACCCCATATGGGGTAATAAGAGACTACAACTGATTTTTTAAAAGAAAATCGTAGTTTTCCTGTACATTCGAAAGAAATAAAATAATTTTCAATTGTGTTGCCCAGTAACAAAGTATATTTATCCATTTCCGCTCAAAGTAGCTTTTCTGTAGTACATAAGCGAGAACTTTTCATTTTTCACGCTCACTATGGCTTTAAAACACGCACAATTGTGCGGGTCCACTTTCTCAGAGCTTACGATGGACACATGCATTGTTTTAATAAAAATGTTCTATTCATGTTTCATGTAATATGGAAAAACCGGTTTTATGAAAATAATCTAAGAATTTCTATTGTCGTGTGCGGAAGGGGACATACACAAAGAATCAGAAATGTGATTGAAAACTGTTAACATTTTAAAATACTTCTGTCTCTTATTACCCTATCTTTCCCTATATGTTGATAAAAAAAAATGAGCAGTCAGGAATGTAAGATGGAAAAGACCTATATCTATTAAAGATTTCATAAATAATAATAAATAAATAAAATTTTGTTATGTTCCTTCATGTCTGTCATTGCAAACTCAGTATTCATTTTCTACTCCTAAACAATCAGGCTTAGTACTGGCCTGAATGCCCCCCCCCCCAAAAAAAAAAAAAAAAGCTGAATAAAATAACATTCCAAGTCAATGGACCTGAATAAAAAATAATTTCAACTGAATAGTCACGGGACTTGGGATGTTATTCAATTCAGTTAAGGGATTTAGAACGTTTTTGCATTCTGGCCAATCACATCGCTGCAATGAAAAACTTTAATAATTGAAAAAACTTTTAAGGCTATATTTAAATTATGAGGGGCAGAAGTAAGTGAAATAAATGGAAAATTTATAGGAAAAACAAGTTGAAGTATAAGGGAAGTGTAATTGATTTGTATCTCACTTACGAATGGAACAGAAATACGTTGTAGAAATGAGAAATGCGAAATGCTGTAGAGACTATATGTACTTACCGGAAGAGCACATAATGGAATATGAATACAATGATGCAAATAGCCCTAATCTAACCTAATATTAGGCCTAACAGAAATTAGCGAAATTGTAACATTTTTCGAAAAAAAAAAGCTGCTCCCTTTAACTAATTATTTGCCAAATTTTATTCGGCTATAATGCTTTGCCATTTGATCTTACAAGTTAGTCACAAACAACGAGAAAGCAGTTTGTCGGCTCTCAGTCGTTTAATAACAGATAGCAATTATATTTTAGCTATTTGATTTTGATATACTTCTAAATGTAATTTTAAAACAACCATAGCAATACATAAATCACAACAATTACTTTATAAGACAACATAGTGGCATCATTTCAGGATTTTCTTGAGGGGAGGGCTCTGATATAAGAATTTCGCATTTTTCAGTACCTAAGCAGTATATTAAAATGTAACAACTATTTTCACTTTAAACATGTAACAGTACTTAACAACACAAATGTATTCCAAATTGAGGACCTGAATAGAAAAATATCCCAAGTCTACGGACATACGGTATATACGGTACGTATTTCTCAACCTGACATATCTGTTTTAGGCAGTTGGAAATTTAAGAAGGGACAATAAGGAACATGATTAATAAGACAAACCACATACACACATACAAAAACACTTCCGAACGAAAACATTCAATATTATAAAGTTCCTTGTTCCTCCTAAAGAAAAAAAAAAGTATATACTACTGTGGACTTTGGACGTGTTTCAATTTTGTAGTGAGTAGCTTATTGCATTTTTTTGGACGTGTTTCAATTTTGTAGTGAGTAGCTTATTGCATTTCTATTGACATAACATACTTCACTTTCAAAAATTTATTATAGTAACAAAAGACATGAAATTAAACATAACTTTGCACAAACTTTACATCTGTAAAAATAATATAACACAAAACTTCACAGCACATGAGATAAAGACACAACTAGGGTTTAAAGCATTCTTTTTGTATGATCATTTTTATCTAAGTAACTATAATTTTCAACTTAAATATTGCACGAAACATTCGTTAACACGAAACATTGCCTCCACCAAAACTCATCTGCTCAGCTTGCTTAAAACGTTAAAGCAAGTTGAGTTCTGTGCTTTCTCACATTTCGTAATGAAGCATCTCATTAATCAAATAGGGGTCTTTTGGCATTCCTAGGTGGCAGTAGATACATCTTAATGAAAAGTTAGTTCCAAAAACGTGTCCTCTATATTTCACATATAACTGATTTTTCTTTTCTGTATTGTCTTCCCAATAGACGCTCGGACAAATCCATTGAAACTCTTTTCGGCATTGAGGGCAAGTTTCCTCTTCCTTCGTTGATTTCCATGTTCGTATACATGACAGGCAAAAGCAATGATTACAATCAGACAACAAACCAAAACATCTCTCTTTGGCAGGAACTTTTTCAACAACTTCTTCCAAACATATAGCACATTCTTTCGATTTAGACTTTTTAATCAAAGTACTTAGTTCCATATCAATTTCCAAGTCATCGATACATTTTCTAGTATGGCATTCTCTTTGAGTCTCATCAGCTGGATGAAGACATTTTTGCCCACAAAAGTCACAGACTACAAAATTGTTTTCCTCAGTCCCTCCATCATGTTCTGAACTTGTTTCGTCTTCTGGATCCTCATCATCATTATCAGTTTTAGGTTCCTCAAGGGTCTCATTATGATTACCTTTCAAATAAACACACTCTTCGTTAAGTCTGTTTTCTTCTGTTACTCTTTCGTGTGAAGTTGCATGTATCGGATCTGAGATTACAGAATTGATGGTTGATGCACTTGGGTGTTCATGTCTTAAGCTGCCAGGAGTCCAGCTATGTGTGAAGCATAAACTGTTATTCGAGTTGTTTATTGTATGTGGTTCAACAGTTACTGTAATATTTGATGGTCGCTCTTCAGGTTGTACACATCGTTCGTCTTCTGATAAATTATCATTAAACAATGTGCTTGAGGTTTCACTATCAACAATGTTTATATGAGAATTTTTCGGAAGAGAAGACTGAAACATGACTGGATTATGTTCACTTATTTCTACAAAATCTGTTTGTGTGTCTGTAACTTGTGGTCTTACGACAATGTTAGTCTTTTGCTGCATTTTTCCTGTAGGCATGTTACTACATAGGTAATAACATGGTTGTGACCTATAAGGCTTACCTATTTGAGTTACTGGTGATTGCGCTTCAATTTGTGTAGACTTAAAGCTGTCAGGCGATGGTTGTCCAGTGCCCTGTACTGAAAAATAAGTTCCTGGGTCATCCCAATGTATAAAATAACTGCACCCATCAGGTTTGTTTGGATTAGGTAAAGGTGGATAATGTACAGAATTTCTCCTTGGGAAAGATTGTTGACAATGTGGCATCACACGTTGTGCCGAAATATTGTTAAATGTTTGTCTTTCAACGTTTTGGTGACCTCTAGACGGAGGATCAATCTCAAATCTCCGGCCAAGAATTGGTCTTGGTCCTAATCGATTGTTTTGATCAGGGACGCGAGGTTCGTTGATATTAATAAAAGGATGACACCATCGATTCGGTATCAATGTTTGCTGTGGGATAGGTATATGCCCTGATACTTGTAATGCTTGATCGACTCTAGGTCGATCAACTTCAATGTTGTTCTGAGGAACAACGATATAATTAGAATGAATACCTCTATTCATATCCTGACAAACATTGCTCCGACGAATATTAGTTACTTGAGGAGGTACTGGTATTGAGTTATGGAGTCCACTGTTACGCTCTTGAATAAGACATGTCGTCCCATTCTTTGGTCCTACTGAAGTGAGACATCTATCAACATAAACTGGATATTGTCCCTCAGGAAATGATGGCAATTGATGACTTGAAAATTCTTGATTTAGTGCTCTAACAGCTGTTCTTGATCTTGGAACTTGGAATGGAAGTATATTGTGTGAATTCTCAAAGATAAAGGTTTTTCCCCTCTGATGATGTGGTAATACACGTATTACCTGGTGCTGAGTATTCACGAAATTATTTGCTCCTCTTGTTAATGGCGGAGTTGCAATAGCTTCATTGTCCAAATGAGTCTCTAAATTGTTTCCGGCATATAAGTAGTTTCCATACGAATTGTGTGCATATAACTCATTTCCATTCATTGAATTATCGTAAGAATAGGCAGGTTCAGGGAATTCGTCCATGTATGAAGCAATCCACGAATGATATTTTCTGTTATTAGGATCCATCCTTTTAAAACAATTTGGAAGAAGTTATTCTAGACATTGCATTTGTAAGTACAAATGTTTGTTTTGGTCTTGAAATTTGATTTCCTGAATGGTTTTATTCAGCAAAGTTTTTCTTGTCACTTGTTACTTATTTTTAAAACATTTTATTTTTATTTTTGCAAATGTCAAAAAGAATAATGTTCCAAGTTCCTTTGTTTCCATGAGAATTTATGAAATAATGTTTAATTAATTATAAAACTATACTATGTAGTTGCTTATTGTTACCAGATTATGTTTTAAAATTTCTATAAAATTTTAGCATTCTTAATGCAATAATTAGATTAATATACGAATATATATTTATTTGGAGTTTAACGTGCCACGTTTATGATCCAGGGCTAAGGGAGACGGTGATTATGGCAATGAACGAAATGATGGAATTAAGAAAGCGGGAGGAAACGGGAGAACCCGGAGAATATAAATGCACATGGGTATTGTTCACCAAAAGCTCACTTGGTGAGAGCTCGGATCGAATTAAGGACCTCGTGTACCACAGGTGAACACTGTACCACTTAACGAATAGTTTTAAAATAATATATATTTTACGTAGCTATGTCGAAAACTCACGGGATTAAAAGTCATTTCTATGCAATTGTAAATGTTAGATTTTGAAATGTGTCATACTAGTAATGCTGAGAAATATATTCTGGGATCTATTTCTCAAAACTACTAGTCTAATACTTCACGAGCTACTTGTCTGTATTTCGCAACTTCTTGTAATTTCTATTTCTCGAAAATTTTACAAGATCTTGTGAACTGGACAGTTTCTACTAGTCAACGTGAACAAATCTATAATTCAGCTGGTGAGTACTATAGAAAGCCCAATACTATATGAAATGCTTCCGATTTGGCAATTTTCTGTTAGTTAATTCATTAGGAAATAGAACAACAGATATAATTAAATACAGTATTTTGAATATGACAAAAAAAAAAAAAAAAAAAAAAAGAATCAAAAGATATTCAGTTAGGCGCGTTCATCAGTAATTTGTTAAAGAAGGATAAAGTGAATGAATGGACACAACTATTGAAATCATTCTAAACACTAGACTCGTTGGAGCACAAAATTATCAGGACATGTTTTAGTTGAACATAGATAAACCTACAATAATACAGACTAATACTATTACCTGGCACACGCTACATGCTACAGGGTGTCCAATACAATGCAACCCAGAGTTTAGGATAGTACAACTTTTGAATCTAAAACGATACACAAATAATGGTTATACCAAAACGAAGCCTTGTTCATATATATATTTAAACTAGGAAACAACGATCGAAGTACACTATGAATCACA
This sequence comes from Thermobia domestica, assembly GCF_964235325.1. NCBI lineage: Eukaryota > Metazoa > Arthropoda > Insecta > Zygentoma > Lepismatidae > Thermobia > Thermobia domestica. The sequence continues at coordinate 211,190,808 of NC_137465.1, forward strand.
CAGTGTTGCCAGATGTAACCGAAGATGTAAATCAATTTATTTTATTATTATTATTATGATGCAAAACACATGAATTGACTCGTAACTCATACGTATGGATGTTCTATCGTTAATTTTCAGTTTGCTTAGTTGGAGTACCTTGAAAACTATGGATAAAAAAAGAAGAATTTTTCATTTTCACCGATAACTAATCGGATGGGGCCTCTGTAAGGGGAAACTAGGGAAATCTTAGTTTCTATAAATTAACATTGAATTGGCACTACTGCTGATGTTTCAGTACATCAAAACGTGTGTTAAGGATCTTTTTACATTATGCAGTTCCTGAAAACAACGACAAAGAAACTTTGAAATTACCCTCATAAAACTTGTACTTACATGCACCCGGCAACACTGCTATTCATTTCTATGGGGCTACTTAAAGCAAGAGGTACACAAGAACAATCCTCGAACTATACAAGTCCTGGAAACGAACATTCGCAGTGCCATTGAGAACATTAACACTTCTACTCTTCGTAAAGTTGCTGCCAACATGGGGAAACGTGTGAACCAGTGTTTGAATCAAAACAGGGGGCGCTTCCAGCATCTGTTATAGAGTTGATAACTCATTTCGTGATAATAGCAGCGTTACCGGCTGCATGTAAGTAAAAGTTTTATCATGATAATTTCAAAGTTTGTTTTTCGTTGTTTTCAGGAATTGCATAATGTAGACAGATCCTTAACACATCTTTTGATGCACTGAAACATTAGCAGTGTTGCCAATCCAGAGTGCTAATTTATGAAAACTACGATTTCCCTAGTTTCCCTTATAGAGGCCACATCCGATTAGTTATCGGTAGAAATGAAAAATTCTTTTTTTTTCTGATCCATAGTTTCCAAGCTACTCCAACTAAGCAAGCCGAAAATTAACGACAGAACATCCATATATATGAGTTACGAGTCAATTTACGTGTTTTGCAAATATATATATATATATATATATATATATATATATATATATATATATATATATATATATATATATATATATATATATATATATATATATATATATATATATATATATATATATATATATATATATATATACCTCCGTTTACATCTGGCAACACTGTGTGATTCCTACTTCAATCGTTGCTTCCTAGTTTAAAAATATATACATGAACAATGCAATAACCATTATTTGTGTATCGTTTCAGGATCAAAAGTTGTACTATCCTAAACTCCGGGTTGCATTGTATATTAGACACTCTGTATATACAGTGCAGTGGCTCAGTGGTAGAGCTTTCACCTCTGGTGCATGGGGTTCTTGGTTCGACCCCAGCTCGTGCCACTTGAACTTTGTGGTGGACAAACACCATCTCCTTCTTCTTCTCTTCTAGGGCTGTGTGGATCTTCTAGGGGTTCTCCCGTTTCCTGTCACTTTATTTATTGCACCACTTTCATTCATTTCTCATCCTCACCGTCTCTTTTAGTCTAGCCGGCATAATCGTGGAACGTAAAACTTAAAGATTTCATTTCATTTCATTTGCTATAGGCTATACAGTAATTTATCATAGCAAGCAAGTAAGGAATGAGGTATAATATTTTTACTAAGCTTTTTGGATCGGATGCCAAGTACTTTGTCATATCAAGGAACACGTAGTAAAAATCACTTAAATGTTGTTTTGGATTTTTTTTTCCCTTTTGGTTACTAAATGTTGTTTTCTCTAATTAGTGTTTGCCACTACTAGCGTTCGTTGGCTGAACAAAGAACAATGGCAAAAGTGAGTGATTTTCAGACGATGACTACTTCCATTAGCCATGTTTTGTAATTTTCGTTTCTTACCCTTTGGAAATCACGTACTTTGCACGAACATTTCATTATCACCAACTTAATATTCACTAGGGATGATTCCATACCGGGACCAAGTACCTGGAGGAAACCTATATATCGTCTGAAAGCTCTTGCCATGAGAGCTACGAAACCGTTTTCCAATCACGGTCAAACCCGCAACTTGATCCTATAAGTACCCGCTTTGTTGGTGTTTGTGACCCTATGTATGGCATATTCGACAGAATAAAAATGAATATTTAGATGTATCACGCGAAAGCGCCTGAGCCCATAATGTTCTTTTTTGGCTCATTGCTAGAACGTGACTTTGGGCAAGGATCTGACAATATCACTTTGCACCCTGTATACCCATTCGGTCAGTGTTGCCAATGAACTGTAAATACAATGCGGAAGATGGTTTCTATACTACTGGATGTATATCCATGAAACGTGGCATAAACATCATTTTTCATTGGAGAAAATATACTGTGGACGTATTCGTCTCCCAAGTACTCCAGTTTGTCAATGTTGCCAACCAAGTTTTGTAAAAATGAGAAGTTGTAAAACAGGTTCCGTACAATGAAACGTTTATACGCCAAGCTTGGCGGAAACATCACGCAACACTATAGGAAAATACCTTGAGTATTACCGTCTCCCAACCATTCTACGTTGTCAGTGTTACCAACCAAGTGTAAACATCATAATGTAGCAAATGGCGTGCGTGCCATTCAACGAATATAGAACAAATGTGACAGAAGCAGTATTGGACAATGGAAAACATAGTGTGAATGTCTCCGTCTCCCAAAAATCCCAGTTTGGCAGTGTTGTCATTCAATGCGAGCATTCAAGATTTTCACATGAAGTCGACAGTATTGGCTTACATAATTAGACTGCGACCCATACTAGTTTGTAGTATGTTAGTGTATACCCACAAGCATTCATATTGTCAGTGTTTCCAACCATTCTAAAATACTTTTCTCGAAAGGTTGCCTGACCATTGCATGCATAGAGACAAAACTTGAAATAAAAATCATTCGGCACAACAGCAAACGTACTGTGTTGGTACCATTCTCCAAAACACCCGTCTGTCAGTATTACTAACGTTTTCAAAATGAAAGTTCTTCAAATAACAATATACTAGCTTGGCGGTATTTTTATATTGTCTAATTATATGAACACGAGGCTGAACATATATCATTGGGACATTACTGTTAACCACGCAGCAACGAACGACACTGGTTAGGAGCTCGTATAGAAAGAAAGGGTTGGATGAGTCATGCATACATCTGGTCGTAGGAGCTTCATTATGACATGCCGAGGCAACCTTTCGAGAAAATGTATATTAGAATGGTTGAAGACACTGATAACCTAGGATAGTTGGGAGACGGTAATACTCAACGGCTTTTTCCTATAGCGTCGTGTGATATTTCTGCCAAGCCTAGTGTGTAAAAGTCTCATCGTATAGTACCTATTTTACAACTTATCATTTTTACAATTGGTTGGCAACATTGACAAACTGGAGTAGTTGAGAGAGGAATACGTCCACAGTATATTTTCTCCAATGACAAATGATGTTTATGCCACGTTTCATGGATATACATCCAGTAGTATAGAAACCATCTTCCGCATTGTATTTACAGTTCATTGGCAACACTGACCGAATGGGTATACAGGGTGCAAAGTGATATTGCCAAACCCTTACCCAAAGTCACGTTCTAGCAATGAGCCAAAGAAAAACATTATGAGCTCAGGCGCTTTCGCGTGATACATCTAAACATTCATTTTTATTCTGTCGAATATGTCATACATAGGGTCACAAACACCAACAAAGGGGCTCTTTATAGGGTCAAGTTGCGGGTTTGCCCGTGATTTGAAAACGGTTTCGTACTACTCATGACAAGAACTTTCAGACGATGTGGTTTCCTCCAGGTACTTGGTCGCGGTATGGAATCATCCCTAGTCAGTCAAATCATGATCTTGTGCAAATCGTGTAAGTGATGTCGTACTATTGAACACTCCACTAATAGTTACTGAGAAACTACAACGCAGTTATTTAAATTGGACGTATTCCTAACTATAAAACTTTAACCTAAACAATGTATATGACTTTAGATAATTTCCTTCAAACATGTGGTGATGCGAATATCTTGGAAACGAATTATCAAAGATAGATGGTTTCAAAAAGTATTGGAAAGATCTTAATTCAGTAATGGATCGACGCAATTGTTGCTAATGGTATATATGCGTTTCAAATATAAATAACCCTCACTACTATACACATGGGATCTCAGTTTTCATTCTTGATATCTGAGCATTTGAGACTAAGAAATAAACTCTTATACTTTGTTATGAGAGATCATGTTTAATCCTGTAGCTGTAAGGACTTGTAAAAACAGATCGTTACATCTACACCTATCCATCTACTACATCTCTCTCTCAGGAGCGTCATTTCAGACTTCGCTTGAGGGGGGCAAGAGCACCACAGACATAAGACTTTCACGTTTTGTACTACTATGTTAGTAAACAACCTATTGAAATATATATATTGCTCAAACTTTAGGGGGGGGGGCAATTGCCCCCTCCTGTCCCTCCTAAATGACGCCCCTGCTCTCTCTCTCGGAAATATATATAGTGGCGGATCCAGGATATGATCAAGGGAGGGGCAAAACCATAGTTTGCAGTTTTATCCAGTGTAAAGCAGGATTGAAGTCCATTTTATCCAGTGTATACTTGAGCGTCAAGGGGGGTGCTCCGCCTCTGTATATATATATATATATATATATACAGTGGCGGATCCAGGATATGATCAAGGGAGGGGCTAAACCAGTCTTGGAAAGTAACGTAACGCAAGTAACGCGTTACTTGTAACGCGTTACTTTTTAAGTAACGTTTCCTAGTAACGCGTTACATTTTTTCCAAAGTAACTATAACGGTAACGCGTTACAAATTTTTAAGTAACGTACCTAGTTTGCGTTACTTCTTTAGCGTTACATTTCGGATGAGTAACTACAATATATATATATTTTTCGGAAACAAATGTTTCTTTCCTGTGATGTGAATTTCTCAGAATGGAACAATGTTCGCCTTTTCCCGTTTCGCCTTATGACCTCTACCAATGAAATTTGCATATAAAAAATGTTATCACTTTTCATCTTAATGTAAGACGGAACGGGAAATCTCGATGTGTATTTTCCCGTTTCGCCTTACGAACTTTATGTTGTAGGCTTGCAAATACATTCATAGATACAATTTGATTTGTTTATTTATATAACAAAATATAGTGCCACTTGCTGTTTTTGGAAAATGAGGACAGCCTCAGGAAAATCACATGTACTGATTGCATGCACCTGGAAGATTTTGACAGCTCTCAAATCAATACATTCAGTGAGTGAACTACGAGTGCAATGGTAGTCTATTTTACTTTCATTGACGTTGTTTTTATAAAGATGGAGAACGAAAATATTTTATCGTTCGAACATTTGAAAGAATACTTTTTCTTAAAAGCTGAAGATGATGGTGAACAGAATTTGAAAGTAAAGTGGTGCCCCGGCGGGAAATATTTATCAACAACTAGGGTACCATAATTAACGACATACAGTAAGGGGTTAATATGAATAAACTGTGTTCTGATGAGCAGGTCTACTTTATTGATGTAATGTTGATGGTATGTAATATTAGAGTTATTTTAGATCAGTTTGTGTATTCGAAAGTCCCGTTGATTATAGAGTTTGGAACAACTAGCTTTAAAAAGCATGTATCGATTTTAGAGTTATTGGCAAGTTTTGATTCACTCCCAGTTCATGTGTTTTCATTTTGTCAGTTGCAGTGTAATGTTTCTCTATATTCTGTATTTTTAATTTTACATAACATTGCTATTATTATATAATTAGTTTAGCAGAATAATAATAAGCAATTTTTTCTAACGCATAGGGACGGGCACGAGTCAAGCTAAAACTCGACTCGAATCCAAGCCGAGTTTCGAGTCGAGTCAAAAGTAATATTCTCGAGTCGATTTCCGAGCCAATTCACTGTTTTTGGCGTTGAGTTTCGAGTCGAGTAGAGTTTTATAAGTGGCTCGCTCGTTTTAACTCATTTTGAAATCATGGCCTGATTACACTGGAAAGCGAAAGCCATGAGAAATGTAAGCTAAGCAGTAATATGGAATACTTTTAGTGTTGCTCACGAGAGGGGACACTGCTCGCATCTCATCTCGTCTCGATAGCGAGACTACAAGAGATTTTTTAAAACAAGCTTAGCTCGGCTCGGCTTAACTGAGCCGATGACTCGAGCCGGCTCGCTTGGGGTGAACCATCGGCTCGAGCTGGCTTGGTTGGGATGAGCCATCTGCTCGGTTCGACTCAACTGAGCGAAGGGCTCTAGCTGACTCGGTTGGGTGAGTTGTTGGCTCAGCTCACTTCTCGGTTTGGGTCGATAGTGAATGAGCTGTGAGCCGAGCTGCTCGAGTCCTTGACAATTCTAAACCCGGGCCGAGCAGTTTTGAAGATATTTGGCCAGTGCCCTATAAACTCCTAACAATGTTTGGCTCGAACCCGAATTTTCAACCTAGACTCTCAACCCAAATTCAGAAGCTCGTGAACAATGTCCTTGACTCCTAGACTTCACGGCTACCGAGGTTGGCAATCAACTACTTTTTTAGTATTCAGATATAAACCGCCTATCATTCATGTTTATACACAGTGTTGCTACAATAATAATAATAATAATAATAATAATAATAATAATAATAATAATAATAATAATAATAATAATAATAATAATAATAATAATAATAATAATAACAATAATAATAATAGCGTAGTAATAGTCGTACGGAAAAATGAATTAATAAGATTTTTTCATATATTCAAAGTTTCGGATCTAAAAGTAACGCGTTACTTTCGAAGTAAAGTAACAGTTACTTTTTTGAGGCAAGTAACGCGTTAGTAACGCGTTACATTTTAAGAGAAAGTAAAGTAACTTGTAACGCGTTACATTTTTACAAGTAACTTACCCAACACTGGGCTAAACCACAATTTGCCGTTTTATCCAGTGTAAAGCAGAATTGAAGCCCATTTTATCCAGTGTAAACCTAAGCGTCAGGGGGCGGCTATAGCCCCGTAGCCCCTTGGATCCGCTCTTGTATATATATATGTATGTTTGTTTGTGTGTGTGTGTGTGTATGTGTGAACCGATTGTTACAAAAGTAGAATAACACCCTGTTTTTACCACATGAAAACTTAGATCCAACAAATCGCTAACAGATAGTATCATCAGCTTCTATCTGATGCAGTGGCGGATTTAGGCTGGGGTAAGGGGGCCTAGGCCCTCCCAGTTTTTCGAGTGACAAAAATAATTGAACCTATTATTTACAAATTTTTGAAAGTTTATGGTAAACTAATGACAGGCAGATAGCCAAGGGGGGTCCAGGGGGTTCGGCGTCCTCTTCCAGACCAGAAATGAAAAAAATAAGGAAGGATGAAACAAAAAGAGGCGAGAAAAAGAAGAATCAGCATTAAAAATAAAAATGTTATAGCAAGCTTTTGGTTATTCTTTGTAATGAGGAGATTTGTATTACTTGCAATACATGGTAGCGAATGAGCGGGATATCCTGGAAAAGTCCGGGAATTTGAAATTTCTAGAAAAGTTACGGAATGCTCAGAATTTCTGCTACTAGTCAGAGAAATTTCAAGGTTTCGAAAACAGTGCTGTTCTGTAATAGTGTGGACATTTTTTATCATAATTTTTCATCATCGCTTCTCTGCAGTATCAAATATGTTATTTCAGAAACAGTTTTCTACTGCTCCTTTAACCCGTCATTTGGAACAGACAGTAGCTGAGGAATAATGAAAACAAAAAGGTCATGTGGAAATAAGTTTCTGTTAAATATTTTACTAGACAATATTGGATATGTACTGTACTTCTTATAGTAGTGGATATGTACTTTTTACAATAGTTGAGGTTATAATGAAAAGAAATTTGTTATATTTGAATGAACAGAGGAAGGAACGCACATATTGTAAAATGTTTTTCATTACTTTTTTTATATTGTTTTACTCAAGAATTCTACATAGTTTGTTATTAAAATACTTACTAACATATCCTCATTTTATTGTCCTAACAAATTAATATATGTTGCCAGTAAAATAGTTTAGATGGATCGAGCTCCTGGGTCTTCAGTATTTCATGTCAACCTCCCCCCCCTTCATCATTACGAAATCCTGGTTAAACGAACCAATATATGTTGCCAGTAAAATAGTTTAGAATAATCGAGCCCTGGTGTGATGACCACAGTATTTCACGTCACGGATCCCCCTTTACGAAATCCTGGCTACGTGCCTGACTAATGACATACCTTCATAGTCAGGGTTATGACTGCCCCCCAGTTTTTACTTTCTAGATCCGTCACTGATGTGATGCTGTTACCTGTTAATGAAAGTTCATAGTTCTGAAGAAATTGACACTGGGCCTTATTGTGGATACACACCTTAGGCAACCTATTTTAGGCAACCATAAACAGGGCCGTCGCGTAGGCGGGGCGACCGGGGCGATTGCCCCGGGCTCCATGACCAGGAAGGACGCCGGGGAGACAAATCAACAAAATTTAAAGAATTCAGATTATGTTGGTAAATGAATTTTTAAAAAAACTAACGTTAAATCAGATATTTTAATAATGATCAGGCCACGGCTTAGTAAAATTTATTTATTTATTTCATAAGGACAGCATAAAAGGATTAATGCCCAGTTATAGTGTCGTGTAGATAATCTATCATACACTATTGTACGAACACAAATATACATCATTTAATTATGCAGAAGTTATTGTCTGACAATTGTTTTGAACTTGTTTTCGGACTTACTAAATACATCTAATACATGAAATCTTATCATTTCGTTACATGAAACACACATTCTCCACAGAGGAGACTTATGTAATATGTTAGTTCTTGGCTTTTCTACAATAGAATGTTTCAGTGTTTGCTGTTCTAATCTTAGCTGTTGGGACCTGTAATAACATTTCAGAAACTATTTCTGGACAATCTATTTTATCGTTTAATAATTTATGTAAGAACAACAGATCAAACATCCACCTCCTTTTTATCTAATGTTCGAAAAATAAAATTCGTTACCAAGTCTTCATAGAGGACATACTTTGGGTAGAAACCGGTTTTCTTGCATGCAAGCTTTTTTTTATATATATATATAAATATTAAACTGTATATATTTTATATTGCATCAGAGTATTTAGTGACATTTGGTATCTAAACACTATAACAGTATTCTAATTTTGACTTCACATACGAAAAATATAACCTTATAAATGTTGATTCTCTGTAGAAATCCTGCCCTATCCTATACTCGTTATTTCGTCAACGTATTGAGCAAAGGTTGATTTGCTATCAAATATAACTCTTAGATCTTTGATAGTATTTGGGGTAGACAAGAAAGTGCCACTTATTGTATAGGTAAAGTTAACTGGATTGTATTTCCTCGTGAAAGATACAGATTTACATTTGGACACATTGAATACTAATTTATTCTTATCACACCATATTTAAACTCTATAGATCCTATTGAAGTTTCACGCAGTCATCAATTGAACTTACTTTGGAGTATAATTTGAGATTGTCGGCAAAATCAAGAACTTGAGAAGTTTTAGTACACAGAGGAATATCATTAATAACAAGAAGAAACAAAAGGGAACATAGATTAGATCCTTGAGGGACTCCCGATAGAGTATTGAACTTGAAAATTACCTTTAATGTAAAACATCATCTAGGATTATTGAACTGGAACTCTCTCCAGCCCTCTGTGAGAAGATTTTTTTTTAATTCTTGGAATTTAATGTTTGTATAGTTATTTGTATATTCTATGCTATTACTATGTTGATATCAGTTCAAAATAAAGAAGAATAACACTCGATTTCAATAATTCAAAACCTGTTTTCATTAAATTTATATTTTAACTACAAAAGCCATTCACTTTAAATAATTGACATAATATTATCTTCCTTTATCTTACATTATGATCTTACATTCCATATTTAAATCTAGAAGTACATAATAAACTCTGGTTGTTTTCCATAACACACTGGGGGGGCTTGGAATACTCGCCCCGGGCGCTTACAACCCACGCGACGGCCCTGACCATAAATTTAGAAAATTTACAGAAGAAATATTTATTTCCGAAGAGCAGGACCGGATCTAGGCGCCAGGTAAAGAGAGCGCCAAACTGGAAAATGAATTTTGTTTTAAATGTGAATATTTATTAGACAAAATGTTATGATGAAAAAATCCAAATAACTTCAAATTATTGTACAGACTGATACAGATAAAATACATAAAAACGACAATAAAGTTTAATCTTTGCGTGGTTTTCTGTAAAAGAAATCTTTACAATTGAAATGAACTCTGCATGAATTGGCGCCAATGTCTCATTCTCAAGTAAATCTAGTTTGTGGAAAATTTCCCGGTGCGCAAGGAGATTTAGGAAAAAAATCTAAAGAGGGGGGAAAAGGGAGATTTTACGAATATGAGACAAAAATGTAGGGAATTTAGCTTTTCAATAGATGTTACATTAAACACTACAGAAGTACAACTAATGAGAGCCGGATTCTTTCCACAATTCCACCATATGCACAATACAAATATTGTATAACAAACTCTTAATTCCTCTCCCAACAACCCTTCTGCGGCTTTGCTAAATATGTCTTTGAAAAGGGGATGGATCAACAAACAAAAGGAAGTCAACTGCACGTGTTGCTTATGGATTGGGTGGCATTATCACAGTAGAAAGAAATGTTTTCAAGAGTGCTTCGCCTTGTAATAAACTGTGTCCGCCATAGTTCTTCGGTTCAATAACCACAGTTAAGGGGTGAGAAAGGTCAGCGTAAATGAAATGTACATTATTCGAAGTTCAAGCTTTTGTTGTCCATTGGTCCAGGGAAGGGGGCAAATACTAGGGAAAGAAGGGCGGTACAAATGGAATTTTTGATCATTTCTGAGGGAAATTTTAACTTAATTTCCTAATATCAGTGACACAATCGCTGCCCACTGCTTAATGCTCACTTCGTTAATGTCTATTAGTCCATTTGTCATTCGTCAACATTTTCGTTTCTACCCTTTGTCGTTTTTTTGTTTTTTTAATTTATACTAATGTGTGTTTTCACTTTTCAATAGTACTTTGTTTTTCATGTAATTATAATGGCCAACGATATATCCGTAGAGTGGTTTATGGGGAACTGAAAAATCTTTCCCATGTTATTTATATTGGACGTCTTCTACACCCCAAAGTATTTAGGCACTTCCGGCAGGATTAGAATGATGAAATTTGGCATGATTGTAGCCTTCCAGGACTAACCGACAAGAAAATTGCCAAAAGTGAATATTTTTCATTTTTTAGGGGTCTAAAGGGGGATGAAGAAATTCCCATGCCATTTAAATGGGTGTTTTCTTAGGATTGAAAATCTTATCTTTTAGATAGTTGAAATAGGAAAAGAAATGATAGAATTGTGGGTTCAAGAGGTGCGAGGCCGTAGGCCAGCAAAGACAGTGTGTGGGGGCAAAGCCCCCAGATGGGCAGATTCAGGAAATATGAACAGCAAGTTCACGAAATTCACTGTTGGTGCAAAGGCCGATATATAAGAAATGCGAGACCGTAGGCCGAGCGTATTCGGGGTCTGGGGCGAAGCCTCCAGCTAACCAAGCTCAGTATATATTGTAACATGTGAGCATTTTCTCTGAAAAGAAAGCTACGAAACTTGAAAGAAGATGAGAGGCAAGCGAAGGCTTTAAAAAAGTTTTTTTGAACTTCCGAACAAAAAGCATTTGCAAGTCGAGAAACTTCTGAAACTGTTAGAATTTATTTTATTTGATTGCTGTAATTTAATTGCTGAATTAAAACGGAATGGATACGGCCTCTTCGGTAATGGATCTGAGTTAAATTTATTTCAAAATTTGTTTGAATACAATTACTTTTCACCCAGTATATGCGTATATAACTCGAAATGGTAATTAGAATTGAAATCGAAAATGTAATTGAAAAGTCATTAGGATTATAAGTAACACTTTTTTCGGAACTCTCATTCTCAATCAAAGCAGGGTATACATACACTCGTTGTATTATAACATTGTAACAAATCCATTAGCAACCCATTCTCGTATTAAATTTAGATGGAGCGATATTTTTAAACATTTAGTAGAAGTGGTCGAAGTGAGACGGTATGCGTTGGTATGTCATACCACCTCTGGTTTTTCAGTTATGAAGGCATACCACCTCTGGTTTTCAGTGATCCAGACATACCGTCACTGGGGGATATACCTTTAATAAATCCATTTTTATACATAGTAATCGAAGAATAACTTTGCAAGTAGAAAGATTTTATTCCTTATGTAGAAATAACTTCCAAGTCGACAACAACGACATTTTTGTTATCTTTTTCCTAAATTTTGTTTCCTAATGAGGTGTCTTCAAAGAAGTTTATCTAATTTATATTTTGATGTGTCATATTGAATTTGGTTCTTTCGTATGTATGTGTGTGTGGTGTCTTCTTGCCCTAATGCATATAAAAGTTGCGTTTTGAGCATGGACGCATTTAGAGGTTGTCTGCTGTGCGGGATGGATCTTACGGGGGTTTCGAATACCCCTCAGTCGAGTAGGGTTCTGAGAGTTTTTCCACATGAAATTGTTAATATACGAGGGTCATTTAACTCGAACTGGCAACACTGCTACGGTTGGAATGTCGTGTGGGCAAGAGACAAATGACAAACGTAGTGTGTTCCGAGACGACCCGCTCGGGAGAGTAATACTCCCGGAAGTACGTTTTTCCGCGCGCTACTCTAGCCAGCTGTTTTACGCGCTATCCTAGCCAGTTGTTTTAAGTTGGTCACAAAATTTATATCATGAAGTACAAGGGGAACAAAACGAGCCCTATATCATGAAGTACAAGAGTATAAGTACTACAACTACTTATCTACACAAAAATAAATAAATCATTTTTCTAAGTATTATTTTCATATTATTTTAATTTAATAAGTGTTATAAAAATTTAACAAATGTAAAAAAAACTTTCCTCAGGCCGGGTTCGAACTCGCGCCGAAAGAGACTTTTATTACTAGCGTATAGCGCTAGCTTACTCCGCCACGAAGGCCGACAGCAGCAAGCGTTTGTTTTCTGATATTTTAATGCAACGTGGCAAGAAGTGGATAACGCCAACCAATCAGAACTGTGTTTCTCGTTTCTACTTCCGGGAGCATTACTCTCCCGAGCTAGTCCTGTTCCGAGGATGTGTACGAGTCAGTTCAACTTTTCTGCGGTCCCATATTACGGTGTGTGTTGCGAGTAGACATTGTTAAAGTGATTGTTGTGTGAAATACCGATAAAATGTTCACGCGTGCAGAACAACGTGTGTTTATGAAATTCCAGGTGGCACGAGGGCATAATGCCAGGACGATTCACAGAGGAATAGTAGAGGCCTGTGGTGAAGCTGCTCTACCGGATAATGGCGACATGGGTTGTAGCATTTCAGGCGGGATGACAGTCGAAAGACAAAATGCACAGTGGAAGGCATATTCGAACGGCTACGCACGAATTCATCTTGCAAGACTACGGACACTGCTTGACGGCGATCGACGCTGGACTTATAGTGAATTGGCGCAGGAGCTGAACATTTCTTCCGGATCAACGTTTCGCATGCTAACACAAGATCCTGACTTGCGGAAAATTGCGGTCGGATAGGTACCCCATACTCTGACTGAGGTTCAAAAGTTGCATGGGTCGGAATGTGCGCGCATACACATTCAACATTACAATGAGGAAGGTAATTACTTCTTGCACCGCATTATTGCAAGTGATTAAACGTGGAAAAGATCCTACGAGCCTGAATTGAAACGTCAGTCGAGTGAATGGCACCACCCAGAATCTGCACGACCGAAAAAGCTTAGACAAGAGCCAGCAAACTTGAAGATGGTGATGATAATGTCATACAACCACGAAGGCATTATCCTGTCACATCAAGTTCCAGCGGGCGTTACCGTCAGTGCTGTGTACTATGCTTCATACCTCAGTCACCATTTGCGACCAGCATTGCGGCGCAAACGTCCACACCTTCTGGAGTCTGGACCAATTCTCCTACACGACAATGCCAGATGCCATACAGCCAATTCAGTACAGACTCTGTTACGACGATAGAGGTGAGAGGTACTGGAGCACCCGCCAGACTCCCCGGATATGAGCACCTGCAATTTTGATCTTTTCCCAAAAATAAAAGAACCTCTCAGGGGTAAACGTTTCCGAGACATTCTCAGCATTGTTCGTGCCTTAGGCCGTACTGTCAACACCCTCTCACAAAGTGGGGCTTTGACAGGTATTCAACGGTTACTAGACATCTGGTCAAGGGTTCAACAGGCTGGCGGAGACTACATCGAAGGACTGTAAGCTTCTTGAGGTGAGTGATTCACTACATTCCATTTCGCAACTATGTTGCCACTTCGAGTTAAATAACCCTCGTAAAAAGCTGCCTTTTGAGCATTTTCGTGTATAATTCTCTATAATACAACTAAAGTTGTTGGCGTAGGATCAAAATGTCTGCACCTCCGCCTACCCCGTAACTAAAGAGAAGCTCTGCAGTGGTTTTCAGTCATGATTTAAATAGAAATGCGATCTTTTAGGCAACATACCATCACTGTATTTCAACATTTAGATAGCCGGTAATGTCGAGTCAAAATAGTAATAAAACATACTGCCTCTGATTTTTTCCACTTCGAACACTGTTTAGTAATAGTTCTAATGCAAAGTAGAGTTTTAATTATTAGTTACTTGTGTTCAGGGATGCACCAATGGAGGTCGCCCGAGAGTCTGGATTCCCCACAACTTTTAATTTTTGAAAAATTAGCACAATTTCAGGGAGCAAATACACAAAATTATTTGCATTTTGTAGATTACTCCGAAAAATCTTCGGATCCAATAAGGTAGCTTAGGTGCGCTACTGTTTGTGTTTACATTATGTTACTCATTTCCTGGTTTCAAATGTCTATGTTGGAAAGAAACATGAAAGGATTGAATTCTTTTATAGGCCTAAGGAACCATGAAAAGATAATAGATGCAATAATAAGAGATTTTGCCAAATTGAGCCAGAAAACTCTTTCTAATATGATCTTTTCAGTAACAAAGGAAATGAGAAATTAAGCTAATTATCATGATCGTATCACTAGAAAAGACTATCTAAACATGCTTTTAATGAAACATAAGAGCATACATATTTCTCAAAATCAAACCAGTGTTAATGCTAGACTTAAAGTTCATGAGATTTGTCCTGTTTTGACTGTACTTTATTATGTTTCAATTGTACTTGTCAAAATACAATTTATCTTAGTTGTGTCTTGTGCTTATTTAATTTTAAAAAATGCTATTATTAAAGTTGGAACTAAGTTCAGTATTCATCTAAAGTCTGTTATAATTTAGCCATTTTCGTTAATATTCACAGGGAGACTACATATTGAAGAAATTTGAAATTGTAACCATTACCGTACTTGAAGAATTTTTGGCAATTATAAATGTCTACTTGTTATTATCATTTAGATGGGGGCCCCTAAATATTGCTTTACAGGTAAGAAATGTTTATTTTAGAACCGGCCCTGCCGAAGAGGAATGTGCAAATAATCAAAATATATGGGAATCTTATCTCTTCATATGTATAATAATGTTCCAAAATGAAATCCAAAGTGTAGGCTTCTAATCAACTAATACCCCATAGGAAAGCCATGATGAACTGAACTTGTGTATCTACTTTGTTAAGACATGATTCTTCATGATAGAAGCATTCAAAAGCTGTTTGACACTTGACATAGTAATTCAGTATTTTTTTCCTTTAGGAAAAATCAAGCTAAGAGAGAATTATTCTCTTTTACCTTGATTTCTCCTAATGAGCTTGAAAAACTCTAAGCAAAAGTCGTGGAATGAAGTACACTGCTTTTCGATATACATCGTTCTCGACATGAACTACGCAAATTAAAGACTTTCCCAGATTTTTGTGTACATTTTACAATCTATGGTTCCGTATAGTAAAACTGTGCGTTTTTTCAACTTTTTCCTTTCGTTAAGATCCAAAAGAATTTAGCGAGGATACGAAATGGGGCACTATGTCGACTAATGTAATCTGAAAGGCAAAACTTGCCTTCACACAGACCACAATGGAATAAGGCTGATAGTCCAAAAACTCCAGTCTGTAAAATTATCTGAGAAGCATGAAAAAGAAATATGTTCATTCGGGTCTGTTTACTCTTATCGTGTCGCCTGCTATGTAGGTGGCAATGGACTTCAGAATGGATTGTTTTTGTATTGACAGTGTTCTCTTAAGAATGTAACTTGTCAGTAACTTAAATTAACCTTCAGCATAATACAAATTCTGAGAAGTTCAAGAGCCATGCCTTTCAAATCGTATGTTGGTCAGACTTGTGCTATTTCTATCTTGGAATCGCCAGGTAGTATATTAAGCTATTATTGCACTGTTAAACTATATAGTTCGTGAATACGTAAAATTAATGTGGGGTCAAATTTACAGTTACGCTTGGGCTGCGTATCGATAAGTAGGACCGCCTTAAAAGGATATAGTAGAATAGGGTAGGAATAAGTAGGGTCGGGGTATCTTAGAGAAGTTTGGACCCATTTTAAAACTAAACTAATAAGATTACTCGTGTCGCCGTGGATACTAACTGGAGTGGGCATTGTAAAGTTTACCCCAAGTTTGTTTCACCGAAAAGGTGTAGATTTATTGTACGGATCCATACATACATTCATTGAATCCTATACATCTTTTTCACTAAATCGACTTTTTCTATCTTAAACGATTATTCCTGAGGTGTGAACTTGCATTCTTCTGCACATATTTATTTCAGGAGAGCTGCAATGTACTAACACGGTAAGAACTATTGTGCAAAATACTAACGAACTTGTGCTAAGTGGACACTCAAAAGCACGAATGCTATCTAACAGTCAGAGCAGGAGCGTAGCAAGGAGGCCCTAGTGGGGTATTTATTCCATAGTTGGTTGTCCCCCTAGTTTTTGGCCAAAAGCGTAATAAAAGTTACGAAAATGTGCAAATCATCTATTTTTAGTTTTATTTACTTCATCAAAGCTCAATACTTAATACACATAGTAATGCCGAGCGAACGGTAGTGAATGAAGGCGGGTTACCGGTACTAGCCAGGTTAATTATGATACCGTTACACTGGAAAGTAAACTTTTTCCACGTTTCTTTGCAGTTATTTCTTACCGCATTTTCTACAGTAAACCAGGACTTTAACTTACTTCTAACAGATTTTTCTGATTATCACTTTATTGTTTCACAAACTGTAATACTTTACCTCACATCCAGGGCTGCGTGTCTGTATACCTGCAGCAGTGTTTACAAAACAAATGCTCATTACATTCCCACAATCCTACCATGTAGTAACCTTGCGCCAAGAAGTTCCCTCCGCTTGCCAAATAGTTCCATGTTTAGAACCGTGTATACAATAATAATAAAATAAATAAACACAACTTTCGCTCTCCTTATATATTATCAAACACACAAACAAGCAAATTATTCCTGTAAATTTTCAAAATTTCTCTAGAAACGAAAGACCAACTTTGGAAATTAATCCCCTACTGGTAACAAGGGGGAGGGGGTCACCGAAGGTGGATATACATATAAACGAGGATAGCGCAAACCACTGTAAATGGCATAAAATCACTTACCTTACGCGTTAAATCATGTATTCTTACATTACTACAGACTTTATTGGTAATATTCTGGTATGTTTTTATTTCTAGCATATTTGTGTTAACAATAGTTCAGATGTACAGGAAGCAATATCTGCGGAACAATAAAACTAGAATCAAGAGGCATTGTCGATATGTTTCCATCCATATCTATAAATTTAGCTGCCCTTTGTCTTCAGAAATGACTCAGATTGCATAAACAGAATAGCCTTGAAAGTTAACCAAAATGTTAGAAGTATGCTTCCTTAATAGCTTCTTTAAATTTGAGGATCGCATCTATTGGCAATACGTTGAATTAGCCATTGAAAATCCCTTATCACCGGTGTTGGGGAATATAGTATTAAACCATTTCGAAACGAAAATTTTAGAAAATCCATAAAATGTTCTCGTTTTGCAGATGACACCATGGTGGTATCAAAAATTAAAAACAATTGGAAATTAAAGAGTATTGATACTAAGATAAAATTTACGATGGAAAAGGAGAGTAACAACTATAATTTTTTGGACGTTACTTTTTTTTTTTTTTTTTTTTCAGAAAATTCAATAAATCCCTATAGAAACCTCTAGGAAGTAATATATTCATAAGAAGGAATTCAAGACACTCGTGGCAGACAAAAGCTAGAGGGCTTTCAGATTGGTAACACTTCAGGAAGATTTTTCTATTTCCCGTGGGAGCTCCTGTGGTTCGGATTCCACGTTAATCAGTGGGTTCATGTCTCATATAGCCTCACTGCTGAAAGGGACGTTAAACCCAAAATCGGCTCAACTTCAGGAAGATTTCGATGAAGAATTAAATAGAATATCAAATCTAGGATCTATTAGTGAGTACTAACTCTATGTCATATGGGGGGGGGGCGGTGGCTCAGTGATAGAGCGTTCACCTCCGGTGCTTGGGGTCCCTGGTTCGATCCCCGCTCGCGCCATGTGGACTTTGTGGTGAACGAACACCGTGCTCGTGGGTTTTCTCGGAGTTCTCCTGTTTCCTCCCACTTTCTTCATTTCACTCATTTCTCAATATCACCGTCTCCTTTAGCCTAGCCGGCATAATCGTGGGACGTTAAACTTAAAGATTTCATTTCATTTCTATGGCCTATGGAACCCGGAGGTTCAATGCCGCATTCACAAAAGCTAAGCCAATTGGATCCAGTTTCTATTTGTATTCCTATCTCTGCGAGATCCATCTTAATATTGTCCTCCCATCTGCGCCTAGCTCTTCCTAATGATCGTTTTCCGATTGGTCTTCCAGTCAAGACTTTGAAAGCGTTTCTACTTTCTTCCATTCTATCTACATGACCTGCCCACCTTAACCTTCTGGACTTGATGACCCTAACAATGTTGGGTAAACCGTATAAATTATGTAGTTCCTCGTTATGAAGTTTCCGCCATTCCCCATTCCCGTTCCTCTTGGGTCCGAATATTCGTCTCAGGATCTTGTTCTCAAATACTTTCAGTCTATGTTCTTCCCTCAGAATAAGAGACCATGTTTCGCAACTATACAGAACAACAGGCATGATTATCGTTTTATATATTTTAAACTCCAAATTCCTCGAAAAATTCGCGACAAGAGATTTTGAACCGAATAGTAACACGAATTCCCTGCTTTTAGTCAACATTCAATTTCTTCGTGAATATGCTTTTCGTCTGCTAGTTCCGTTATAATGGAAGCGTGAAAACAATTAAAAGCTACTATATTTTTAAGACGTGGGAAAATGAGTCTGAAAAAATTCATAATCAAGATGTTCTCCCGTAGGTCTCATTTCCATTGCATCCAGCAATATCTCACAACCTAAAGAGCATAGCTAAAACACACAATCTTAAAGTTAGTACATGGAAAACACTTTTAAGTTAGTACAAACTTTATTTCGTAGACAAAACAACCTAAGTGATATATATATTGGGCTTATTGAACTTGTGATGCTTCCTATGTTCGAATGACTAAAAGAAATATTGACATTAGATTAAAGGAACACATTAGCGAGTCGCTCGAGAATAAGGAAGCTATTTCGAGCCTATCAAAACATCTTCAAGTACAAAACACTCAGTACAAAAGGTATAAATGTTGCATCAGGCCACCGACAACTTTGAAAGAACGAATATCAAGCTTATTAGGACAAAAAATATCCATTTTTGAGGGTTGAAGAAGGAAACCGTGAGAGAGACTGGGATACTTTCATTACAAACTACATCAATAAAAACAAAAATGAAGACTGTAAATATATTATTATGTATTCATAAGATTTACAGGATTAGGATTGAGTTTGTTCAATAATTAGCAACAGTGTTTAATATAACAACATTATACAAATCGAAGCAATGAAAGTATTGCAAACAGTTTAAGTCCAGATTACTAACAAACTCTTGCGCCGTGTAGGTCTACATATACATTCAGAAACACACGTCTCGATCGACTAACTGATCCTGATGTTCAATCCAACTCGCCCTTTTCCTCCTCTCTTTGTGGAAAACAGTCTGTGTGACGTATCATACTCTTTTTATTCAGACGGGAAAAAACAGGAACCATGTTTTTTGTAGGTCTAAAACCATCTCTTTCATTCGTTTGTTCTGAAGCACGTTTTTAGTCTGAATAAAAAGTGTCACAAAATGCTCCCATAGTTTCATAAACGCCTTTATTTGCATTCTTTCCCTTCTTCAAAGACTGCATATCACATGAAGCAAGGAAGACGCTTCTTGTGAAATCTATGGAAATTGACCCAAAGTCTGTAATGCAGCGCAGAGCTCTAAAACTACTGACAGAAATGGGTGTTATTCAGTGATTAATTTCATTTTGTTTCCCAGTAATTGCAAGCAAATATTCCAGGGGCATCATTAGGGCAGGACAGGAGGGTGTATCCCCCCTTACTTGAGTTTGATAAGGGGGCGCGGTGGCTCAGTGGTAGAGCGTTCACCTCTGGTGCTTGGGGTCCCGGGTTCGATCCCAGCCCCCGCCAAGTGAACTTTGTGGTGGACAAACACCGTGCTCGTGGGTTTTCTCGGGGTTCTCCCGTTTCCTCCCACTTTCTTCATTCCACCATTTCACTCATCTCTCATAATCACCGTCTCCTTTAGCCTAACCGGCATAAGCGTGGGACGTAAAACTCAAAGATTTCATTTTTGAGTTTGATAAACACATTGTTTGATCAAATGTATAGTAGAACACTGATATAAAAAGGGAAAGTCTTATGTCGACACAGAACCCCCCGAACAAAATCTACAATGATGGTGCTTTTAGCAACAAACCTAGAGAGTTATTGTTAGAGCACTTACATTTGGTTTTAAGGGTCGAAGGTTTAATCGCAAACCATGTGCGTTCATAGTGGACGACATTGAGAGAGAGACTAAATATGGAGACAGAGGGGGATAATTTACATATACAAATTTAGAAGTAGAAAAAAAGTGATCGGACAGCATCCATATTGTGACGAAATTTGTGATTTTGTAAAACATAAGAAGGGAAGTTTCCGAACTGCTAGGTTCCCATCAGGCAATTGTCGAATTAAGGTGGAGAACTCTTTTTAGAGCATCAGATGATTACGAAGGGAAAGAAAGATCGTAAGACCTCCGGAATTAATTTTAAAAAATCTTCAGCGTCCGAGACGGGTTTCGAGCCACGAACCTCTTAGCTATCGAACCATGACTTTATCTATTCAGCCACGGAGAACTCTACGCAGTCCTTCATGTACTCCTCCTTTAAGCTACGTTGAGAGACTAAAAAAATGGAATATTATAAAAGTTGACTTAGTGGGTACGCCGGTTACATTGAACGTACACCTCTTGTAGCTTAGTGACAGCGTGCATAATGAACTTCCCCTTGTTCAGTAACACATTTTAAGGCAGGAAAAGTTTGTTACTACTGTGTTAATTAAGTTATATTTGGTAGAACTGTTTGATAAATTAGTGTCAAATACTCAGATATAAATCACCTTGGCAGTGCAATTAAGTGCAGCCTACAGTAGCAATCGTAGTTGGCTGCCAACATTTTATAGACTGCATCTCCCCGTAATCATAAGACTAGGCAAAACTTGTTCAAAAACAACAAATGAACATACTTCAAAACTTATTAAGTAATTCAGCGAATGTAGTAAAAAATGTACAATTGAATATGGTGTCATCAGTTACGCTAAATGTGAAATAAACTACACTTCAAAAGTAATACAAAATAAACAAATGAAGCGTATGATAAATAAACTTAGTAATTAACAATTTGATTAATATCTTCGACAATTGAAGAAACGATTATTAAATTTAAAAATATATCGGATAGCCTCTAAAGTACTGTACGCGTGGATCACGGAGAGATGTCGATAAAGTACTTGGCCGCCAACTACGATTACCACAGTACGCTGCACCTAACTGCATTGCCAATTAGGATTAGTGCACTATTATAGTATATGAAGAGTTTGTATATGTTTTTCACACTACTATTTGTTACAACAAAAATATGTGAAGGGCAGCATAGAGGAGATTCTTAAGTCATAGCCCAATAGCCATGATAAAGAGTACCCATGGGAAGTACTCGAAATATCGGCTAAAATACATGAAAAAAAGAACATTATTCAGGTTAGTTGTTGTTATATGTCCAAAATGTTTATTTCGTTATTGTTCTGTATTTCCGTACTAAAACTTTTCATTATTATATATACGCATTGTTTCCATCTAAGTGATATTAATGCTTAATTGATGATACGTGATTTTACTTACAGAGGTGACAAAGGAATATATCAGACAAAAGGTATGGACGTACTTGGAACAAGAGAACATTGCCAATTTCCCTCGGCCTGTCTACAACCGAATCCCAAATTTCAAAGGTGCGTCAGAGGCTGCCTATCAGTTAGCTCCTTTGGATATATTCAAAGCGGCGAAAACTGTGAAAGTAAATCCTGACAAACCACAAGAAACAGTTAGGCTGCTTACTTTAGAGGTTAAGTTTTGTTTTTGTTATTGATTAGTTCTACATTATTAGGGAGTAAGGATTATTTTCAGTAGTGATGCTGTGCTCAGTATAAGGGAGCAGGAGAAATTTTAAAAAAAGACATTTTTATCCTCAACTAATAGCATTAACACTTTATGCTTGAAAGCGAAGCCACGCCATGTTTGATTAAAATGTTATATACAGTGTGTTTCAAAACACCACCGATAATATTTGGGAGGTGATCCCTGACACCAAGATAAGACAAAAAGTATAGACCAACCTGGGTGCACAAATGATTCCTTTCGGAGTTATAGGCTGCCGAAATCGAAAAAATGAACTTCAAAGGAGCTCCAATACTATGGGATCTACCATAGTCGGGTCAACACTTCACTTAGGAACTAGTATGCGCCCTATCCAAATATGTGTTTCAGAATCCTATGGTACTTCGCAACAATTTTTATAGAGGTAGTTGATGAGTACTTCAAATTATATGCCCGTAGCTAAACTCCCTCTATAAAAATTGTTGCGGAAGTACCACAGGATTCTGAAACTTGGATATTTGCATAGGGCACATACTAGTTCCTAAGTGAAGTCTTGACCCGACTTCGGTAGGTCCCATAGTTTTGGAGGTATGGACCTTTAAAGTTCATTTTTTCATCTTTTCGGTAGCCTATAACTCCGATAGGAAGCATTTGTGCACCCAAGTTGGTCTATACTTTTTGCCTTATCTTGGTATCAGGAATCACCTCCCAAATGTTGTTGGTGTTGTTCTGAAACACCCTGTATACATCTGATGAAAATACAATTTACTTGCTTAGTAACTAACAAGTAGAGTAACTTTAATTTCTGATGACAATGCTGTATTTTATAAGATAGGCTCTTTGAGGGATTGATATAATTAAGGAAGACATGCTGCACTATATCATGAGATGAGTTATGTATATAAACTCTTTGTTTTTGAAACTCTGTGGATCTCCCTTAGCCTAACAGTCATAATCGTGGGACGTTAAACAAAGATTTCATTTTATATGGGATTATGTATTTATAATTAATTAACAAGACAAACTCGATACCGACGTGACATAAGCGGTCTTTTGGAATCATATTCAATTACGAACGGGGATGATTGTGGTCCCAAACTGAGAAATAACCCCAGGTATCCGTGTACTTCATTTCCTAACTCTTTTTTTGTGTTTGTCAAGTATAGGAATGATTAATTATAACTATATCGTTTACGGTGCTAGTACGTTACAGAGGAACTAAGTTGATAGAATAACTTATTTTAAAGAAGTTTTCTTAAAGAACTAGAATATTACTTTCCATTTCTCATTAATTAATTTATCGGATTTCATGTTGATGTTCCGGAGATTACAGTGGCTCAGTGGTATAGCGCTTACCTTTCGGTGCATGGAGCCCTTGATTCGATTCCCAGCCAAGTAAGTTTATGTTGGATAACGTCATGTCCATGGGTTTTGTCAGAGTACACCTGTTTCCTTCCATCATCATTCACTTGCCTTAATTATCCGTCTCCCTTAGCCTAAAGGTCATAATCCTGGGAGGTTAAACTGAAAGATTTCATTTTCGTGTTAATGTTCCTTGTCATCTCCCAAGCTGGGTGGACGTTTTTGTACTCCAAGTGATTTCTTTCTCAATTGGCAGCTTTTATTTCACACTGGGTGTTTTTGCACTCCAAGTCATTTCTTTCTCAGTTGACACCTTTTACTTCGCACTGGGTGTTTTTGCACTCCAAGTGATTTCTTTCTCAGTTGACATCTTTTACTTCACACTGGGTGTTTTTGCACTCCAAGTGATTTCTTTTTCAATTGACACCTTTTACTCCGCACTGGGCGTTTCGGCACATATTAGACACACTTTTAATGAGTGGGCGTTGTCACCAAGTCTATTTCTATCCACTTTTACTCAGTATTCAACCTAATAGGCTAAGCCTTAAGCCTTTAGAAAATATCATAGAACAGACAGGTGGATAGAAACACAAGTGTGCTTGTTTATTCGAATGATAGAAGCTCGCTAAGCTTGCCTCAATATGACATTAGTATGTATGTTCGTATTTACAAGAGAACAACAGTAAGTAAATAATAGCTTAATACGCTGAGAAAAGATTCTGTTTAGGTACTTCAGGCATGAACAATTTCTTGTTGACGTTATTTATTTCTCTGGTTTGGAAGAGCATTTAAATGAGAAGTTGTTATAATATCTTAGCACAGTATAATTTTGTATTGAATACATTTGTAAAAGTACAGTGACAAGTTCTTATTTATTTATTTTTTATTTATTTAGATACTATATATATTAACCAGTCTCTATATTGAAAGTGTTTGCCTTTATGTTTTGGTTCGGTGTTTTCCGTATATTTCAGATTTTGTTGACGACCTGTTGATTGCATTCATTCCCTTCCAGGCAAATAAAATGTTGCTGGTCCCTATTCCTCGACTACGGAATGGTTTGTTTCAGCATGTGGTAGTGCCTCCTGGCAGCAGTAAGCAGGAGCTGAAGATTGGTGCTTCGCGACAGGGTTTGGAGAAGTGGGGTCGACCTCTTGGATTAGACGCAAAAGTGAAGGTGGATTTAGTTGTTCTGGGGTCAGTAGCTGTTTCTCTAAGTGGTAAGTAGTGTCATAGTAATAGGTAACAAATGCTTTTGGAAACTGAACAATGTACAATACAGCAGTGTATTTAAATCTTCTTCAGTTTTTGGCAAACTAACTGTATAATTTAAAATCGTTCGGCTTATCTATAGAGATTTAACGTACGTATATTTTTTCCTGTATATATATATATATAGCTAATGCCAAGTTACTTGTATTTTTGAACGTAAAGAAACATTACCTGTCTTTATAAATGTTTCAACTTTCTGTTAGCACACTATTGGTTCCGTCGTGTACACGGGTTATACCATTTGAAAATGATTGCAATACAGTTTATTTTGTGGGGGCGCGGTGGCTCAGTGGTACAGCGTTCACCTCCAGTGCTTGGGGTCCCTGGTTCGATCCCAGCTCGCGCCGTGTTGGCTTTCTGGTGGACAAACACCGTGCTCGTGGGTTTTCTCGGGGTTCTCCCACTTTCTTCATTCCACCATTTCACTCATCTCTCATCATCACCGTCTCCTTTAGCCTAACCGGCATAAACGTGGGACGTAAAACTTAAAGACAGTGTAATTTGTATCAAATATTGGGAGGAGAGAGGAAGCACAGTGGCTCAGTTGTAGAGCGTTCACCTCTGGTGCATGGGGTCCTTGGTTCGATCCGAGCTCGCGCAAAGTTAACTTTGTAGTGGATAAATACCATGTGCGTGGGTTTTCTCTGTGTTCACCCATTCCTCCCACTTTCATTTCATTCTTTTCTCATCATCACTGTCTTCTTTAGCCTAGTTGCCATAACCGTAGGACGTAAAACTTAAAGATTTCATTTCATTTCTTTTCGGGGTACTCCCGTTTCATCCCTTATTCTGGTCCTACCAATTTTTCCATCATAATTCACTTGTCTTAATTATCCATGTCCCGTAGCCTAAATGGTATAATCGTGGGACGTTAAACTAAAAGATTTCATTTACTTTCTTTAACAAATATTTTAGACGTTAAAATTAACTATATGTCTCCTGATAGAAGCTATAGGGCACATTTCGTAAGGAAAGTGTCTTACTTTCTGCCTTCCTGTTCGTTACTATAATTGTATATTTCTGTCCTTACTGGAACATCGTCAGCACTAGTTTTATTACTGCGTCACCAGATCCGTACCTTCACAAATCCTATTGTACTTTAAATTTTCATATAAAGAACAATTTGCACCGATTATTCTGTGGATTTGATTTCGGTTTGTGATTACCCCTGATTTTTGTCTCCATAGTTCATAGTCCACTCACTGTTTTATTGAACGAACTATTGTTCTAGTGACACTCCACAATATTTTAGTTTACTGTTCTAATGTAGTTGCCATTAAAATTCACTTTTTGAGGTGATTGTTGTTGGGAATTATAAAATGTTTTGTTAGTAGGTATTATCATTGGGAATAAAGGAAAGGTATTAGGCAATGTGATGGTTGACGAAGAAGAAGTTACGAGGGAAGATCAGAAGCTAAGGTTACAAAGCCGACATTTCTGGAGTTTCGTCTGTATAAAGGAATGAGGAGTGTGCAGTAATTTTAATATATAGAGTTGGCAACTGTGCAATTTCATCCACCGACTACCTAGAGCACTAGTTGTAGGTAAACACAAATGGCGACTCGTATGGAAAACTGGTCTCGTGAAAAAGTCTGCTGTTATTCGATTTCTGTAGGCAAAACATGTAACCGCGGCTGAAATTCACCGGCAGCTTGTAGAGGTTTACAGAGAGACTTGAATGTCCTGTCAGCATATCGCGGAATGGTGTCGAAAGTTTGCGGCTGATAGGACTGTTTGCGTACGGCCCAGATGACCACCACGCTGTTGAAGTAGTTTTGCTGGGACATCATCGACCACTCTCCTTACAGCCCGGACCTTACTCCAAGCCACTTTTACCTGTTACTGCACTTGAAGGAGCGCCTAGGAGGCCGTCGTTTCGCTTCAGATGAGGAGATGAAACACTTCATGACAACGTGGCTGAACACGCGAGGACAGGATTTTCACCAGGAAGGAATCTTCATACTAATCCCACGATGTGATAAGTGCCTGAAGCGATATGGAGACTATGTCGAAAAACAACCTAATGTATGTACTATCTGTTGGTTGTATTGGTTGTAGAAGTAGTATATATACTTTTCACTGCAGGCTATTTTCCGATCATCCCTCGTATTAATAAGTAGCAATTTGTTGTTGATTCGTTTCTAGATGGAATATGAAAATTATGGATTGGGAATGTATCGAGGAGATCTTATGTGAATACATAAAATAAACGCGATTTTAGTTTATTTTGATTTGAAGTATGAAAAGCGTATACAAAGATAGTTCGTATAATAGATTTTAAGAAACAATGAGAAGTAAGTGAACAATTAGCAAGTTAATTATAACACTTTTTCAACTTCTAACAGTTGTGAACAGTTTTTTCCCTGGCAGATTAACACTTTGCAATTATTGTGAATATTAGGTTTTTAGAATTTAACTTAAGTTATTAATTAGAACAATCGTTGCGGTTGCTCAGCTGTAGAGCGTTCACCTCTGGTGCATGGTGTCCTTGGTTTGATCCCAGCTCGCACCAAGTGAGCTTTGTGGTGGACTAACACTGTATGCGTGAATTTTCTCAGGGTTCTTCCCTTTCATTCATTACTAGTTATCACCATGTTCTTAGCCTAGCTGGCATAAACATGGGACATAAAACTTAAAAATTTCATTTTGGAATAGTTCGTTTATAAAAACAGCGAGTGGACTATTAAGTACAGGAACAAAAGTCAGATGTAATCAAAAATCGAAATGAAGCCCACGAAGTAATTGATGCAAAAGTAAAATAGGAGATGTAAAGGTAAAAATCCAGTGGCGCAGTAACAAACACGGAGGCACATGGTAAGTCACTTTTCTGACAAATTGTACGGCTTAATAACATTGACCCGTCGTGAGAAATATTGGGGAGACCTCATGCTCAATTCCCGGCGGGACCTCATGTTGCTCAGATCCCACGTTAAGCTGTAGGTCCAAGTCGTATATAGCCTCGCTGCTGAAAGGAATGCTAAACTTGAAATCAAAATTAAAATGTGGGGGCACTATGGCTGTAGAAAAGTGCTTACCTCTGGTACGTGGGGTCCCTGGTTCGATTCCCGATAAAGTAAGGTTGTGGAGGTTTCTTGGAGTGCCTCCCATTTCCTCCGACATTCTGATTCCACCAATTCTTCCATCATCACTCACTTGCTTTATCATTTACTCTCTCAGTCTAGCAGGCATAATAGTGAGAAAATCAACTGAAAGATTTCATGTAAACAAGGCTACGGAATTAGTGATTGAAACCGTTCAGGAAAACTTACAGAAACAATCAATGGAGTTGATGATGTCGCTTTTTTTTTTTTTTTTTTTTTAATAATACAAGCTTTGTTAGTGCTGAGGTTTTTTTTTTTTTTAAAAGTAGATTATTACGTCAAAGTAGGAGCTATCCATGCTTATTCAATAGACCATTTGTAATGTCTAAATTTCTTTACTCATCCTTATTTTAACTGCTCTGTTGATGAGGGGGGCGCGGTGGCTCAGTGGTAGAGCGTTCATCTGCGGTGCTTGGGGTCCCTTGTTCGATCCCAGCTCGCGCCGTGTGGACTTTTGGTGGACAAACACCGTGCTCGTGGGTTTTCTCGGGGTTCTCCCGTTTTCTCCCACTTTCTTCATTCCACCATTTCATGTATTTCTCACCATCATCGTCTCCTTTAGCCTAACCGGCATAACCGTGGGACGTAAAACTCTTTTGCTCTGTTGATGAGAACAATGCAGGCACGTACAGTAGCAATTAACTTTAATAACTACAATTGTAAACAATATGAATT
The DNA here is from genome assembly GCF_964235325.1 of Thermobia domestica. Classification (NCBI taxonomy): domain Eukaryota; kingdom Metazoa; phylum Arthropoda; class Insecta; order Zygentoma; family Lepismatidae; genus Thermobia; species Thermobia domestica. The sequence goes on from NC_137465.1 coordinate 211,219,734, forward strand.
TTGTTTATGTTGATTTATATACTATTTGCATGGGAAGTATTTATTACTAAAAGCGAATGAGTCTGAAATTTCCCTTCACGTAGATTGACTGACACGCTCAGAAAGAAAGAAAGAAATTATTTGTAAGAAAACAGTACGATTTGTTTTAAAAATCCAATGCATGTGAATGTACTTTTCAGGCTATCGAATCGGCAAAGGAGAAGGCTATGCTGATTTGGAATATGCCATGATGGTTGGAATGGGTGCTGTTACGGATGAAACCATCGTTGTATCCACTGTTCACGATTGTCAGGTTGGTCTCAATACCATTTAAATATCACATCAGCATGGGTTACTCTGTTGTCCTTCTTACAGACACTATTGTACTCATGTGAAATAGGTAGAAGTTGTGCAGTGACCGTGGTTTCCATCTTAAAGTCAATACCCTTGTAAGCGCCATCTCGATATTACACGTCTGCTCCAGGATGTACCAAAGAAACATGGACACGGGTTTACCAAAAAAAAAAAAAAATCTTTATATTGTAATGTTCAGCTTATTAGAATCTTAAATAACGAAACCGGGATTTAAACCCATCACCTTTTTAAAGTTCTTGTAAGTCTCCAAATGTTTCCAGAGTTCAGTAAAGATCCTTGTCACACGAATGAAGTCTCGGAATAAAGGTTCAGTTGTCTTTAACTCGTAGCCAGGAATCGAGGATAATTCTTTCGTTCATAACAGTCACGGGAGATAAAGGAATTCTCCGTAGCTCATAGCAACTTCAGGAGATGGTTTTAAAGGAATTCGAAAATCTCCTGGGTACATTGACGTTGTGACTTCTTTCCGTTTTCACGAATTAATCACTATCGGCACATTCACTGAGAACTCAGTTGTTGATTGTTATGGTATCATGTTACAAGTGACAGCCTCAGTCAATATTGATGTTTTACATTCGTGTACATCCACTTCTCAGGATTATTTGGTTAACGAAGACTGAAATTTTCAAAACCTTGACGGAATACTTAACTGCAGTGATGTACGTAGACGTTCGTCAACAGGAGAGAGGTTCGACCTGTAAAGTTAATAAATTTCAGGTGTTTGTATACATGCCTTAATATGGCAAAGGCTTATTTTTGCATAATATCCTGTTCAAATGGTGTAAAACCTCGAATCCCCCCATTGCATACACCACTGCTCAAGTTTGATGTCATACCATCCACACTATGAGAGCGGGATGCAAGGTCATTGGTACTTACTTACCTGCGACAAAAGAACTAACAATAAGCTGTATCCATTCAGAAAGAAGTCAGAATCATCTACAAGGAAAAAGATTGTGATTGATTTCCATGGCTTCCTGAGGAATTGTTATCGAAAGAAAATTGGTCAACGTATGCCTATGCTTAAAGCTCATTTTCGACAACAGGAACACACCATCACAGAGTTACAATCCTGATGTTCTTGTGATGTTCTGTAAAATAGTGTCTCAAAACCTGCCTGTTTACAAAAATGCGGTCGTGGTTGAAGACATCCCTGAACTTCATATTGTGTTACCTAACGAAATAATGTATGTAAATAACTTCCCAATGCGTTTCTCAGCTTAAGGGATTGATTCACACTGAATAAATGTTCCTTTTATCACACGGATGCTCTTCAATGAAAAATACCTTTTGAATATATAGAAACATAAATTTTGAATTTGTTTTCTAATTGTTCTTAAGTTAATTCCTGGTTTCCTCAAATCATTGTTCCATTTCCCTGTTGTTATGATCACAAACATTGTTATTAAAAGAGCGCGTTATGAAATTGCAAACCTTGCGTCATGAAATTGCAGTCGAATCTCAACCGACGGAACACGTCCTGTTAAGAACAGGATTTTTTGTACATAAGAACAGGAGTCACCCGTCCTACAATTATCAATGTCCTCCCGGGATACCCTGCAGTCTTGAGGTAAGTAACGCGTACCCACAATTTGGCCTCTTGACACAGAGCAATCTTCCATTTTGCATCACTGCTATCTGCTTGCTTCAACATACGCCTCCTTTCTATCCGGCCTGAGGTACAAAAGAGAACCACCTAATAACATACTACTAAAAATATGGTCAGGTGCTTCACATTATCCTCCTCACCTCTCTCATTTTCCAAATTGCGAACTACATGTGTTCCCATTATTTTGATAATTATTTATTTTATTGCCAAAGTTCCAGATACAGCAAGGCAGCCATTTTACAATAAAACTATATAACATAGAATATGAAATTAACAATAACAAGTGTAAACAAAAAGCTATATAAAGGTCCATAAGTGTAGCAATAACAAATTGAAATAAATAACTGTAGCAATAGGTTCCCGTCGGAATACATTCTCAGATTTAAAAATATCCACGTCAGAAGCAATGGAGTTAAATGCAGAAGCCAGTCTATGGAACAATAAACGCTGAATAATTGATAATCGAGGCGTGTTGCAATGAAGTAGTTCACTATTTCTAGTTCTTCTTGCAGGTACCCGAATATTAAATTTAGAGATTAGTTCTTCAGTTCTAAGTTTTCCATTTAGAATTCTATGAAGAAACATCATATCAAGTAGCATGTGACGAAATGAAGGTGTACGGATGCCAAGAACAGTCAACAATTCAGGTTTACTTAAACAGCGTACAAAAGGTATTCTTTTCCTGACAATGGCAAGAAAGAAATTTAGAACTGAGTCAATGCGAGAGAGATTTGATACGCTAGCCATACTCCAAATGGTGGAACAGTACTCGATTTGGTTGAAATAAACGTAGAATATAATTATCAGTAGATTGTATGTTCTAGAAGTTGTTTAATGCCTTAGACGTATAGAAAAAGACGCTATAATTAGATCAGAAGCGACCTATGGCTATTTTTATTGATAAATTATAATTTGTCAAATCATAGCGCTATACATTAATTAGTTCCATTCTGTTCACAGGTATTCGACAACTTGCCTCCCGAGTTGTTTGAAGAACATGACGTTCCCGTGGACTACATTGTCACTCCGACGCAAATAATTGAAGTCGTGCCTCGTCTTCCGAAACCAAAGGGCATTCTATGGCATCAGTTGACAGCAAAGAAACTAAGCGAAATTCCCATTTTACGGACCTTACGTGCCAAAGAACATAGGTACGTTATTTTTAAAAGATTAGAAAGTATAGATGTGCTCCTAAAATTAATTGATTGAGTAAAATTTATTGATTTATGCTTACGTCCTTTGTCAGTAGTAAGGTCATATACATAGTGTGTGTACTAAATTTTAAGACTGGAATTCTCAGAAATTAATGCAGAAGAGAATTACCTTGATTAGGTACTAATCTTCAATATAGACAGTTGCATGGCTGTATAGTTTCTGAATTTCTTTCGGAAAGTCCTCTTATCCGACAGTGTTGAGTTCCTTCGTCACAGCCCTTTTGATGTCCAAAATTGAGTCAAAATGTATTTCTCAACGTCATTTTGACCTTTGGAAAGAAGAAATAATCTGCTGGGGCCAGGTTAGGTGAATATGTTGTTTATTTGGGAGGGGGGGGGTAAAAAATGTCTGTACTTTAGTGGCTTTGTGGCACGGTGCATTCACGTGCAAAAAGAACCAGTCACCCGAATGAACCATCATGTTCTACAATCTTCCGAACAGTAGCCTTACCAATGTTCAAGTCCTCCACTATCATCCTGAGGATCTGACAACTATTTCCACTCAGCTTTTCCCGCACTTTTCAACATTTTTGTCAGTTCGAACAATTACTGGACGGCCAGATCTAAGATCGTACATGACCGCCTCCCAACCCTCACGAAAACGACGATGCCACACAAAGATGTTCACTCGAGAATGAGCATCATTGTTGTAAGCTGTTTAAATCATGTCCACGGTCTCCGTGGCTGGTTTATACAAAACTTAATGGCTACTCTTGCCTCCATTTTCCTGTCCATGAGAAAGACAAAGAAAACGCAGTTCACTGAAATCACTGTAATTCATAAAATTCGGAACATAAATTCGTGAATTCTTCACGCAATGCACAACACACTTGGCACTAAAAGCTACATACAGTAACCACTTGTTGACTCCATCGGTTTTATCTTACAGTGTTGCCAGTCTTGAAATTTAGTAGACACACTGTGTAGGACAAACTATAAAGAGCGAGGGAAACCGCTGTTGTGTGTTCGGTGCTCCCCCACTGGCAATCGAACCCAAGTTTTCTTGTACCAAAGACGTAATTTAGCCTTCTTCATTCTATGCAAAGGATTGTTCTTTTCTTGCGTTAATGACTTAGAATTTAGGTTTTTATTATTATTATTATCCAGATAATGTGTATTCTATTCATATTGAGGATTCTTAGATTGCTTCCTTAAAGTAAATCATATATTTTTCGTGTACCTGTTGTTTCTTCAAATTCCAGCGTCATGTTTAATGGTGCTGTTGGAGTTGTCTGCTGAGAAAGGTGTCAGGGAACACTGATATGGTACATTAAATATTAGAGACGGTCAAAAAAAGAGAAGAAGTTAACAAATTATTATAAACATGCATATTCTTAAGTAATCATTTTGCAGTAGAATCTTGCCATAAGAGTTGTGGTTGTTGAATTAGTTTCAAATTTTACCTAAAGCGACAAGAGCCTGGTATCTCAAGGCAGTGAGATTCCATATTCAGCTATTTGTACATGTTTTGCAACTGGTCCAAAACTTGGATATAGATACTTCGTTTCTTTGCTCACCCTGCTGGTTTAAACCAGCTGGGTTTTCAAAAAGAAAAGAAAGAAAAAAAAAAACTGAAAAAAAGCTTTAAATCGTGTGAACTTAATGGTGACGTTTCCACATATCAAACTATCCGCATTACGTTTATCTACTTTTCACCTTTTAATCAAGGGGTCCCGTGTTCAATTCTCGGTCGAACTACAACCCATCTTTCAAGTGTAAACCAAGTAGCGATTCGAGGTGTCCCTTTAAGCGAAAGTCTTCTCCGTGATAACCTTGGTATTTCATAAGGATGTTAAGCCTAAACATACGAAATGAAACCAAATTATATATTTCTACTTGAATGAATGCCTATTGTTTTATAAAGAAACTAAGCTTGCCTCTTATTGATAGAAATTAGCAAAATTTATCAACTGCCTACGTAGCTTCCAACATCAACTTGGATTTGACTTTGTTTTAATTTTATTGAATAATATCTACGAACCAAATTTGTAATTTAATACCTCAGTTTTAGCGTAGTGATTATGATATGTTGACCTTAAAATTTTACATACAAATACATTTAAAGTAATAACAGAATTTTCCCAATGGCTAAGGCGCGAGTTTCTCGATTTATATATAATTCTACTTGTGTAACTGTTTATCTTTTTGTCCTTTTGAAATGACTCTTGACAATTATTTTAACAAGTACGCCTATGTAAAGATCAGTACAAGGTATTTTTATCAGGAGTCCTTCGTGAGTGAGTCGGCAATTGGATTTGTGACCAATTAGTCACGGTTTCGTGTCTAAATGGACAATTTCTCTTGGATGTAAGTCGAGAAGCGGTTTGGATTCCGCTTTAAGCTTATGTGACCCCTTCCAGCATAACCCCGTTGTTGCATAATAACACCAAGGCGAAACAAACTAATTTCTGTCCATATCTAATATAAATACATAGAGTAAATAATTTAAACCAAAAAAACCGGGTTTAAACAACAAAAACTGTTTTCTTGTTTTTTTTCAATAAAAACCATGGGTTTTGCCAACCCTGCTGCTGAGTTATTATTTTTCATTTTTAATTCACATGTATTTTGTTTAAAGCTTTTATTTATTTTCTTAAATTTCTAACTATTGATTACGATGAACAAAGACATAGGCCTGGGCTGAAGAGCTCCCTCGTGGACAAGTAGTTAAAATACGTGCTTTTGACGTGGGAAACCCGGGTTCCATTCCCGGTGGGAGCTCATATGGTTGGGATCCCACGTTAAGCTATAGGTCCACGTCTCATATAGCCACACTGCTCAAAGCTTGATGAGAATAAGAACCATAGGAATTAGGACTTCATGCACATACTCAGGTTACTTTTCTTGCCGTTCTGAGAGAAAGCCTGTAAAAGAGAATAGATCCACAAAATTTTCTTTCATTCTTCTTCTTCTTTATTAGTTTAATTTGGATGGTTTCTTGAATTTTAACCTCCCGTTTCAGCATCGGAGGTATGTGAGACAAGACATACCGTAGATGGAATTGCGATCACTACACGGACAGGTAATCCCTTTAGGTTTGAACCCGAGACTACACGCTGAAAAGACCAGGTTAGTCATTCAGCCAGGAAGGAATACCATTCACTTATTTATTTATCCATTCATTGTACTAATGAGCTGTCTTTCTGATAATTATTTTTATAATTCTCTCTCCTTGAATTCCTCAACAATTTGTTCAATGATTCCTGAAAACTTAGTGAAATTGTAACGCAAAGAATGAACTTCGTGGTGGACCAACACCGTGTGCGTGGGTTTCCTCGGGGTTCTCCCGTTTCCTCCCAATTTCTTCATTCCACCATTTCATTCATTTCTCATCATCACCGTCTCCTTTAGCCTAGTCGGCATAATTACGAAACATAAAATTCAAAGATTTCATTTCGAAATGAGGACTTCCAGCATACAGTGCGGATCCGTTAACCACTACGCCACCCAGTCCTCATCCCAGAATAGCTACTCACTCTCGTGGTCGGTGCTCTCATCTCGGAACACGTGACTTGTACTACAGCCGCGTGCTGTGATTGAACAATCCTGTCTCCATATACTGAGCACCTTATGACGGTTATGATTTCATATATACCAGAGTTTCTCAACGTGGGGCTCGGGACCCCTAGGGGTCGCGAGAGGGTTTCATGAGTTTCACGAAGATATGCGGAATAGAGAATTAGAATCTAATACCGGAAAATATTTTTAAATATTATTTTGAATGTTGTTCTGATACGCATATTTTTATTATTTTTATTTTTATACATATTGTTAAGAACAAAAAAATCTACTAAACATTTTCAACAGGTGCAGAGTTGTTTTAAAATCAATTTAAATGAAAGAGGTACGATACATATATATAGAAACTACATATTGAAATACAATTAATATCGAAAGATAATGAAATACTGAGGATGTGTGATTTCGCTAGTGCGGCAATCTCCGGTTCAATCTTCGTGACGCACATTATCAAATCATTTAAAATAGTCAATAACTTCTTTAATAGTTATCAAGCTTTTTAAACCAAAATTGGAAATCCCTTTATTTATTTTTTATCATACGACCCAAAATTAAGGGAGTTACGAAGTTTTAAAATTTTCAAACGGCCTTCATTTTGAAACAGTATGACGGATCGATTTCGATATTTGCAATATGAATGAACTGACCGAATTTGGTTTTAATATATTCGTTTTTAGGGAAGTTACTGCATCCACTATATACAAGAAATGGATTCTACTATAGAAATAGATGGATATCGTGAGATCTCCGCAATAGGTATATTAAAAATCCCACACAAGCTTATTACAAACCAGAAGTTATAAGGGGATTGCGCTGTCAAGAGGATGTGATAAAATTGGGGGGCGGGGGGTCCGTGATAGAAATTAGGTTGAGAACCACTGATATATACTAAAGAAAGAAAGAAACAATCTTTTTTTTTAATTTTACACACCAAATCCTCTATAGGTGCGAATTCTAACGCAAAGAGCGAAAAAGTGACTAACTGGATCGAGACTCGAACAAAGGATCTGCTGCAAAAGAGTAAATAGCTGTTCTGGGAAGCGGACTGGATGACATACTGGTTAACGCATCGGCATGGTATACTAAAGGTCCCAGGTTCGAGTCCCGGTCCAGTTAGTCACGTTTTCATTTTTGCGTTAGAATTCGCAGCTATAGAGGATTTGGTCTGTAAAGTAAAAAAAATCGGTTGTTTCTTTCTTTCATTAGTATATTAGTGAAATTCACTAGTATGTAAGGTAAATTTAGAAATACATTTTTATCAGGTAATCTTATTACCAAAATCTGTACGGTACTACTTTCTCCAACGATGTCTTCATAATATGTATGGAGATGCAGGACCAATTGAAAAATGATAACTTTATTATATTCCTTGCACATAAGTGAGTCCGAGTTCTTTAGTATTTCGGTTGAAGAATCAAGACCGATGATTTTCAGCTGAAATATTGAAGAAACTACGTTTACTCCCGTACAAAGAAGATAGTGATGTAGGATCGTGTATTATTGGATTCTTGCTTAAATGAATTACTGTGTAAAAGTGGACTGTACCGTAAATAAAGTACTTGGAATTCTATGATAGTTATCCTTTTTTTTTTCTTTCTTTCTTTTTACAGCCTAGGAAAAGATGTAACATTGAAAGATGGTGAAGAGGAGGAGGTATCCAAAACATATTCTAAAGGAATTTCAAGAGAGCCAAAATCAGAAACCTCGACAGCTGCAGAGAATCTCAAAATCACTTTTAACGTCGACAGGCGGAACAGAATCACGCGACGAAAAGTAACAGTAAGCCACGAAGACAGCTCTGAAGGTTTGAGGGATTCTGCGGGACAACAAGACAATTGGAGAGGAAGACCCAAACAACAAACGAACTCATTTCGAAACCCAAAGCATAACGAGGAGGAGGGATTTAGTATTCATGTAGGTGGGATACCATCAAATGCTAGAGTTAGAGAATTAAAAGACGTTTTAATTGAACGTGGAGTAAGACCTGTTGATATCACTTGGAAAGGCGCCAAAGGGTTTGCATTCTTACATTTTACAAATAACAATAATTCACCAGACACTGTTATTAATGCGCTAAGGGACCTTAAGCTTAAGGAATCTCCATTAAAGTGTGACATAGCAAAGCATAATTAATTCTACGTTTCATAATGTTGCGTGAAGTTCGTTTAAAATTCGATTAATATCACAAAGCAGAAGAAGTGGGACCATTCTTTCCAGCTGAAGTAGTTGGTCCATATTGAATAATGTCAGTTGGCTCAGCCACCTGAAATTTAACTCGTTTTGGCAGAATGTATTAGTTGACTTTTATCGCTACGGAACGAGCCTTGCTCATGTGTTAGCCTACGAATGGGAGGGGAGAAAAGAGAGTCGCCTGCAAGCTACGGAACGAGCCTTGCTCATGTGTTAGCCTACGAATGGGAGGGGAGAAAAGAGAGTCGCCTGCAAATGATCAATTACTATTTATTTTATTATAGTCGTTATAATTCTTCGTGTCTCAATTAATCAAAGTTGTAAACTATTCAGGCTAAACTCAAGAGCCTGACATACTAAAAATAACACAAAATTTACCATTTTTCTTTTACTTGCTTTTCATAAGTGAAAGGAGATAATGAAATGCAACTTACTACAGTCATAGATAATGTTATTCTACAACAGAAAATATGAACCTGAAGAATTTTCAGTGTTGCCATCCATAGAAATTACATTGTGGCCAGAATATGAATTACCAAAATCTAGGTTAAGGCAGCGATTAGAAAAGTGAACTCAACTGCATTTGATTACGTATCGTGGTGTTTTGGAATTCTCTGAACTACTTTTTAAATAACATTTTTATTTAATTTTAATAACTGCATGTTAAAACTATTTTTGTTTATTACAAACTAAATACAACTATTATTTAAAAAGTAGTTCACAGGATTCCAAGACAACATAATATGTAATCAAATGCAGTTGAATTCGTTTCTCTTGTCGCTACCTTAACTTAGATTTTGGGTGAAATATTATTCTGGCAACACTAGTTTCTAGATGGCAACACTGAAAATTGTCCAGGTTCATATTTTCTGTTGTAGAATAATATTATTTATGATTCCTTTTCGAAGTGTGCCTACTCTGAAGATGAAGGCGATGTTCTTCGAAACTACTTTCTAGTGATGTGATTTGTTTCTTGTGGTGACTATTAGCCTTTCACTTACATTTTTTCTAATTATTGAGATTAGTTTTAATTATTATAATAAATTGCAAATAGTTTAATGAATCTTTAAGTTTCATTCAGCATGTTATAATTTCTCCATGTGTCCTCCATCTACTTCACGGACAACACGGGGCGATAATTGAATTCTTCCCAGACTCTCTGGAGAGTGCCTTCTTCCATTGGATTCACTGACGCAATGATTCTGTTTCTGAAATCACGCGTGTCAATTGGTAATGGAGATACAAAAACAGTATTTCTCGTAGCCTCACAAGAAGTCGTCACACGGTGTAATGTTTGGGGACCTTGGGGGCCAAGAGTGTAATGCTAAGTCTTCAGGCCCCGTGCGACCTATCCAACGTTGAGACAGTATGTCACTTAACTTTCGAATCTGCAGATGTCAATATGATGATGCTCTGCTGGAAAATTAATCACTTAGAGGGAAAGTGCATGGCCTGCCTGATCTTTACTCCTCACATGAACAGCATGTTTCCAAGAGTTGTTCTTGGAATGCTCTTAGCTGTAGGCGGAGTAATTCCTAAATGCAAGCTGCATTGAAGTTATGGAGTCAACATTTTACACACAAAATTTTTCCTTTTTACTCAACAAAACCGTTTAGATTTTAGTTCAATAAGAATTTATCGGCAATTGTTGCGTTCGGTTATTCAGCTATTGTTTCATTCTCAGAGACATCTAGCACAGGTCATTAGAATGACGTACCTTTTCAAGTGATATGCATGTCAGTCATGGTCGACTCGTGATTACAGAGCTATGAAATTGGGTCTGTTGTTTTGATGCACTGTGTATTTTGCGTATCCAGTCTCTTGCTTTTGAAAATGTTTATTAATCTTTTTTTTTTTTTTTTTTTTTCTCCATAACAACAACCAGAACTCACGTAGAATTACTATTATTTTATGAACCATATCCTGCAATTCATTGCTGTCAAAAGCAGTAAAAGCAGTTGCAGTTAGAGCAATGTATCTGTTGAGTCATACATAATCCATACACCTTATCAGAAACAGTGCATACGCTAATGAAAAGAAATTAATATTACCAAAATGTAATGTACAAAATAATAATTGTTACGCAACCTCTCAGGTGGTAGCTTTTCTCGCTTGCTAGCAATGCTGCAATTGGTATTTAATCTTCATGCTGCCTTCTTCAGCTCAGTTAAATTTTAAAAGGTGTACAAGAAACAGCACTACTTTCAAAATTAAATAACTAACTCTGTTGAAGAACTGAGCTACGGCGTTAACACACGTTATAACCACTTATGAGGTTAAAAATTATATTTTACACCAGTAACCGATGTATTTTAAAACATGAAGATAAATGTACATGACGTGAAAGTAAAATAATAGATCACTTCCGTGCAATTCATGGTTTTTAATGTTTGTTTTTTATGTTATATTTTCCTATAAAATTTGCAAGAATAAACATGTCGTTTCGGACAACTGATTGTTTTAGAATGATATGAAGAAATTATTGGTTAAAGAGTGATTTTTGTATTTTCACTGTAGTGTTTGTGTATGGTCTTAGAGGTTCTGGAAAGATTAATAAAACTCTATTGTTCCCATAAATACATATTTAGGCCCATGAAAGGCGTGTATATTCCACTTGATACAATATTCTTACAGGTTGTGCTTTATTTATTTATTTTTTATTATTACTTTTTTTCATAAATTGCATATAAAAGCTTGTTATTAATTTTTATGTTAAAAATTACCTGCCTGTTCATTTTACTATTTTAATCTGGAATTGAATTTGAAGTTTCTCTCACAGAATGTAAGCATTTACAAAGCACAACTGTAAGCATTTACAAAGGGCTCTGGTGCCCTGATCTTGATGTTATATCGTTGACCTCGGTCGTATAATTTTGGTAAACATAAAATTCAAAAAGTAGTTTAAGGGTTCCGTCATTCTCAGTTTTTCACAATTTGTTATGTTTAAGTAATAGGAAGATGTTTATTTTTTATTTATTTATTTTTTTTTTATGATAGTAATGTATCTTTCAGGATGAGAATCTCAAATTGAGATGTACACTCTTTAAAACAAAATATCTTCTCACTAATTAAAGCAGGTACAATTTTCGTGGTGTGATGTACCGTAAGGACGTAAATATTCAAATGGGCACCCGCCGCCTCAATACATCGTCGACAATGACGTACAGCAACGGGTCATACCGATTTTATTATTTCTAATGGTATAGCATCACAAGCTTGTTCAGTTTGCTGTCTTAGATATTTCCGTGTTAGTGGTTTTCCGTGTCAGCTTGCACAGTCCCTCAAAGAAAGATATCTAGGGGTTTAATCCCGGAGATCTGCATCACGTCCTCTTCGTCCTATCCATCTCTCAGAGAATGTGCAATCGAGAGAATTCCTTACATCGAGATGGAAGTGGAGTAGCGCTCCACTTTATTGAAGTTAGTACCCATTTTCATTTTCAGAAAACATTTACATCCTTGAGGTGCACAACATTACAGAAATTATATACCTGTTTTCATTAGTGAAGTATTCTGTTTTACAGAGCGTATACATTTATTTGAGACCTCTGTGTGCAGGTAGCCAAAACTCACCTAACTCTGGTTTAATTCTTCCTCTTAATTGCCTTAACTAACTTGGCAGCTCATAAATCGTTGGCTGCGATACCTCCTTCCACGTACTCGACATAGAATTAATTATTAGTATAGTCATTGTACTATGAGCTAAAAAAACAGGCAGAAGATGAGATATTGAGCTGTTGATCAAATCCCCGGGAAGTCTCAGAATATCTTAATCTTCACGTAGCATGTTATATACAAAACACGGTAGTTGTCTTAATAATAGTGGAAGGGTGATATGGCTTAAACTGTCAGCTATCTAGTCTAAACCATGTTAGTGATAAGCACCTAAAGCACTATGCGTTAATATACTTTTTGAATCTCTCTATTGTTTTTTGAATGAAGTGAATTAAGGTTTTTAATGAAGCATGGACTCAAGAATCAAATTTGCCAGTGATTATATATTTATTTTCATTACTATTGTATTGAAAGTTATTCTTATTATTATTATCTAAATTATGTATAAATATTTTACCTGAAGGCTCTTCTTTACAGTCAACACTTTATTGAAAAAAGGGGGAAAATATCACATTCCTTATGAAAAGCGGTGGTTTACGTAATAAAATGCTGAGGAGGTGACCGGAGTAAATAGCCCACTTAGATAAATGGACTAGAATTTGCTTTTAAAACGGAATATTCACGTGAAACAAGTTGATTAAATGAATGTATTTTTTTTGTAGTGCAAAAATTTCGTTACTATCATTCACGACAAGTAAGTCACTTGTAGTTCTTCTAACCTTGAAAGCACTGTTAAGTTAAACGAACTTTCGTAAATGTAAGTACAATACATGTAGAATATGCATGTTTCTTTGATACATAGCAAGAACTCAAAAAGGGATTGATATATTTTTTAAATGTTTACTTCTAAAGCCCTCTGGTAGCTAATTTGATTTTTACTGTTTGCTTGCTTTGGTGCAGACAACCAGTCTGATTCCTGCGTGAATACCAGCCCCTGTGTGGTTTTGATTTCACGTTAAATTGAAAGTCCCAAGTTTCATATTAAGCTCCGAGGTGGTGAAGAGGATCGTTAAACACAAAATAAGCGTTCTTTACTCACTGTTGACATAACCGATTTCACTTTTAAAATTTGCATATCCTATCCTAACTATACATAAAACTACATGAACTCAATCACTGACATAAAATAACGTATACTTCCGGTTGACGTGGAAATTTGAAATTTGACAGAATTGTAGCTTTTTGGGACTAACACACAGGGAAGTAGCCAGAGTGAATATTTTTAGTTTGTAGGGGGTCTAAAGAGGGGATGAAGAAATTCCCCATGTTATTTATATCGGCCTTTTTTGGACCTATAATCTCATGTTTTAGGTACTTGGAGTTGGAATAAAAACTTCAAATTCGGTATGCTTGTACGTTTTCCATAGGATTATGTAACAAAATAACTAAGAATAAAAATTTCCAATTTTTGAGTGGTTTTATGGGGAACTGAAAAATCCTCCCCGTATTTCATACCTTTTACACCTCAAAATTATTGAGCACTTCCTGTAGGGCTACAATTATTAAATTTGGCATGATTGTAGCTTTTTGGGACTAACTGACAGGAAAATTACCAAAATAGAATATTTTTAGTTTGTAAAGGGTCTAAAGGGGAATGAAGAAATTCCCATGTTATTTAAAGGGTGTTTTCTTGGCATACAAAATCTTATCTTTTAGATAGTTGAAATAGGAAAAGAAACTTGAAATTCAGCAGAATTGCGTTTAAGACATGTGAGGCCGTAGGCTAAGCAAATGCAGGGGTCAGGAAGCAAAGCACCCAACTGGCCAAATTCAGGAAATATTGAGAACAAACGCGGGGGACTGGGGTCAGAGCCCCAGCTAGAAAAAGGCTAGTGTGTCTGAATGTTTGTCGTTTCCACACCGTTGGCTTGGTTTCTAGGTAAGTGTCGAGAATAGACCGTTGTCGAGGTTTATTTAGAATTTTTCTCAGGATACTTTGTGCAGATTAAAAATAGATGTTTCATAAACAATTTCGATAAAATCGACTCTTACTACCTGCAAGCAACCTAGCATTCTTTCTTGATACAGGTTTACTGTAGGAGGGCATTATAATTATGCTTAACAAAAATAATGAAATCATTATCATACAATAGTAGAAGATGTACGTAATGATCTTTCAGAGATTTTAGGAACAATGTTTCAACCATAAAAACGAAATCAGAACCTTTTTACAATAATTTCTCAATGCTTGTCGATTAAATTGTTAATTAATACTATGTTTTAAATATAAGTATACTGGTATATGCTCAAAACATACAAATAAAATAAATTCATTTTCGATATAAGAGTAGGATGATTCAAACAATATTCTGACTAATAAAAGTGGCCTCTACTTGACAAATATTGCTCCATAAGTATGAAATTTCAAATATTTTCCCAGTTTATCATAATACAATTTTGAAGTTTTTTAAAAATCGTTTTCGTTTTGCAAAGGATTTTTTTAATGACGTGATGAATGTAAAGAAGACCTTTAATTTTAATTGACAATTATAACCTTACTTTTTGATATACTATTTATAATAAGTTATTTATGTTCATTATTATATATTGTACTTATTAGGGACTATGACAAAATGTTTGTATTAATGTTGTTATTGTTGTGACGCAGTAATGTTAGTGCCTTAATACTTTATATATAAAAACGAATGCATAATAATGATTGATATTTTTATGATTAGAATAGATTAACAAAGTTTATGAAATACAAGAGATTATTTTGTAAGTGAATTTATTTTACATTTTTGGGTTATTTTTCCTCCTGTATTGTTTCATTGTACTGTGATATAATATATTGACGTAATGTTGCAGTGCTGTACTTTATTATTATTATTATTATTACAGTGAAATATTTTACAATTTTTATCATTATTGCAGTGAAATATTTTACAGCCTGTCCCTTTTTAAGGTGCTTGGTTTACCAAAATTACTGTGTACGAGGGGTGTCCAATAAGCTATCTACCTAGACAGAAAGGAATGCAGATAGACTCATCTGGTCATCACTGTTTTTCGATATAGTCCTCATAGAGGTCTATGCACCGTCGCCATTTTGTGAGCAGTGAAGAAATCCCAGAGAATATGACCTGTCATGATCTGCAAACCTCTGGGAAACCCTGTTGGACGGCGTTGTCTTGACGAAAAACTTTGTCAGCCCGCATGTGTTTCCGCTGCATGCTCTCCTGCTTGCTCTCAGGATCCCAATGGTGGATCCAGGTTTCGTCCCCTCTCACCAGCTGCAAATGTATTGTTCGCGGCGTAACACAAACACTGTGTTCACAGCCACTGTGTTGCTCCGACTGACCTCAAATTGCGCAGCGGGTTCCTTGCAATGGCCTTGGCGTCATTATGCTCCGCCCTTCCCTTTCTCTCTAAGTAGATAACTTATTAGACACCCCTCGTATATTTGCCCTGTCCGTGTATCCGTTCGGGAGACCAAAAAAAGTCTCAAGAACTCTTTGATGGATCAGCGCCAAATTTGGTGAGCGTATAGAGCAGCGTTTCCCAACCTTTTTCAACTTGCGGCACAGTACGGGTGTAACTTGAATTCTCGCTGCACACTCATAGATATTATTATTATTATTATTATTATTATTATTATTTGTATTTGCAAATATAAAATACCATGGTAATTTTTTTCTGTGATTTCTGATCTCCTTCTCCCAGAGATTAATGCTCGATCACTGGTTTTCCCCTATGCTAATTCATTTTGCTTATTTTTTATTCTAATTTTAAAATAGAAAACAATTGCAATGAAATATAGGACTCAGATTTTTAAAAATACGCTTTCTTTTTCGAAAACTGTATAAACCTTTCCCTAAGAACGAAGATCACTAAATATTTTGTACAGGGTTGGCTGGTTTAAACCAAGGTGGTTTAAACCAAGGTTTAAACCAGCTGGTTTTTTCAAAAGAACCAACTGGTTTAAACCAAAAAACAAAAAAATGTTCGTAAAAGTGTAAGTGTTTGTAAAATCTTGATGAACACACATTTGTGGGTTATCACGTTTCACTCCCGTATATTATTCGTATTATATTCAGACCTAAATTCCCCATTCATTACTCAAAAAGATTATACTACAAAAGCAACTTTTTTTATAAGTTTATAAATGTTTATTTTGTGATATTTTGTAGTTGTTATTATTGTTATGTAATTGCAATCGAAGAAAAATTCTAAATATTGTTTCGTTTCAATGTTTACTATTGATAAAATACATCGAAAATGCCGTACTTTTTGTGTGTGGGGGGAGGGGGGGTCATACAGACCCCACGAGAGGCATTTAGTGAAATAAGTATCTTTGGTATCTATTTATGTTTAAATGAGTCTGAGCCAAAGTGGACTCAAATAATTCGTATCTTTATTCACTTTTCTTATTGATATGCAGATTAAGTCGGTGTATTTCTTTAATTTGGACCATTAAAAGTCGTTGTTAACTAACTTGAACTAAATTCGTTCTTCTGTACTCCGTAGTACTTTGAAATTGTTCAGATGTAATTCTGTGTAATGGTTTCACTTGTGCAACTGTTTATCTTTTTGTCCTTCTGAAATGACTCTTGACAGTTATATTAAGAAGCATGTAAAGATCAGTACAACGTGTTTTTTTTTATCAGGATTCCTTCGTGAGTGAGTCGGCAGACGTATCGCATTTGTGGCCAATTAGTCCTGGTCCGAGTTCAAATGGAGGACAATTTCTCTCGGATATAACTCGAGAAGCGGTTTTTATTCCGCTTTAAGCTTATGTGACCCCTTCCAGCATAACCTGGTTGTTGCATAGTAACACCAAGGCGAAACAAACTTATTTCTGTCCATAATAACACCAAGGCGAAACAAACTTATTTCTGTCCTTATATTATTCCGCTTTAAGCTTATGTGACCCCTTCCAGCATAACCCGGTTGTTGCATAATAACACCAAGGCGAAACAAACTTATTTCTGTCCATATATGATATGAATATATAGAGCAAATTATTTAAACCATTAAAACCTGGTTTAAACCAAAAAAACCGTTTTTTTTGGTTTTTTTAATAAAAACCATGGTTTTTGCCAACCCTGATTTTGTACTTTTAACTTTGCTGTTTTAACCAAAACCGGTACATATTATTACTGCAATCACACAGCTTGCGATGCGTGGAAGTCAAAACACAGCTGTTGAACAAAGTGTTGTTCTGTCATTCACGTGCGAATGTGTGTTCTACAAACGTTCATTTGACGCGTACCGTACAAATACTTTCATTTCTCTGTGTTAGTATGACTCTCAATTGAAGCGTAACACAGCAGCTAACCGTGGAAATGTGCACGAGCCGAAATACTGTCTGCTACACAGTAATAGATGTAGAATAATATATTATAATTAAAGTAATTTTTTTCCATGGTAGAAATTCATAGTAATGTGAAATACTAAAATATACATTTTTTCCTATGTCTTGCAATTTGGTTGCTATAGAATTAATAATTTTGTTCAGATTTCCTCCGCGGCACACCAGTGTGCCGCGGCATACCGGTTGGGAAACGCTGGTATAGAGGGTTAAAAGGTCGGAATCGAGTTCGGTGGAAGAGGTAATATTCAATCTAAAAGTGGTAAAAAACCAACCATTTCCTCAACCAGTGTTGCCAGATCTGAAGATGTTTAAAAAAAGTAGCGAGGATGTGCTTGAAAAATAGCGGATTTGAATATTTGTAGACAAAACAAATTTTGCAACTATTCAGGTTTACTAATGATATGTTTCCTTATCGATTTAATAGAAACACCTGCAGTTGGAAGTACGTCAGATGCCTGGGTTGGCAACGGTCTGACGGCGACCGTAGCTCCAGGCTATTGGCGGTTCTCTGTTAGGGCAAACTCCGTACAACATGAGAAACAAGATTATGCAATAAAGGAGCAGACTGCGATAGTGTAAAATGAGTAATCTTTCTGATTTCCAGGGAAATACACGTTTGCTTAAGTCAGTTTTGTAGGTTCTGAGATACTCTACAAAGTCTGCAGTATGCGTTTTCACTATTATTCCCCACTTCTTTAATTTATTTGGTAAATTTTTTACTTGGGAGCGATAAATTTTGGGAGTTTTAGTTGTACTTTCCTCATTAGGTTAATACGGATAATACAGTAACATAATTAAATTTACAATGTTCACGTTCATACAGTACCGTTCAACTATAATAGTAGGCCTACGTATTAACTAAGACAGTAACATGGTCAGTGATACTCCAACAGCGGGAATTCAACAAAAATTCCAGTGTTGTCAGATCTGAAGGTTAAAATGTCCTAAAATAAGAATTGTACTAGTATTGAACGTATTAGTTTTAGTAAAACTATTTTCATTGCGAATAACAAAACTTTAATGTTTTAGGATTTTATATATGAAAACAAAAAAGTATCGCATTCTTAAGAGTTATAGCTCTCAAATAATTTAAAGTTGCATGTCGCCCAATTTGTAATTTTGATAACGAGGGCACTTAAAATATCGCGCAATCCGCTACTTGTAGCCCAATCTGGCAACACTGCCCTCAACTCGCTACTAAAACCGATAGTGATAGAAATTCACTGCAACTTCTGGTTTCAATATTCATGTACATAAGGCAAAAACAAAAAGAGATAGCGAAAAGGTGTTTCATTTTTGGAAGCTATTTAGCGTTCTAAGAATAGATACCGTGGCACAAACCAACCACTTCTGATTTTAACGTTAATCGTTATAGAGTTAAAAAACCACTTGTAACAGTGTGAAATGGTCTTCACGTTCAATTAAGCGCGCCAAATATATATTGCAAGGTTTTACATGTGCTCTCTAGAACGTCTGGTCTCTTGAGAGGTACCCATACACACTCCTTGACGCAAAGTGCCTTGAATCCTGTCACCCAAGGGCGCATCGTCTCTGGGATCCTACAAACTCAACATTGAACTGTAATTATTATTACTACTATATATAAGAATAATTTTGATTGGGAAAGTCCAAAATAAAAATCCCGTGTACCACTTTTAGCTCTACCCAGAAAAACAGCATTTTACAATATTCTATCTTCACTTTTCTCTACCAAAACCGGAAGTGGTAGAAATCTACCACTTCCGGTATCGACATCGAGGAAGTATCACACTATACAAACCGAACTCCTTCACAGGATGTACACGACACACTGCTACTTGTATATATGTGCCCTATCCAAAAATGCGTGTTTCAGAATACTGAGGTTTTTCCACAACAATTTTTAAGAGGGAGTTTGACTACGGGCATATGATATAAAGTACTCTCCAACTACCTCCATAAAAATTGTTGCGTGAGTACTTTAGGATTCTAAAACATGTATTTTTGGATAGAGCACATATTAGTTCCTAAGTGAAGTCTTGACCCGACTACGGTAGGTTCCATAGTTTTGGAGCTATGAACCTTTGAAATTCATTTTTTCATGTTTTCCGCAGCCTATAACACGTAAACGATGAGGTTTTCGCCCTATGTTTTTTGGAACTTTGTTTGTTTTACTCTCAGGAATCACTCCTCTGCTTTTGTACAACGAATTTAGCGCCATGCTATATATATATATATATACGAGGCCTTGTCAACATGTTGAGTACGCACTTACTACCCAGTACAACTAAGGATGTGAGTACTCTTCGTGAAGATGTTATTACAGCAATTTCAACACAGTTTCCTCATCACCCGATCTCTTTGCATCAACTACAAAATAACGACTTCCGAGCAGCCGAATACTGAACCAAACAGAAAGTTGTGCAGGGCCCCGTGTGTATATACAATCTTTTACGCGATTTATCGTTCACGAAATATTCTCTGAACTTACATACATACAGACACACAGACGTCAAAATACGGAAATGGTAGGTCTTCACCCAAAGCTGGTCGTATTTGGATTTCCATTAGGCATTTTGACTGTACAATACTTCCTTGTTATAGTATAACATGGAAGTAATAACAATTACTCACAGAAATGTAATAAGATTATGACACCAGTGTTGTAAAGAGTTTGTTTATACCTACAGTAATTTTGCAGTTAGAAATTGTTTTGATTTTCAGCATCAAAAATGTATGCCTAACTAATATTACTCTGTAAAGTCTATTCGCAAAGTGCGTGGAGGGATTTAACATGCAGTACCTTCCAAATGGCACAAACTACGGTAAACTTCACTACACCAATTAATTTCCGAGAAAATTGTACATGAATTTGATGTATCACTTGCACGTGTTCCCATATGAAAAACCGAAAGTTGAATGCAATATGGCGGCCGGAGTAGTAACATGTGTCAGAGAAGCAGTACTTGATCCAATTTGTTTTGCATATGCCCACATTCATGTCGAGTTACATCTAAAGAAACTAAAAGCAACTATGCGTCCCAGCGTTATAGTACTGCAAGATCGAATTCCGGATATATGAAGGCTCATAAATGTGCAAATTACTGGTATGGGCCGCTAAAATTAGTACAATACATATTGGGCCGCGGAAAACTGCATTTAAATCAATTTTACACGAATCCCGAGGGACACTTTGCAAATGTACCTTGTGAGAGAATCCCCTTCCACTCAGCTGGAAGGTACTGCAATTGTGACCAAAGTATGCTTTAGAGTAGATAGTCAAACTCAGTGGTCCATAGAGCCAACACTGTAGAATTGGGCGGTCCGGAAAAAAAAGCCATTTTTCTTACTTAAAGATGTATTATTTAAAAAGTAACTAAATAGCCTACATAAAATATTAATAAGCATAACAGCATACTACATTCCTTTGAAAATACGAAGGAACATAACGAAATCCAGGTAATAGATTTGAAACTTAGTTTCTTTCCTGAAACTTGACATGATCTTCCTGCAACCAGCTTTCAGATAAATAAGATAACATGTTGCTTTCGCTAGCGATTTTCAGAACAAGAGGTCAGATGAATGTGTGTGAAGCAGAATCCTTATGGGTATTTGTTCCTTTACATACGGGAAAAGAATTGTTCACACTGACACTACCGAACACGGAAATCACGTAAGATGCAAATGTACGGGTTTCTAGGAACAGCTCGAGGAAGTATTTGCAAAATTCGGAAATATCCATATCACAGAATTTTTGTTTTAGAGTTGAATAGAATTGAATTTCTATTAATTCCAATTGTAAATGGACTGACACTTGCTCAATATCAGTACAGTTTTGTAAATATGTAAATTATATATGCTATTTTGTTGGTACGAACCAAGGCCGGAGAAAAATGAGTCAAAGGCCGCCGCGAGTTTGACAAGGCTGCTTTAGAGAAAATAGTATGACAGGCACTTTATTTCCTTAAAGATACTCATGGAAACCATGAAGCATTTCTCTTTCACTTAAGCAGAATTTTAGCGGCTGCGAAAACGAGCATAAATACGGTTGGAAAAAAAAAAAAAAAAAAAAACGCAGGTACTGTAAACTATTGATATATTACCTTTTAAATGCAATGGTATACTGAAGAATCCTATATGTATTGTAGAAAATAAGAAATTGGATAAATTTGACTTGCTTAATATTGAACTGAATTCCAATCATTTTGATGGAATATTCAAATATAGAGAATCGATTGCTTTTAACTCAATCAGATTTTTCCCCCCCAGAAAAATGTAGTTCAAATTGTCATTTAACGTTTCTGATGTATCAGCTGCTGCTGCTGCTTCTTTGTCAGTAGTAATGCCCTCTTCACGACGTCCATATCCTTGCCACTTGTGACTGCGTGTGCATTTCTTTAACAAGCTATTCTGCATTTGCCAAGGTACTATTTTGTTCCAAAAGTATCATTACGTTAAGTAACAAAAAAAAAAAAAAAAAAAAACCTATTAATTTCACACATCAAATTGTGAGCTGTGTTCGGAAGTCTCGTTATTTTTTCCCCGTCACTTCCCCTCCTATTACTTGGAATGCATTGTTCCCAAACTGATAACTTTAAGGGACTTATAAAAATTTACACGTGAAATTATGTTTTGGAGAAGTGTGCATTTGTATAAAGTGTGTAAGTAGAGATCTTGCAAAACGAACTAATTTATTTTATAGAACACTCCCTACCAAATAGACAAGCAAGATAAAAACAGAAATGAGAAGTAAAAATCCGTACTTAAAATTCCTTGACTTTTCCAGGTTTTTTGTGCTTTTCATGAAATTCCATCACTTTTTACGAGTACGCTGAATTCCCTGACTTTTCCAGATCAGTGAGTACCCAGTAATAATATACCAAACAGAACTGCACTTCTCAAACACTAGGACTAGCTCGTGAAACTCAAATCAGTTCACGATCCTCATGAAATTTGTCTTGAAACAAATGTGTTCTGTCTCGTATTTAAAAATCAAGACTTTCAAACTATGAAGATTAGAAATTCAAACCGGAAGATCTACCGCTCTTAGTTTTAATAGTAAATAAGAACACTTCTGGTTTCAATATAGAGAGATATGATCTGAGTTGCAAGCTACTCTTCGGACGCTGAATTTATATATATTCTTTTTTATAAATGTCGGTATCTTACCGTTTATGCTATGGGAATCCAACATTGAAAGCAAAAGTGGTAATTACAGTTTTTTTTTTTCTTTTCATCAATACAGAGTAAGGACAGGGGACGGGAGCGCTGAATCTATGGCGAAAAATCATTTCGTAACTTTCATTTACCGTATGACAAACAGTTCGATACTTAGCAGAGTTTACAAGTCTAGAATTTAACCATTCGTTTTTGCTGTTGGTTTGTTTTTTAGGATTCATAGATAATTTGCTTCCGGTTATAAAAGGAGTCCTATAAAGAACGCAACTTCTAAAATACCTGCCATTTATGTTCTATGTTGGCAACACTGAATATTACACGATTTTCATCTGTTCTTTTTATGGTTAGTAGTCACGGAGCACCAACAGCACATAATCATTCTTTTTTTCTTTACGGGTACGAATGGAGCGCCTCACGAGGGAACAGCATGTTATCACAGTGAAAACTTACTACAAATGTGGTGAATGCTGTACACAGACTGTTCGCAAAACTCTGTGAAATGTTTGTTCAAAGTTCGCAAAATTCTGTGAAATGTTTGTTCAACGTTCGCAAAACTCTGTGAAATGTTTGTTCAACGTTCGCAAAACTGTGGAATGTTTGTTCAACGTTCGCAAAACTGTGGGGAATGTTTGTTCAACGTTCGCAAAACTGTGGAATATTTGTTCAACGTTCGCAAAACTGTGAAATGTTTGTTCAACGTTCGCAAAATTCTGTGAAATGTTTGTTCAACGTTCGCAAAACTCTGTGGAATGTTTGTTCAACGTTCGCAAAAGTCTGTGGAATGTTTCTTCAACGTAATGCACCAAATAAGTCGACTGTGAGGATTCTGACCAAACATTCCACGAAGTTTGGAAACAGTCTCTGCATAACCATTCTGCATTACATTCACCTCATTTGTAATAAGTTTTCACTATGACAAACACTACTCCGTCGAGAAATGCTGCATTCCTATCCGTACAAACAAATAATGATCATGCGCTATTCGGCGACCCGTGACTAGTAACTACGAAGACAACAGTTGAAAATCGTGTAAGGTTCAGTGTTGCCAACTTCTAGAACAGAAATGGGCATCTCAAAAATTGTTTTTTTTTATGGAACATCCGATATATATATATATATATGTGTGTGTGTGTGCTTTGTATAGATAAAACTACCTTTAAGGAGGAAAAATAGTAAAGAAAACAGTTCTATATAAAATACAGGCAATGCTTTATTCTGTTCTGTTGTTCTGAAAACAGCTTTAAAAACATACAGTCGCATACATTGAGTTCTATACAACATAATCTGTAAAAATAAGTCTTATATTTACAGATATCATCATGGTTGTCTCCTTTTAAAAAATCCTGCATAATCGTCATTACATATTTATATGACGAGAGTTTATAAGCATGTTCATAGTTTACATCTTGCGTTTTCAACAACCAGCATTTTATTCAAAATTTGTTTTGTTTTGTTTTTAAATAGAACAAATTTTGTTCGTAATTCTATGTGACCTTAGAAGTACCACAGATTTCATATAAATTATTGTAATATTTATAATTACGTTTAATCAGTGCCAAAGGTATTTACTCCAGAAAGAAAATATAAACATATGACACTTTTCCTATTTTGGCCATCAATATGTTCCAAACACATGTGTCTATACTGGAGAAAGCGTTAAGTTTGCCACCTGTTCAGTTTCATCACACACATTGGGAACTATGCAAACACAGCCATATCTTCTTATTTAGGACTCATATACATAATCTTTTCACGGACATTCCATAATTTCTCCAGCACGAATCATCACAGCAGGGTTCATGTTATTGATTAAAATTATTATTTAAAATCCAAGCTCATAACTCCCTTATAAATGCTCATTTGGACAGTGATACCTCGATCTACTCGAAACCCAATTTAAAATGTGAATGCGCCGTCTTGTAAGCCAATATTCTGACAAGAATGATGAAATTTTGTGTTCAAAAATTGCTCTCGCAGCAATGCCAAATTTTACTTTTAGCATGCCTTACAAAGTGTACTCCTGTTACGATAGTCTCTACATACGACGTTTATAGTTCACCAAACTTACTGTCAAATTTCACAAAATTGAGACGTCAGTGTTTCGATTTTACGTTCTTAGCGCTGTACTTACGTACTACGTCCGAAGCTAGTTTGGTTGCGCGTAGCGGAAGAATACGTAGTGTGCAAGCCAACTACAAGAAAATGAAATCTTGAGTTTTACGTCCCATGGTTATGCCGTGTGGGCTAAAGGAAACGGTATGATGAGAAATTAAGGAAAATGGTGGAATGAATATTGGGAGAAAACGGAAGAATCCCAAGAAAACCACTAAGCCCACTTGGCGCGAGCTGGAATCGAACCAGGGATCCCACGCACCAGAGATGAATGCGTCACTATCGTAAGATGGAACTGTCTCTTTTGTCCCCTCCGCTTTTATAAGCATACGTCAATAACTTCAATCATACATAATTACTTTCCTTCTTAAAAGAAAATGAAAATAGATTGGAATAGATTCTACATTATACTTTAACTTATTTCATTCATTTGCTTTTTCTATTATTGTGCAGTATTTATTATTATTTGACAGGAAATTACGTTACTTCTGCATTAAATGTCATGTTCACGTTAATATTTTTCGGGATGGAGCGAAATAACGAGATCTCCATTTTTTCACATAGGACATTCGATTCGGGATAACGAAATTTTCATGAGGCAAGCAACTTCCTAGAATGATTTTATCTGTAAATCGAGGTATTACTGTATTTTAAAATAAACTTGCTATTTTGCTGATGGTTTATCATATTGTTCTGGAAAATGTAATCTATTTCTGCACAATGAAAGAACTTTAAACAATAAATTCTTACACACGTACAGCAAGTACTGTGTACCATATAAGCACAAAAAGAGTTATGCTAATCATTTAGTTCACAAAAATGATCAACAAGAATGGGTTTTGACTTACGAAAAGCATTAAAATAATGTTATTACTTGTTTAACATGATAAATAGACGTTGTTCATAGTAGGGATTGAAAAAAAAAAAAAAAAAAAACTTTAGCAGTAATTTCTTGTTGTATTTCTATTCCAAACGGTTTCGATAGGTCCTGCTAGCTTCTTCAGTACAGCTGGGTAACTTATTGGCGGATCCTTTCACTTCTCACCATGCCAACTTGCACTTGAGCGTGTACTTAGGACGCACTGTGGTAGTGCGTTTAACTCTGGTATTAATGGTACATCGTTCGATCACAAGCCAAGCGAGTATATGATGTACAATATCGTGTCGATGCAATGATTTCAAGGAGTGGCCCGGTAGGGAAATTTCCCCCTCCGAGGGATATCTCTGATCGTGTGCAGCATCGGTTACGAGTACTTTCGCAGCACTACTTTCACTCCCCCCTTCCCCTGTATAGAAAATCTGAAATCATTGCTGTGTCCGGTTTTTGTGTGTGTGTGTGTGTGTGTGTGTGTGTGTGTGTGTGTGTGTGTGTGTGTGTGTGTGTGTGTGTGTGTGTGTGTGTGTGTGTGTGTGTGTGTGTGTGTGTGTGTGTGTGTGTGTGTGTGTGTGTGTGTGTGTGTGTGTGTGTGTGTGTGTGTGTGTGTGTGTGTGTGTGTGTGTGTGTGTGTGTGTGTGTGTGTGTGTGTGTGTGTGTGTGTGTGTGTGTGTGTGTTTTCCCCAGTTTCCTCTCAAAAATTATTTCATTATCATTCTCGTCTCCTTTATCCTAAAGCGCATAGTTGAACCTTGGTAAAGAGTAAGTCTTATTTTATCTAATTTTATTTAAAAGTCCCACTTTAAAAATGAAATCTAGCAGCTTCTTCTTGAATATTCACATCTCCTTAGTTGGAGAGAATAAAATCCCAGTGGTATCTTCTTTAATATTGGAAGCAGTTAAGATTTTTTTTTCTTCTTTAAATTTTCAAATGATTTCAATACAGAGTTATTATCGACCACTTACTGTTGATAGAATTGCATTGGGCATCCAACACTTCCAAGCTTGCTCCTCGATTTCATAGTACAACAAACAGTAAAACCTGTTAACTAGGCCTCGTTCTTTGTCGAATCTGCATTTCTTATTTTTTTTTTTATTTTACTTTTATTTATTTATTTATTTTGCAAGAAATACATTATTTAAATATTCTCTAAGTTCCTCACTGTCTCCTTGTGACTTTTGACGCATTAAAACAACGTAATTCCGATTCATCTCTGTATGTCTATCTATCTTAGTGTTCTTCCCGAATGCAACTCATGCTAACGAAGCTCGGTGGTGCCAGCAAGCGTAGGGCGGTCAGTTGCTTTCCCTATGGTTGAAAAAAGATATCGTCCGCAGAAAGCAGAAAGGTGCTAAGCGCCAAAATGCAAATTTCTCAGGAGATGAATAAAAACGAATTAATTCCGATTCTTTCTTTCTTCTAGAATTCAGTTTTTCCTGCAGACCTTTCATATTGTCTCCTGCCACTTGTCTCCTTTCTGCACAATATTAAACATGAAATGGGTAGTCAGGATATGCACTTAGTTGGAAATCAAGGAAAATGGCGGTTAGCACCTTTCTCCTTTCTGGGGCGATATGGTAAACTAGCAATTATGAGATGGAGTAGACGGTTATCTATAGTACTAAATTGTACATTCGATTACATACGTGACCTTAGAAATCTCAGTGTTATGTTTCATAAAGTCAAAACCCAATGGGCAAAGGGAGGAAATATATAACGTGATTGCCTTTTATGTCTAACGCTGACAAGTCTGTGAAAAGATAAGTTCAATTAACACTTCTGATTCATATTCGTTATCATTTAGTAGTCCAGTGAGACAGATGTTTTCTGCACATATTCAGTGCATTTTCTTTCTGAAGAAAACCCTGCAGGGTGATCACACTAGCAAATGGCGATCGGATTCATGTTTTTAAAGATCGGAGTTTAAAGAAAAGGCTTAAGTATCATCCCGCTAGTTGCTTGTAATACCCACCAAAAGGAGAAAGCAGCAAGTTGGTAAAATACATTTTAGCTTAAAGTCTCACGCATATGTTCTTTACGCTAAGGGAGATGACTCAAGCAAGCGAATAATGGAAGAATTGGTGGAACAAGAAAGTGGGAAAACCCCGAGAAAACCCATGGACACGATATTGTCTACCACAAACTTACTTGACCGAGGACTGCACCAAGGACCCTACACACCAGAGGTAAACGCTCTATGACTGAGTCACCATCTCGCCCAGCAAATTAGTAAATCCATAGCTCCAGCGGCTGGATCTCCGCTATTTTGAGCTGTACGGCAATATGGAATTCCCTGGAAGATCTTATGTACATCCATCATTGTAGGCAGAAGAGAGAAAAGAATAACATGTATACCGTAACGTCTTGCAGATTATTACATGCTGAAATTACATTTAAGACAGCGTGCGAATATCAAACTAAGATAGATAATGTCCAATAAATAGTTATTTTCCTTAAAGCTGCAAAAATAATTTTAAAAAAATAATAATATACTATTGAATGCACATTCAAATGGACAAAAACTCTTATCTGGAACACCCACAAAGATTAACATTACGAACAGTTTCAAGAGCTCCCTCGTGGCTAAACTGTTAGCGTACATGCCTTTGGCGCGGGAAACCTGGGCTCGATTCCCGGCGGGAGCTTATATGGGTCGAGTCCCACATTAAGCTGTAGGTCCACGTCTCATATAGCTACGCTACTGAAAGGGACGCTAAACTCTCAATCAAATCAACGAATTGTTTCAAACGATACTCACTTCTTCTTCAGCCTGACTGGTTAAGTTCCACTACTAAGCTGATTTTATATTATGGAGATTCCTCCTTGTGATAAATCCTGAATATTAAAAATAGAATGTCTTCCTGATTACTTTATGATAAATTTTCCATCACAGGATATATATTTAAAAAAAAAAAAAAAAAAAAAAAAGTGGAAAAGATCACGAAAATTGATCATAAACCTGTAATTCTACTTTAAATTTTGAAAATTTGTAAAATAACGAATCTATAATATGAAATGTTTTACAGCGGGCCTTGACACTGTTTGAGAAATTAATCCTTATGCATGTTATAAGTAAGAGATTTTTGTCTGTTTGGATACTACTTATAAAACACAAAGAAATGTTTAATTTGCACTAAAAATACAAGTATTACATTTTATGATAGGTTTTTGCTTCAAAATACATTTGTTTTGTATAAATTAGTTAGTTTTCAATAGAACTAATGGTGGCCAACATCGACATATTTCACTGTACTTTCTTTAAGTCTTAGATTGCACTCAAGCCCACATCTTGATATTGTCCTTGGTTTTCGCGTTAACTTGGAAATTAAAAACAGAGTTCTCATCTTAACGGGAAATACTTTAATTTCATAGTTCCACACTTCATTGTCCATAACAAACATTTACCATAATATTTCTGAAATTAAAACCAACACAAATATGCAGAACTAATCCATCAAAATTACTAGTTCTTCACATTAACATGTTAACAACTTATGTACACACACACACACACACACACACATATGATTCAATTCTAATAAATCAACCATTCTAAGTAGATATGAAAAAAATCTAGTATTGAAAATGGCACTAGAATTACCATACAATAAGCACATTAATAGGCTTTCATATGATACACATTGACTGATAAGACTAGCTTCATTAAAATAAGCTACAATATTACATTTGAGTCGGAGTAATAAAAAAATAAAATAACTTATTTGGAAGGTCGTTTTGTCACAACTTAAGAGCCCGACTTACTAAAGTACGCTTGTTTTATCTTGGCAATAAAAGATAGATCTGTCTGCAACGCGTTCTTGCCACGCCGCAGTTAAGTTGCGAGTTACAATACATTAGGAAAGACAGCAAAACGCCACACCACTCACAAGTCACTGTGATGTAACCAGTTTATTTTCATTTTCTTAAATATTCATCCACCTAATTTACTCCATACTTCTCCATACCCACAAGTTATTCAAAGCCCTCATTTTACACATGAAATGAGCCACTTGCTAGTTTGTTTGGAATTTGAAGTGAAATAAAATTACATCATTTTAACGAGAAAAAAAAATTGTTCGCGTGTGGCAACTAAGCACTTCAACAACCCGCCAAATAGCAATGATCTCATTTGATGGGCTGGCTGACAACTAACGTCACCTACACGACGAAGCCAATAAGACATTTTTATTGGATTAAAACGTTCACGTAAGTGCTAGCGGAAAGTACCTTAAAAGCCAATTAAGTCCATTGGCGGGAAGCGTGCCAAGATAAAACAAACGTACTCTAAAATAATACAAACTTTACCATTTTTCTTTTGCTAGTTTATTTATAAGAGAAAGGAGATAATGAAATGAAAATTATTACAATCATAGAGAGTGTTATTTGAGTGGTACTGAGAGTAGCAACAGAAAATATGAACCAGAAGAATTTTCAGTGTTGCCATCCATAGAAATTACAGTGTTGCCAGAATAACATTTCCCCAAAAATCTAAGTTAAGGCAGCGACTAGAGGAACGAACTCAACTGCATTTTATTATGTATGGCGTTGTTTTGGAATCCTGTAAACTACTTTTTAAATAACATTCCTATTTAATTTTAACAACTTTATGTTAAAACTTTCCAAGACAATATGATACGTAATCAAATGCAGTTGAGTTCATTCCTCTAGTCGTTGCTTGAACTTACATTTTGGGGGAAATGTTATTCTAGCAACACAATAATTTATATGGATGGCAACACTGAAGATTCTTCAGGTTCATATTTTTTGTTGTAGAATAACATTCTCTATGATTGTGGTAACTTGCATTTCATTATCTCCTTTCACTTATGAACAAACAAAGCAAAAGAAAAATGGTAAAACTTGTATTACTTTTAGTGAGGCAGGCTCTTAACGAATACCTGATAATGAATATCGCTGACAATTTACTATTCAGATTATTATACATGTCTGACAGTTCTGTATTCTCCTTCTAACAAAGACGGAGAAAGGACACTACTACCTGTGCTGTTAACATTATTCGAGTAATTTGTCTTCTATGATTCGAATATCTGAAAATTCGTTTTCATTACTCAAATATTGATAGAATCCATCACAGGAATATTGAATTTTAATAATAATAATAATTGATACTTGATTTTTAGGATGCATATTGAATATTCATGAAAAATAATTAAATTATTCTAAAAGTGCCCGGAATTATCCAATTTTGTGCGTTTCGAAAAAAAAAAAAAATCCTTCCACAGCACAAATTATTTCATACATCTAACGTTGTGTGTAAAACTATATTCTGTTGAGTACCTTCTTAATATGATTACTTTTCTTAATCTCAGTAGTCTTTCATAAAATTATCCTTGTACAGTCAGTGACAAAAGCTCTTTCTGTAACGTAAACGTTATTTTGGAAATCACGGTAGTACGGCTGGAACGTATAGAAAAGTACATTATTTTTAATTTAGTGAAAACATTACTAAAATTCTCCTTCCATTCTCAAGTTATTTATGAAACTAATTTCACCAAACGGAACGAACCTTTGTCACTGTCTGTACCCATACACTCGTGTTCATACGAAGTAACTGGTATTCTACATAGCTGACTAATAAATAATTAAAGAAACATTGTTTCTTCGTCCCATTTGTTTCACTCTGTTCTTTTTTCTCACTCCATTAACAAATGTGTCTATGAAAAGTAACAATATTGTAACTGTATATAACATGAATACCTGGGTACCCATCTATGAAAGACTACTGGAATTAAGAAAAAAATGAAGTGACGTGCAATCTTGTTGAAAAAAAAAAAAAGCTAGTCCCCACCTATTTGAAAAGCCCTGCCCTTTCGTACAGCTCGAATTAAATCGTCGAACGAACGTTGTTTTTTTTGCCTAATCGAGATCTTTATTTAGAAGTAAGGGATGGCATTTATTATCCCCCTCAAATTCATTGACAGCTCCGGAGCCGATACTGTGACTTAATACCAAGCCGCTGTAGACGACTTCGTTTATGCGTATACCCAACAACGCTGAAGCGTCAGCTCCGTACGGACGCACCCCCTCGCTACCGCTCGGGTACACCTACTCCTGCCTTGTCTCAGCTAGATAGCATTCGTGTTTTCTAGTGGCCACCTAGCACAAGTTGATTCGTGTTTTATGCACTGTAGAGTTCTTTTGCTATACGTCAACAATGTATTCATACTCATCACAATTACAAATAACAAACCGCAATCACTGATAAGTAAGCCAGAGTCACTAGCAAGTGATTTGGGGAAGTGACTAAATAATACCCGAACAAAGTATAATAATATCCGGTGTTCGGCTGCTAGAACACAGCTTTCTAAAGGACATAATTGGACAATTCTGGATACTTTTTAAGTACATATATATATAGCACTTCTTCCTCTACTTGACTGGTAAGTCCCGTTCGATTTTGAATTTCTTCTAATTTTTTTAAGCTCGAAAACTGAGAGCCGTATAGCTCGAATAGGGCTTGCCATATTAGGTTAAGAAATACAATTTCCATATGTGCTATACGAATTATTGGAAACACTTAAAATATACTTCGGTTTTTTTGTGTTTTGATATGAAATTTTTAAGTTCGTGTTTCTTGTTCTTTCTTGCTTTTTAATATTTAGAGTAAAATTTGATTTCATTACCTAGAGGAAGGAACCCTGCATTTGCATGCAAAAGTATATACTTATAATGTTCCAAAATTGTGATACAAGCACCCTTCTCTTTAGATGTTCTGAAGAAAAAAAAAAAATCGAGATCATTCTATAAATTCGGCTAAAAAACAATATTCATCACAAGTTTGGAACATAACATGCATATATTATTGCATGTAAAAATGTGTTTCATGGATAAGTATTATTTGAAACTGTACATACATATTTTCATATTACATTTACACATTTGATGCTACGCAAGTTTTATTTAATACAAAATAGAATATAGAAATAACTACCTCGCGTACGACATTTCTCGTATTAATATTAAAACATTTTTTTTAAGACTGTCATTTTCATTACTCAAAAATAATTTTATAATACGGATCAAGTTCCAAAGAAGATAATCCACTGAATCACATGAAAAGCATCACGCAACAATAAATATTGACTCTTCTCTAATCCAACCTGAGGTCCGTAAGAGTAAATCCTTGAAAGAAATTTAATTCTCCGTCATATAGATGATAATCTTCGAAACTTATGCCTATTAAGATATGGAAAAAAAAGTATGTCTTCGCATAAAAAAGCATCGTTTAAAACGGATCGCAATGAAAATCATACGATATAAATCAGCCTTGCAATGCACAAGAATAGCTTCTGTTTAAATATAACCTACTAAAACGATACTAATTCCAGTATTACCAGTTCAAAATCATATCATCACTCAATTTTCTCAGAAATAATTACATATAAAATGTCAACTATAGAAACCAAACAAACCGTATTTCTTTTCCATGTATAAACCTGAACTTATGCATATTTTGATCCATAAGCTGATATCTCATCTAGATTCCGAAAACGTATGCTGGGATGGCATTTAATATCTCCTCCAAATCCATCATCGGCTTCGGAGCCGGGTACTGTGACCTGTAGTGAGCCGTTGTAAACGACCTCGTTTACGTACTAGTTTACTTTTCGCGCACCACTAGAAAGAATTGTTGAAAAAATATAATTCTTTCACTAATATTCTTCTTTTTCTCCCTTAAAAGGTTTTCGTTGAACACGAAAATATCTCACTTGATATAATGGCGAGTCCGAATGAAGCAGGCGCGTCAGCGACGGTGGGTGTGCATACGCGAGGGGAATGAAAAGAAGTAGGTATCGGTACTGACACAAGTTTCAATAGCACTTGTCATAATTTTATACTAGTAACGCTTCACTTGCAAAAAGAGTATCTTTTAGTTTCTCCCCCAATCTTGCACACACAAGATCTCCAGTATTACTTCCTTCACAAAATATAGCTGAGCGAGCGAAATGGGTTACAAGTTCCGCATGGCTCGTTATTTTCTACCTTTATCACAATTTAGACGAAACCAAGGTACACGGTTCTGGAGCCATGAAACGAATTGGAGGAGATTCTAAATGCCATCCGTATGCTGTAATGTTCAAACACAGTTTTGTCAAACATAAGATTTTGCGCGGTCTTGCAGTGAAGAGTAATGAATTTGATACCGTAAGTAGTCGAGTTAAATTCAATAAAAAAAACTGTCCACAAAATGAAAATAATAATAATTTCAGATCAAATACTACACAAATAACATGTTACATAATACGGTACAAACATTTTACGTTTCTGACATGTGAACGATGTTCCTGAACAAACAATCTATAGAGCGGATCATTATCACTGGTTATTAGGGAGCTACATATTAGAAGCATTTTCATACTGACGCATTGTACACTGGGATTTTGTTTTCTTTTACAACAAAGATAATCCTAATAAGTGTGGAAAAAATATTATTAACAATTAAGACGAACTCAACATGAAACAAAATCAGGGAATTTACTCCATCTAGCCACTAGCCTTCAATGCTTGATCTACAAACACTGGTAAGCATGAAAGTACTTTTAAAAAAGGAAGCAATTTCTCTACAAAACACTTGAAATTAATCACCGGTACTTTCTAAGGATTGAGTATAGCCTGCTCCCCCCAGTGATTTTTAACGAATCATAGTGATTCTAACGATTCATACCAGTTCATAATGAATCGGAATCGCATGTTAAAGATTTAAGATGTAAATCTTGCGGTAAGGAAGCTTTAGTATAAGTAGTAGTAGTAGTAGTAGTAGTAGTAGTAGTAGTAGTAGCGGTAGTTAGTTGCAATAGTACTACTAGTAGTAGGAACGGGTTAGAAGCCCCGCAGGGGTTGGTTGGGTTCTGTTCTCGATATAAGTAGTAGTATAGTAGTAGTAGTAGTAGTAGTAGTAGTAGAAGAAGAAGAAGTAGTGACTTCCAGTTCCGGTGATAAACAACTGGGGGGAGCGGGCTATACACAAGCCCTTTCTAATTAAAATCTGAAAAATTACGTCACTGTAACACCAGTCAGAGGTTTTTCGGCCGAAGGTACTTCCCGACTTCTGAATGTCACATATGTATAAACTAAACTCGCCATTATACTAATGTTAATACCAATGAAATTAACCCAGGAAAAAACATAGTCACCGCCGATAACCATACCAATATATGTTACACACACATTCTTTAGACAACCAATTATGGTTGTTGTGAGAGCAGAATTGTAATGCGTACACAAAATAACACTGTACGACAAGACAGAACCCATTGCACAAGACATTAAAAATTGCACCAAAAATATCGGGTTGTGCCAATTATTGAATGACACTGCTTTATCCATTTCCCCAGTTAGTGAAACAAATATAATGGTTGGCAGAAACATAAAAAATGAATTATAATACAACAGACCATATTTTCCTAATTCTTTAGATTTGAGTTTCTTTTTCATGTAAACTCCGTTCGTCGCTGTGAAAATGTCATTTAGGAAAATAAATACATATCCCTCTAAGTTGAACGCTAAATCATCTAAGGCTGCAATTATGGCACCTCCGATCATTGCATAAACAGACAATTGCACAGGTATACTAGGATGTACCTTTAATATGTAATATTCGGCTATCATTGTCATCAATATCGAAAACCTTCGCAGTGCACTGAACATTGGTAAACTTAGTTCTTTGGTTCCTCCCAGCCCAAAGATCATATTCCCGATATATATGAGTGGGAGGGGCCAAATTTTGGAAAATGTGTCCGTACCCAAATCGGGGAAGTTCAAAATTTTTAATTTCTTCGCTATGTATAGAACACATATTGTTGTAGCTATCTGTCCAACTCCTAACACTTGGAAAGACGGGAATTTGTAAGTAGTGAGCACAGTTTTATTAACAACTGTCAAAATAAACGAAGATATACCGTAGAATAAAGCCGAGAATATTCTCCAGAATAAAATGGATTTTCTCCCGGATCCTGAACCATCTTCCTCGGAAGTATTTGTGGATGTCATCTCAGTGAGGAATTCACTCCTTGATCTTGTAATACAGATTGACACCGACCATAGTCATTGCTAAAAACTTACAAGTAACACGTCAACACAGCCACTAATGATTCTTCAGCAATGCAATGTGAAAACTGCATTTTCAACCCGCATAAATTTTACTTTTCGTCACAAGTTGTACACATTAATTAAAACCAATTCACTTTTTGTACAAACACCACCTTAACCGGCAGTTCACGCTTTGCACCTGCCTTGATCGCAAACACCGCCTAAGATCATTGAGCATATTAGATCACCTTCTTCTTCGTCTTCGTCTTTTCTGTACTCCAACCACAGTAGCGCTTCGTAAACAGTGAGCATGCCAGCAAGGTCGTTCTTACAGCTGGAGGCCATCCTGAAGGGCAAAAGCGCTTAATGAATGTATGACCATCTTTATATCTCAGATTGCGTGTACACGTACCATTGTTTTATACAAGAATACAGTACTTGGAAATTATAGTATATTTACAATAAATTCGTGTTTCAGTGGAGGCCTAATATGTTAAGACCTTCAATTCTGCTTGGAAATAATATATGGTCTTTCAGATTCTGCTTCCACGAAAACAGCAATAAAACTACGCTGAGACTGTTACTGCCTGTAATCACAAAACTCTGCACCCATAAAGGAAACAAGCGATAATTATTATCTTTGCTGTACTCTAGAAAGTATTTTTAAAAATGGAATATGTGGATAAGGAGATATCATATCAGCAAATGCCTGCTATATTTGTCTTCAGTATCATGTTCATATACAATACTAGCAGCGTTCACCCCGCTTCGCTGCGGTCACCCCGGAACGCAATAAACTTTGTTACTTAGATAATTTTTACTTTTTCGCTTTCAAGTGATATGATAAAAACCATAGAAGATTGCAGTAAATCTTAACATTATATCGCCTGTCATTTATGTTAACCCGCCCCGCTTCGCTGCGGTCATCCCGGTGCTGGCATATTGTAAAAGTGTCTGTAAAAATAAGCAAATCAATTAAAAAATTTTAAACAGAAGATTCAAGCTATTTTCCGCTGTATATCGCCTGTCATTTATGTTAACCCGCCGAGTGACACGGTCATGCGGGTTGCATATAAATACGTTTATTTTTACCTATGATGAACTAATAACAAAGGATTTGTACGTTATGGACACTTGAATGGTCAATTATCTCAAGACACTGGTAATTAAAAATTAAAGTGATATGATAAAAACCATCTAGGGTCCAAATCCTAATAACCCCCCAAAAATGAAAGAAATTGGTTCAGCCGTATTAGCGTGATGAGCGGACAAAGGATTTTGTACGTTCTCTTTTATATATATAGATAGTCAAATGCTTTTATGTTTACTTTTTCTATTAGGAAAGGTGAGAAGGAAAATCAATGAATATACATTTATTCAGGTCCAATTTTCCAAGGTTACCAGGTTAGGGGACTGGAAAAGTCAAATTGTTTCCCCAAATTGATGGAGGGAAAAATAAGTGCATTAGTTTCATTTCCCGCAATAGTTACTTTAAAATTTTCTTTTTATATGCCTCAAATTATTGGGTGCTCTGGGTCCCTAATTATTACAAAATTTTCTTTGCTTTCTCCGCAAATCGCACAGACCGAACATTAGACAAGCAGTACTTTTAATAAAGGTTAGATGGGTTCCAATCCCATTTGTGCTTGTATACGAAAGGTAATTCAAAACAAATTTACATGGTAGAGTACTTACTTCTGGAGCATGGGATCGCTGGTTCGATCCCCTGTCAAGTAAGTTTGTGGGACAACATTGTGTTCGTGAGTTTTCTAGGGTACTCTCGTTTCCTCCCACATTTTCATTTCATTAGTTCTTCCATCATTAATCACTTGTCTTAATCATCTTTCTCCCTAAGCCTAAAAAGCATAATCATGGAACCTTAAACTGGAAGATTTCATTTCATAGGGAAATTTCAGAGGCGTAAATAAGGGCCCGCCGACCCCGCATTGCGGGGGGCCTCAAATCGTAAAGTGGGACAGAGAGAAGGGTCCCGCTCTACGGTGTCTGCGGGAGGGCCCCCAAGCCTTTAGTAACGCCACTGGGAAATTTAATATTTTTTGTAGCCATAGGATTAAAGAGGAACGAAGAGTTGTTAGCCTCCTCCCAGTAGCACACACATCAGTGCTGCAATAGCTAGGTCTGAAAGATAGGGACGAGCACGAGTCATGTCTCGAATTTCGACTCGACTCGAATTCGAGTCGACACACGCTTTGTAAAATTCGAGACGAGTCGAGACAAACGTATTTCTCGACTCGATGTTTCGAGTCGAGACTGCTCGTAAAAATCTCGCCTCGCCTCGCCTCGAATGTCTCGAAAATTTTTCTATAATTTTTAATATTACTTTGAGGAAAGTATTCACTCAGAAACAGCCTTGAAACCAATTCCAGCATTTATTACTTTAGAAAGGTACAGAACGCATGAACTTAATAGTTAAACTTTAGAGATCAAAATTTAATTTTCAGCTTAATTCAGTTAATTAAAACTAATAATTAATGTTGTGATATTTGATTGTACTTCAAATATAGTAATATTAATAATATTTCATTATCTAGTTTGTATAAAACTATTATCCGTAACCTATACCTAATCTAGTTTGTCTAAAACTATTACGATAAAGTGAACTTCATAAGCCCAAAGATCATATTCCCGATATATATGAGTGGGAGGGGCCAAATTTTGGAAAATGTGTCCGTACCCAAATCGGGGAAGTTCAAAATTTTTAATTTCTTCGCTATGTATAGAACACATATTGTTGTAGCTATCTGTCCAACTCCTAACACTTGGAAAGGCGGGAATTTGTAAGTAGTGAGCACAGTTTTATTAACAACTGTCAAAATAAACGTATTCACTCAGAAACAGCCTTGAAACCAATTCCAACATTTATTACTTTAGAAAGGTACAGAACGCATGAACTTAATAGTTAAGCTTTAGAGATCAAAATTTAATTTTCATTTTAATTCAGTTAATTAAAACTAATAATTAATGTCGTGATATTTGATTGTACTTCAAATATAGTAATAATAATAATATTTCATTATCTAGTTTGTATAAAACTATTATCCGTAACCTATACCTAATCTAGTTTGTCTAAAACTATTACGATAAAGTGAACTTCATAAATTCTCTGAATGAGTAATTGACAGTCTATAGTAATTTAGCATAGTTATAATTATTGTGTTTTCGTTCCCATGAACGCAATAGGGCTACATAACTTCTGGATTATTCGCTTCCCCAACTATTTTGAGGCTTTAATGTGTTGCAACATATCACGAGTTACGGATAATATATAATATAACATTTGTTGTACATCACATATTATGATACGAGACTTTTTACATAGTATCGTATATTACAATAATTGGACTGCTTGGATGCCAAGAACTAGTACAGATAGGTAACTTTCACTTCTATAGATAGGTAGGATTTTTGTAAACACTAAATTATAAAACAATAAACTATATACAGTAGTTACGGTTGTGGTTCCCAACATAAAAGAAATATGGATTGTTCATGAGATATTGAACTTCAACTTTCACTCCTGGCTGATGTGTGCGTGTATTTTAACTCGTATGTTTTGTCTCGACTCGAATTCGAGACGACTCGTCTCGAATTCGAGTCGAGTCCAGACAGAAACATATTTTTCGAGTCGAGACAACAGTTTATCGAGACGAGTCGAAACAGGCTTAAATCTCGACTCGACTCAACTCGTGCGCATCCCTAGTGAGAATCTTTCACCGCCCCCCTCTCAAGCACCTTTCTAGATCTGCTCCTGTTTGTACCAGGTGTGCCGACAAGGGTGATCATGGGGCAAAATCCGGCATTAGTCGAACTTTTAAAACCAGTGATTATTTAAAAATTGTGTATAAAGTATATAGTTAATATATACAAGCATATAGTTAATATATATTAGCGCTTTATTGTGTTATATTAAGAAAAAAATAGTAAAATATTCCATTAATCAGTCACTTTTTACTATTACTAAAGCGCTATCTATCGGTTATTTTCAGTTATTTTTATATTTCTCTCCCCTCCCCCAAGTTGAGGGGGTGAATTTGAACGTAAACGGGATCGGAAGTGTCAGTGTTCAACTCAACTACCCGGAAAACTATGGATTCGACACTAATATTGGTCATTTTAGATCATTTTTATATATTTTCCCCTCCTCCTTCTCCAAGCTACGCTGCTGGATTGGGAAACAGCATCGGAAGTTTCATTGTTCATCTCAGCGACCCCGAAAACTATAGATTCGACACCAAATATCAGTCATTTTTGATAATTTATAAATGTCTCTTCTCCCATAAGTTGCACTGTCAAAGTAAAATGTTAAAAATTATATATATATAGTATATCCCCTCTACCTGTCAGTGTGAAGAAACACACATTTTAGCCAAAGACATTCTAGAGGATGTATGGGTATCGGAGGCATGGAATAAGTTTAAAAGTAGTAGGCTACTGCTATTTCAGGATGTTGTTAATGGAAAAACTTCGGAGTACATCGTGGACCGTTAATTAATGAACACTTCTCAGTGGCGACGCCAGAGGAGATAAGGGGGTAGCTTCTTCTCGGTGGCAACATCTGTCCATTGACATTTTGTAATTAGGTCAAGTACTATAGAACTATCTTTTTCAGTATGCTGTGGGGTGGACTTAGAGAGTAAAAATAAAAACCAATATTCTAATTTCACGCAGACGGATTTCTTAGTATTATTTTTTTCTATCCGCTTATTAAATTGTGCAGACAAGCCGGAAGAGAATAAAGTCATGTGTATAGGCCCGTATTTAGGTAAGTGCTATTCTGTGCTCGAGCACAGGGCGGCAGAATTTAGGGGCAGCAAAATTTTGGAATTTTTTTAAGGATTCACAATAAAGTAATATTTAAAACTAGCAATCCGCATAGACTCACGTAAAAGCGAGAAATATATTAATGCATTCAATTCGCTCTAATTAGAGTAGTTACTAATTAGCTAGCTTATCTGATTATTTTTAAAAGGTCATCCTCTCCCACCCCATCCCAAGGGGTGAGGATAAACTTGAACATAATGAAAACTGATACCGTTAAACTCAGTGACGTCGGAAACTATGAACTCAACACTAATATTGTCGTTTTCGATTACTTTTAAAATCTCGCCCCTCCCTGGGGAGTGGAATATGACCTTGAATTGGATTAAAACTGTCATTATTCATCTCAGTGACTCCAAAAACTGTGAATTCGACTCTAATATTGGTTGTTTTCGGGGGGCGGGGAGGGTTCGTGTGTATGGCAGCAAATTATTTAGAGCACAGGGGCGAGTAATATATAAATACGAGCCTGCATGTCTATATTAATTATGTTTTTATCTCCATTGTATAACTTCCGTGTCACGTAAAACTGTGTATACAACAATTTGTAACAAACTGAAAACAGTTCCTAGTTCCTAGAGTACTAATAAGTGAATTTTTCTCAAACTAACATTTTACTACACACGTCGAGATTTTAAACTTAAAACACCACAGCTAGTATGCTACTTATTACTTTTCCACATTTCAGTACTATATCTTC
Organism: Thermobia domestica; assembly: GCF_964235325.1. Taxonomy (NCBI): domain Eukaryota; kingdom Metazoa; phylum Arthropoda; class Insecta; order Zygentoma; family Lepismatidae; genus Thermobia; species Thermobia domestica. The sequence continues at coordinate 211,261,278 of NC_137465.1, forward strand.
TGTGATGTATAAACTAGTAATGAGCACAAGAGTCTTGGTCTTGCAGTTTGTGCAAGAGTCTTGCATGCAAGACCAAGACCAAGACCAAGACCAAAACTCTTGCGCAAGTCTTGCACGAGTACCGGTACTTGATTTTTTATAGAACGTAAAAAGGAAGAGAAAAAATCATTACATCTTTCACTTGAATTTCTTGGTTTAAGTAAAAATGCCGCCGGAGCAAATGTCTTCCCAGTAGCTATGCTATCCATGTGAGTCGATCTGCTTCTGTAGCATATAGATGCAGTATGTCGTTTTCTGAATCGGTTGTTCGAGTTTTCTGTAGTTATTACTCGTGTATAAGCCACACAGGTGTCATCTTGCATCATGTGAGCTTTTTTTGGTGGACAAACACAGTGCGCGTGGGTTTTATCGGGGTTCTTCTGTTTCCTCCTACTTTTTTCATTCCACCATTTCATTCATTTCTCATCACCGTCTCCCTTAGCCTCGGTGCATAATCGTGGGAAATTAAACTATATGTTTAATTTCATTGCAAAACATATTAGTGGTGTTCTTCCAAAACTAAAGAAATATTTAATATTGAACGTCGGTAATTCCGTGCACCATAGGTGCCAACTCCAAGGCTCAAACATTCGTTTGAATAGAGTGGTTTTGTACAGTTATTTCAAATAACTTGGAGTTTGATGCCGTTATTTTGTATTTCTAATATAGGTCAAAAGTATTTATATAAATTGAGTTTACACAAAAGACATAGTCAGTTGAATCGTTTTCAGTTTTCACTCAAATTATTCTAAAATATTAAGTTTTGATTATAATCATTATTATTTTATTTTTCTTTCTCTTTTTGGCCAATATTGCTAAACACATCCTCGTCATCATCATAATCATCATAGCTATCCTGCTATTATCGGCAAGTTACTTGCTGTAACAGAGAAGCTTCGATGTACCGTGGTCCTCAGCTAGTCTCTCGTCTTGGTAGCAATTTTCTGTTTTAATTCCTTCTTTCAACTACAATATCCTTTGCCCCTCCCTCTCTTTCCTTCCACCATACCCTCTAGCACGTCCCTTATAATACAGTTCCTCCTCAGCTAAATCCCAGCCAGTTCCTCTTCCTCCTTTTAATTACATCTAAAATTCTTCTTTTATTTCCTAATGCTACTATTTATAACAGTTTCTCATTTGTTTTCCATTCAACCCAGCAAATTCTCTCTTCTTGTTTCTCCATGCCAACGTTTCGAAAGCCTCCGTTTTTTAATCGCTTTTACGTAATGTCCATGTTTCTGCCCCATATCGTACATATTGGAATCAGTAAAAGAAAATGTCAATATTTAATTGGAAGTTTGTTTAATACAAAGATATGTTAATCGTGGTTGAAAATAAAAAAAAAAAAAATATCTGACGCCTTTAGAGTGTAAAAATAATTTTGCAATTCATGGTATTTCAACTGTAATTCAGTATTCTGTACCGTCTTGATTTTCTTTCATGGGTCTCAGGGATAGCCTCTCCAGTTTTGGAACTATTGGAGTATTGGATCTGTTAAGAAAATAAATAAAAAGATTACGAACCGTTATGATTGATCTTATAAGTAGTGAAGCATGGGTACCCATTAAAAGAAATAGAGGTCATCGCCTATGTTCAACACTATCATCATACTTACACGAAGGTAAACTATATTACATTTAGAGACATACATTGTATTTCTGTTACTATTGGTGCATTTATTATCGATTTTTATTATCGATTTTTATTATCGATTATTATCGATTTATTATCGGAATTTATTATCGATTATATCCAGAGTAAAATTTACCTATGAAAAGCATAAGGCTTCTTAAAAGCAAGACCCAAGACTGGATGTGCAAGACCAAGGGTCCCAGTGCAAGGCCAAGACCAAGACTGGATGTGCAAGACCAAGACTAAGACCAAGGGTTCCTGTGCAAGACCAAGACCAAGGGTCCCAGTGCAAGACCAAGACCAAAACTGGATGTGCAAGACCAAGACCAAGACTGAATGTGCAAGATCAAGACCAAGACCATTGGCCCCAGTGCAAGACCAAGGGTCCCAGTGCAAGACCAAGACCAAGACTGGATGTGCAAGACCAAGACTAAGACCAAGAGTTCCAGTGCAAGACTAAGAGCAAGACCAAGGATCCCAGTGCAAGACCAAGACCAAGGATCCCAGTGCAAGACCAAGATCAAGACTAAATGTGCAAAACCAAGACCAAGACCAAGATCAAGACCACCCGGGTCTTGGTCTTGTTCTTCCATTTGGTCATCACTAGTATAAACGGAGGACTTCTTACTTTCAGACAATTCGGTCTCTGGTATCGTCAGCCGTAACTAGCAAATCGTTACTTTAATCTTTTAGAGTTAAACAGCCTAGTCCGCAACGCTAACTCTAAACTCAACCAATCCTATGAGAAGTCACAGTCTCAAGTACCATTCCTCATTATATGTTTCACTGGATAAATAGTGAATCCAGTGAACTAAGCGTTTAGTTTCATTCATCGCTTCACAAGGATGAGCTATGTTTCAGCTTCATAAGAGGGAAGCCATTTACACCATCAAAAGCAAATTAGTGAATGAGAAATGTTCCTTAATATAAAACATACTTCTGTGTCAAGCAACAATTCATTTCTGCGGAAAAAATGAATTACCAATACGAGATTGGCAAGGTACGCGTGTCTTTATGATTATTATATTCCATATTCCATATCTCATGTCCATTTTACTTTGCTGAGACTGTGCCAAAAGTTACGTCCTGGCCCGAGACTTCTGAGAATTAGGGAAGGCCACATTTTTTCGAAAAATACTTTTTCGAAAAATGAATATTTAGAAAACGAAAAACGATTTTTTCTCGGAAAACGAATGAAAAATTTTTCGAAAAAAAAAACGAAAAATGAAAAACGAAAAATTTTAGAAAAACAAAAAAAAAATCCGAAAAACGAGAAACGAAAAGTTTTCGAAAAAGCGAAAAACGGAAAATGAAATTTCCGAAAATCGAAAAACAGATTTTTCGTAAAAGGCCATCCCAACTGTGAATGTTCCTGGGGATTTTTTTTTTAACAAGATGACGTAGTTAGTCTCATGTCAAACTTCCAAGCTGTGGGGCTGGGGACCAGCCCTTGTCGTTTGTCCACGACTAGTTATTCAATTATTCAATATATTCGCAACTATCTCTAGACCTACATGCAGAGGCTTTCTTCTCGATCCACAATTTGAGGATGCGCCATGCCGTGGTGACAAGAACCCACATTATGCAAGATTGTAGACTCTAGAGCCCTAAAAGTACATTTTTATTTTTCTAAGGGCTCCAAATCTTTATTTCATACTTTTCTAAGGATGGCTTCTTCGTGGTTTTGTACGGGGACCATATACTAACGCTTGTCTCTCCTAGAAAAAGTTCTGTGTTAATGCGCTGTGTAAGCATTTTCAGTTAGTTTAAGATAGTTTTCGAAATCCAATAACTTACAATTGCGTACACAAAGAAAATAAATATACACGCTGTTAGTGAACTATACTGACAAACTGTAAGAGGTGATTCCTCACATCAGAATAAGAGAAAAAGTTCAGATGGGCCTATGGCGAAAAGTGCATACTTTCAGAGCTAGGGCTGTCAAAAATCGCGAAAAATCCGAATTTCAATAGGTCCTATTTCGAAATCCAGAAACTGTGAATAGTGATTTTTACCAGCGTAAAGGAAGCCACGCATATACAATCCAAAAGTGCATATTTCATTAATTGTCAATAGGTGTAGAGGGTATTCCCTACAGGATGTAATTCTCAGATATGTTTTCAATAGAGTTTTCAGATATATCCTGATTTTAAGAAGTGTCCAAAGTAACCAGAAGGTAAACATTGACTACGATGGACATTCAATGCTTCGGAGGGAAGGCAGAAGTGTTAGAAACCGGCAGCTCCATGTTTCTTTGTGTTCGGAATAACGTGTGATATGTATTTCGTCCCGGTATATTTCACGTTTTCTTCACTTATAAGCGTGAAAGAAAACATCGCACCATGCGTTTTCTCGAGTACGAGAGACCGTGCTGCTGACGATCCTTAACACTTCCGACATCGCGCTAAACGATTCCGTGTCCACTGCTATCAAGGCTTATCGTTTGCTACTTTGGATCAATCATAAAACCAGGGCATATCTCAAAATTCGATTGATGGCATGTCTGGGAATTTCACCCTGCAGGGAATAATCTGTACACCCATTGAACGTTAATGCAATATGCATTTTTAGATTGCGTATGCGTGGCTTTCTTTACGCTGATAAGGACCACCATCCACAGTCCCTCGAATTCGAAATAGAACCTCTTGAAATTTTGGGTTTTTCACGACTTTGGACAACCTTAGCTCTGAAACTATTCACTTTTCGCCATCAGTCCATATGAACTTTTTCTCCTGTTTTGATGTGAGGAATCGCCTCTTAAAGTTTGTCGGTAGAATTCATTAACACCCTGTATATTGGTTTATTCCATGTCCTATTCTTTTAAATTAACATATAAATAAAAGAATAAGAAGTAACATCTTACATTAATCGATCGGTGAAGCAATAAAACAATATGAAAGTACTTATTTCTCTGAGAGTTTTAAAATTGAAATAAGTTAAAGATTGAAACAAATTCTAATTTTTTTCATTATATGTTTGTTTACTTTAAAGTGCTTGTGCCATTTCTCCCGCTTTTATCAGCGAATTATTTCATCTATTTAATTGGCATTTCTGATTGTCTGTAATCACAAACTGTGAAACCATAAAGCAAACAAGTGGTACGGCTTATCTTTATTATATAGTCTGAGGGTATAATAAATAATTGTAAGTTGTGTAAAATCAAATTATATTAATTTTCATTTTATTACCAACATTTCGTCTAGGAATTTAAGTGTTTTTTTTAACAACTGTATCACTTTTTCAACGACCTACTTTTGCGTTAGTTTCTTGGAACTGGATATTTTATTCGATTTCCTTGAGCTTGGATTTTTTCACTGAAACTAGATAAACTGTGTATGTTTCAAGTACGTTTCGTTAGCAAGTTCAACTTGTACTAATAACCTCAATGACTGATAACATTTTTCAGCTGACAGAAACTTTCTTTTTTTTTTTTTAAAAAAAAAAAAAAAGTAAGTTGGGTTTCTTCAAAATGACAGAAATCGAATGTAATATTTTTCATTTCACAATCTTTGCTTTTAACATACTTAAATCTGATTTAAACTATTCGCTGAGTAAAATAATTCGTTAATTGTAAACATACTAATGAGTAACAATTTCGCCAACTATCCACTTTGGCTTAAGGTGATTCGTGACATCAAAAGAAGACAAAAAGACCTATTGCATATTGTCGAATTCCGCGTCGTATAAGAGTAATAGATTTGCCAACTTGGAATCGAAAATCGAATCGTGTCAATTTCAACAGAACAAAAAGGTGTGGACCTCATGTTAGTACGCTGGATCAATTATTACGACCATCCATGGTTGTTTATAATCAATATAACAGATTTTCGTTCTTACTTGATAGCTTTCAATCTGGAAAAAGCTTTTGACAGTCTGGCAACTTGGTTTATTAGACAAACTCTATAACCATCTTATATCATCTTTATATATCCGGTTCATCCATTCTTTGTTATTAGGACACTTACATTATCTTATATCTCTATTAATGGAACACTTTCTCATCCAATCTTCCTACAATCTGACGTCCCTCGAGGATCGTCACTGTCTCCTGTATTATACATATACTACGTTGCCAACCTTGTAGTTTCAAACAACACATATTTCAATTTGCTGACGACACAGGCTTTTTCACGACTGCCCACACAGTGCAATAGATGAGCAAAACCATGCAAACAGCAATTGCATTCGTTTGCTGGTGTAATATATGGCGGTTAAATATACATCCTTCCTGTCCTGGCATCAAATACTCTTACTTACCTTGATGTCATCGCTTATTTGGTACAGAGGACTAAAAGCATTAACAGTGCTTAGTGCTTAATACATATAGAGTCCTTATGCGAAGTACGTGAGCATATAGAGAGACTGCTTGGACGTCCGCAACGCCAAACTTCTATCAGAAATTGGCTGTTCTTGAGTTTATGCTCTACATTTAACACATCGCATCAGCTAACTGTATCCGACACGGTTACATTACGAGCTCATTGACTTTCCGCCTTTATTGCATCATCCCGAACAGATTCGTACTCGGTACGTTTGGACACACATTGACCAGCACCATCCCATATTACTAGACATCCTGACACGGAAGGGTCCCACAAGTTGTCGCAAGAATCTGATTGCCGTATAGCACATCTGATAGAGCATCATGAGAAATGAATATGAGCAAAATTTAAGGTGCTGTGGACCAGAAGGATAGGAGCTACGAGGCTTCAAAATTTGAATATCCAAAAAATTATATCATGGAATTATGTACGTTTAAAGTAAATATCTTGAAAACCGTTAAAGCAATCAAAACAAAAGTTGTACAATTTAATGAGAACAAAATGCCCAATCGAAAACCACAAACAGTGTTGCCATAGATGAAGCAGTGTTGCCAACTCAGCATAAAAATATTTTGTTTCAAATAGTACCATATAAAAGTGTTCACAGATTTAAAACGCACTATTATCACTAAGCATAATAGTGAAGTGTAGTTGTACAGTGTTACACACTGTTAGAGCTACGTGTGCTGAAAATGTACAATGGAAAAGTCTGATATGTGACAACAGATGGCAATAATGGAATCTGGGTCTCATACTATAAATTTAGTTCAAATGCCTAACACCGATAGTATAACATAGCAAAATGTAAGCAGTGTCACAAAATATTGATGCATTTGAAATTCGAAATTGAGTGATGCCATTTTAACGTCCTGTGTCAGCTCCGAAGCTATATAGGACGGGACCTATAGTGTAAAATAGGATCCAAACCACTATGACAAAGGAAGATAACAATGAAATATAAGGTGAAAAGTACAACAAAAACATGTCCGAGGCAGAATTGGAACCCGCATCCCTAATAGGTTGGTTGTCTAGCCTTGTAGACCACACGCTATCCGGGCCGACTAAAAACGAAATGAGATAGTAATAAAATAATTATATTTCCAATGTGAATATGATAATATTACAGTGTACAAAGTTAATCATATGGTATGCAGGAAAGGAAGTAAAAGAGTATGTCACTTAGCACGAAAGACATACGCCAAGAAATTACTCTTCCAAATATTGATAACATAATCTGGAGAATCATTTTACAGAATTAGAAAACACGGGTATCATTATGTTTTCACGGGTTTTCTGGTTATTCACTGAGGCTACGGAAGTGTAATGCAGATCCGTCACTTTTTTCCAATGCATTCCTTTATTACCCTGTGTTGCCATTGTACCCAGACTTCCCCATTGTACATTTTCAGCATACGTAGCTCCAACAGTGACTAACACTGTACCACTACACTTCACTATTATGTTTAGTGATAATAGTGCGTTTTAAATCTGTGAACACTTGTATATGGTACTATTTGAAACAAAATATATTTATGCTGAGTTAGCAACACTGCTTCATCTATAGCAACAATGTTTGTGGTTTTCGATAGGGCATTTTGTTCTCATTAAATTGTGCAACTTTTGTTTTGATTGCTTCACCGGTTTTCAAGATATTTTCTTTAAACGTACATAATTTCATGATATAATTTTTTGAATATTCAAATTTTGAAGCCTCGTAGCTCCTATCCTTCTGGTCCATAGCACCTTAAATTTTGTTCATTTTCATTTCTCATGATGCTCTATCCGATGTGCTATATGGCAATCAGATTTTAGGGACAACTTGTGGGACCCTCCCGTGTGAGATACGACTGGGATCACGACGCATCACTAACTTACGCCGATACTCTCCTATAGCACTTCATGACTCTATATCATTTGCATTTAGATGATGCTATAATGGATCCCGATCCAGCCACGTGAACTTTCATTCTTCATATATCCATCATATGCACTGTAACTACGTATTAACATGGAGTTCCTCTGCCTCCATCAGTTCCTGAATCGCCTCAGCAACAGAAGATAAATTGAAATGAAATCTTTGAGTTTTACGTCCCACGGTTATGCCGGTTAGGCTAAAGGAGACGGTGATGATGAGTAATGAATGAAATGGTGGAATGAAGAAAGTGGGAGGAAACGGGAGAACCCCGAGAAAACCCACGCACACGGTGTTAGAAGATAAATTGAATTCGTCAGGAGAGATGGAGTGGGGAAGTGGGTCGGTGGGTCAAGATTTGTGAGTGAGTCAGCAGAACGTAACCTACTGCCACCCACCGTGACCCATTCTAATCCACTGATCCACTGACTCACTCGCACCCATCCACGCACTCTACTCAGTGCATTATTGACAGCATCTTCTGAACGCTGGTGAATTTGTCTACGTTTCACTATCAAGGCCTCCATTTTTCTCATTTGTTTCTGTTTACTTACCTGAGATTAGAATATCTAAGTGAAAAAAAAGAGCTTCATGTACCTTTGTATATTGATATTTGTAATTGTAATAATAGCAATAGGAGTTACTTTCTGGCTTTCGAGATACAGCCTGTTAGTTTTTAGAAGAGCTAACTACGAGAAAAAAATATTTTTTGAATCACCTGTAATATATGAATTATTACATAAAAATTTTAATGTAACTATGTGTGCGTGATCATCACGGGCAATCAAATAAAATGACTTTTGGTATATAGTTAGGCTTTAATCCCAATTGGGATATTATCATATCGCTTTCAGGTAATGTGGAAACGGGGGTCCAAATTTTTGCGAAAAATTAAATATCTCAAGAGCCGTTCAACTTAGGGAGCTGAAATTCAGTACATTAACTCTTTACTAAAAACAATCAGAACATGTCCTAGCATTTTTTACATTTCTCTTTTATGGGAAATTGGTAGTAGATTGGTTTGTAAAAAATAATCGAGAACGATCGATATTAGTTGAGAAAGAAACTGAGAAAGAATTATTAATTAAGAAAAAAATACAGTGCATATATATATATATATATATATATATATATATATATATATATATATATATAGTGTGTGTGTGTGTGTGTGTGTGTGTGTGTGTGTGTAAATAAATAAACATTAAATATACCCATAACCAGGGCCGGCTTTAAGGGGATGCACCCCCTCTGAATATACACTATCTAAAGTGAGAAACTGGCAGTGGAAATAGCAATACTTTCCTAAAATTTAATGTCATGTTTCCATTTCGGGTTTAGAAGAAAGCGGTTTTGCTAAACACAATAGTTTAAGTCAGTTCCTCAAGCACATCACAGATGCCTAAAGGCATTTTTAAAAATAATAAATTTGATTCAAATGTACTGATAGTTATTGGTGCACCCCCTCAGAAAATCCTGGATCCAGTCCTGCCCATAACCCCTCGGATCTGATTCTTCAGGTTATCAAAATTAAGGGTGTTTTTCACAGAATGTTTCATACTGCCCGCTGTGGTATACCAAACTCTCTATATGTCTGTACAGTCGATTTACTTGGGCTTCGCACATAAGATTCTCTTACACACTCAACGGTTTCGTCGGAAACAGATGGGATTTCCCTGAATTTCTTCTTACAGAGACACCCAGTTGTTGTACATTTGGAATATCAGTCAGCGCTATCTATTCAGTTGATGCTTCCTTGTGAAATTGTGTACGGAAATGTCTTTGGACAGTGATTACTAATCTTGTTGTATTTCATTGAAGAACGCAATCTGCACGCTCTTTATCCTGTCACCGCCATTTCTCTTAAGTATCAACCTGGTGTACTAAGACATCTGATAATATCTGAAACGAAACTCAGCGAGTTAGTTTTTCTTTTCATACTGTATGTTTCAATATCCTACGCCTTATACTTTCACCACGACATGCGAACGAAATCAGGGAGATCATTAGAGCTAGCCCTGTATTAATATATATTTCCTTTGGCTCTTTCCTTAATTCTGGTAGATGGAATTATAAAATCAGCTAAGGATTTAGCCTCCTAACGTGTTATGAATTATTTCCTTCTTCCCCCTTTTCCACCGTTTAAGAAGATACGTATGATCCCTTGTATCTTTCATAAGATTCTATGCTAACTTACGGAAATATTCGATTTTGACAAATCAGTAATATTATACATAGTATACGTGGCAGTATACGATTTTGACATAATATACGTATACAGGGTGTTTCAAAACAACACCGACAACATTTGGATGGTGTTTCCTGACACTATGATAAGACAAAAAAGAATGAAATGAAATCTTTGAGTTTTACGTCCCACGGTTATGCCGGTTAGGCTAAAGGAGACGGTGATTATGAGAAATGAATGAAATGGTGGAATGAAGAAAGTGAAAGGAAACGGGAGAATCCCGAGAAAACCCACGCACACGGTGTTTGTCCACCACAAAGTTCACTTGGCGGGAGCCGGATTGAAAGTATTTAAGAGCAAAATCCTGAGGCGGATATTCGGACCGAAGAGGAATAAGAGAGAATATACGACGGCGCTCTCGTAGATATGAGCGAGGTCGACAGACCAGGCGCGAAGCGCCACCATGGTTGGCGCAAAGCGCAAGTAAATTTTCAAAAATAAACCCTGTTATTCCTTTATTTTGAGCACTTTTTATTACTTTTTCCTTGCATTTCGTATATAGGCACATGTATTTTCCTAACATGAGTAACATTATAGGACTACTTCCTAAAGCAGGGAGAGGATTTAAGTAGGCCTACATTCTACTAATATTTCAAGTAATTTTTCCTCTCTTTTTTCTTTCCTTCTTTTCTTTTCTTTTTCTCCCGAATTTTGCGCCCCCTTACTTCGGTGCCTGGGGCCGTCGTCCCGCTCGCCTTCCCCACGGCACGCCACTGATGAGAAGGAGAATCGCTTGCTTCAACAATGCAGATCTTCTCTACTATACTTATCCTTCATAACGTAGGTGTTATAGAACAACCTAAATTAATCAGTCTACTACGTACAGGTATTTCAGGTGTGGAAAGCGAATTTACTGTGTCTTCTCTTTACAAAAACTCATTTTGGGACTATATATTGTGGGATTTTATATCGACAACGAGACTACCGTTTTTGAGCGCGAGAAAATTTGATGTGATTCTGAGAAATTAATAGGCCTAATTACATTTAAATATAATTTAATCAACTCAGCTCAATTTTTGTTTCGAATATGAAATACTGCTATTATTATAATTGTCCAGCGATTCAAAATATCATCTTTAAATTACAGTTTTTTTTTTTTAAATTTATTCCTATTTGTTAAAAGAAATATAGTTACTAATGTTGATAGAACTATTTTTGTAATCGAGGGAGGCGATGGCTCAGTGGCAGAGTACTCATTTCTCGTATGAGGGGTCCCTAGTTCAATCCAATGTCATGCGACTTTGTGGCAGACGACGGGCTCTCCCGTTTCCTCATACATTCTCGTTTCACTAACTCATTTACTTTAATTATACATCTCTTTAGCCTAAAGGAGATAACCATGGGGCTTAAAACTGGAAAATTCAGTTCATTTTTATAATAATCAAACAATTGATGTTTTATTTCAATAAATTATTCTAATACTGTAGAGTCCCTAAAATTCAGCACTCGATAACCCACAGTCCGGATTAGGGATGCGCACGAGACGAGTCGGGACAGGATTTTCCTGACAAAATTCGAGTCGAGACACTGCTCTTCCAATAGTGAAATATACATTTTTCGAGTCGAGACATCATTTGTATAGCACATTTTCGAGACGAGACAGCCACGAACCTTGTCTCGTGCGCATCCGTAGTCCGGATAAGTCGGCCACACCCTGCCAGGGCGAAAAAATCCCGCGCCCTAGTTAATTTCCATTATAGACATATTTATGCCTTCATAAACTGTTTTTTTTTTCTGAGGTCTGTCTTATGAGGTAAATTACTGACTTGGGTTGATTTTGAGTTTAACCTCCCTTTCAGCAGCGAGGCAATATGAGACGGAACCTGTTGATTAACGTGGAAGCCGAACTACGTAAGCTCCCGCCGAGAACAGGTAAATTACTGTACAGTGTGTATAGAATTCTTTAATTTTCATTTTCGTGGTATAGTAAAGGCTCTATGCCTTCATAAAGTACGTACTTTTCCTATGTTTAAGGGTAATTGGATAGTTTATTCTCTATTATATTCTCAAGCAATCAATAATACAAGTACAGTACTGTATTTTCTGAGGAATCACTCGTACTTATTCTTTTTTAACCCCATTAACCGATAACCCGACATCTTCACAAACTCGGCCATCCTTCGATGCACATTAGGTCGAGTTTTCGAGACTCTACTTTTAGTGTTTAGTTTGAATATGACATCATTTAAAATTTTTATTACTATATATGTTACTTATAAACAACGGAAACACTCACTGTATATTCCTCAAATTTACACTACTGATGTATCTACTGTTTTGGTGTGGTTTATGTGTGCACAAGTGTATAGACCACCTGATGCTACATAAATCGAAGGATGTTTTGTAACGTGTTTCGTTGAAGTTTTCTCTGTAAACGAAGAACATTTGTAATATATATTTCAAGTGGGTACCCTTGAAATTCCTAGCTAAAGAAAACAATTGACAAAGTACGCATTAAATCGAAGAAAGCAATCCTGAGTTATGGCCACTAAAAAACGTTCACGAATGCTTTTCAGTTGCCAGACTGAAGTGGTTATTGCTGCTTGCTAAATTCTTACAACTATTTTGAATTAAGTACTGTAATGTTCATCCACATCAAGAACGAATAAATTAAATAAGAAATGTTTATATATTTTGTCTATGATTGTCTGATACCAAAAATGATATCCATGTAGTTATGTAATTCGTTCTTGTGTTACTTTTTGAAAAGTTTAACGCAATCGCAGTTTATGCTTATTGCTATATCTCTACAGATTCATGTTATGTTATATCATATTATTATATATACAGTACAAGACGAATCTTCAATTTTGCCTTTAGCCCTTCCAGCTGGCCTAGCGGCTAGCGTGCTCGTCTTTAGTACATGGTGTTCTGGGTTCAATTTTCGGTGGGAGAACATTCAAAATGTAAACGTATTACGGTGGTTCGTGTTCCATCTTAATCTGAAGGTCCACGTCTTATATAACCGCGGTGCTGTAAAGAGACACTAAACTTCGACTAATCAAGCATTTTCAGAAAAAAAACTTTTAAAAAACATATTAACAACTTTAAAAAGAGTGTTAATAATAATAAAACTAGAAAATAATTCATTACTATTGTATCTATGTTGTAAATAAATGAAAGTGACTATGTTTGTGACTTGGTATCTCTTGAACCATTACGACCGATCTCGATCAAATTTTCATTATAAATGAGGTTCGGACTCTGCATGATTTTTATCATTTCAGTATGACGGTGTAACTTTAAGGGGGGGGGAGAGGCGGAGACAGTTTAAAATGATCAAAAATGAAAGTGCCTACGTTTGTGACTTAATAACTCTTGAACTACACGACCGATCTCAATCAAATATTTAACATAGATACAATAGTAATGAATGAATAGTAGTTCAGGCCTGGGATGGTTTTTATCATTTCTCTTTGACAGTACAACTTAGGGGAGATATTTGAAAATAATCGAAAATGACCAATATTAGTGCCGAATGCATAGGTATCGGGGGGGGGTCGCTGAGACGAACAGTGACACTTCCGATGTCATTTAAATCCAAATTCAGCCCTTTATATCCAAAACGAAACATATGCTCCTCGTGCGAAAAAGGGTATTCTGCTAGTTATCTATATAAAAATAATAGCCTAATAATAGTAATAGCGACTAGTCTACGTATGTTATAGTGTGAGATGAACCGGTTCCATCTTTTACATGATTTCTCTATTCCAGCCGGAGGTTATAGATCTGTTTTAATATTAAATTCGTATAATTTGTATCCCTACCCTAGTTTGACATTCGTGCAAACGAAATTCACTTGTTTTTAACGCCGAGTTTTAATACCGAGTTTTATCTCCTAACTTCAAGACTCCTGAGATATTATACTTATGAGGCGTAAATTTTGAACCCTGCCCCTCTCTGTGCCGTCTTCTTAGCAGACTTTTTAATCAAAGTGACACGATAAAAGCCCTTCTCGGGAAAGGAACTACGTTCCAGCAAAGTAGAAACATCGTTTCATAGCTTTTCTTTCTTCCTTTTTTTCCTGTTCTAATCGGTGAATTTTTGAGCAGAGTTTCCAACTTCAGAGAACAAAATTATCGATTTTCGACTTTAAAATTATCGAATATTCGTTATGCATGTAATAATTGTAGAAAAAAGAATCAGGGTCGGAACTTACGGGAGCAGGAGGGGCAACTGCTTCCCCAGGGAAGCTCCAGCCGTTCTAGACAATGACACTTTAAGACAAAATTTTCTTCCTACACATACGATACGAACATGAACTTACACATGAAGCATCAAACAGGTTCACTACATTACATAAGCAAAACAGCACACAAAAGGGAACTAAACAAAAATGAGTCGTGAGCCCATTTCAGTAAAAAAATGCCTACTATTAGGAACCCCAGAAATAATATTTATTCGTATGGCTTTGAGATTTGTCAATATTGTCCCCTTTGTTATGTATGGAACAAGCCTAGGGGCGTAACTAATGTCCTCGCAGAGTTTGCAGAGTAAGAGAAAGATGGAAAGAAGGAGCCTATTTTCGAATGTTGTGGGAGGGCCCAAATATTAATGCTTCCCCCCTCCCCCGAGAAAAAAATAAGTTACGGCGCTGACAAGAATAATACTACTATAATATCAATAATATAGCTATAATAGACTTATTCAGTAATCTTCAGTAATCGTCATCACCCCTCACCATTTTTTTTTTAAAATCCTTGTTAAGAGTCTTCATCCCGGCGAAATTAAAATACCGCTAATTTTACAGTAATTATGTGATATCTTCAAACAGATAAAAGATAATCGAAACGTGGAACAAGAGCGCCCTAGACAATATTATTTTACATGAGAAATCGTTATCACGACTCACTTATCTGCTTTCGATTTCGAGCCATTTTGAAAATCGGCATTTATTTTCGCGTTTCTAAATGGCTGAAAAGGGAAAGCCACTAGTGACTTGTGATAACGGTAACTCACGCAAAATAATATTGTCTAGGGCGCTCTTGTTTCATATTTCAATTATCTTTTATCTATTTGAAGATATCACATAATTACTGTAAAATTAGCGTTTTTTTTTTTTTTAATTTCGCCGGGATGAAGACTCTTAACACTAATCTGAGCAATAACAATATTTCCACTCCCTCGTAAACTTAATTGAGCTTAAAGAATAGATGCAAGGTTGCGAATTGCCAAGTCTCAAATCGTTATTGATTTATTTAACTGGAATGTCTGTTAAAAACCTCAACGTGAGTGTGTTTTATAATTACTATTTAATGCACATCTACAATTTATTTGTACATTCAAAAACTGCAAAAAAAAAAAAAAAAAAAAAAAGTGTGCGTTCTAAAATTATCGTATATTCATCTATTGTCGCAAGGCTATTATCTTATATAACATTAAGGCTTTAAATTATCGGATATCACAATAAATTATCATATGGTTGGCAAGCCTGGTTTTGAATATCAAATTCTCACCAACATTAATACGATGGGCTGCCTGGCTGGATAGATATTTATGTCAAGTACCACTAAATAGTATGGAGTCATGTTCCGAAAGCTTACCTACCTTTCAATCGTTCGGAGATTTATTCACAAACACTACAAGAATTACGTCATTAAAATTTTGCGTTAAACAACATATGGATAACGTCATCTGAAAAGAAAAGCAAGAACTTTTTAAGTATACATTAATTTAGTTAGCGTAGGCCATTTCTTTGATGACGCAATCACGTTTATACGTAGACAACAACTTGCCTCGTACGTATTTTAATATTTCATGTGTCAAGATTAGAATGCGAAAAATAATAGTCCTACTTTTTTTTCCTTTCTTTCGAGAAGATCTCTCTCGTGAAGAAGATATTCTAATCCGTACTCTACAACTTTAATAACTAATGCCGTTTTTCAATAATTTAAAACAGCAGTTTCCAACTTTTTTCCCCCTTTATTTACAAATTATTTTTATGCAACACAATGGCGACTCCAGGATTCTACAAAAGGGAAGTCATATCAGTAATGGCGGCAAAACCGGTTCCCCCCTCCATCGCAACGTAATCCTCCAGCTTGGCGCCTCCATGATTTTTTACTTCAGAGACATTCTTTAAATTCTCATGAGATATAGAAATATTACTGGAAAAACAAAAATGAATTTGCTATTGTATGATCGTATTTCCAGTATACCTGGTATGCCCTGCATATGGTATTAGGCCTACTGAATTTCATTTTAAATATTTTAATCAGGACAAAGAATTCACGCTCAGGCTCGGTCTGGCCAAGGCAAGAGGGTAGGAATCCCAGCCGGGGCCCTCTCTAATATATATACAGTAAAACCTGTCTTCAACGGACCCTTTATTAAACGGAAAAATGTCTTAAACGGAAATATTTCACGGTCCCATGAATTTTGGAGAACAAAACGTGTAAAACTCCCTTCATTAAGCGGAAACTGTGTTACGCGGACAACGGAAAGAAAAATAAACATTTAACGGAAAATTCTGAGTTCCGGACTACAGCGTTTAGAAGATGTTTAGACATTCTGTGAGACATATACATTACACTGTCTGCGATAAAATGTCCGTTCTTTTGTTAAATATTTCTGAGCAATGTTGATCTTCCCCAACCACTACTCATATTCACCCCCACAAATTGTCCTTAATCCCTGCAACTTAATCAACAATTATACGGAATGTCGGAAAGAGGAAAACGAGATAGAGGAAGAAGAGGAATACAATACCGAGTTCCAAGAAGAGTGTAGAATAAATACATATCAAGATTCTCTCAGAAGTTTAAAGGAACTGCAAAAATTTGCCTTACGAAAAAATGATTCTGATTCACTTAGTATAATTTCTCAGGCTAAACTGTATGCGAAAGGTCAAGCAGCCAAGCAGCAATGTACACAGAAAATCCTGCTTGGCTATTAGAAAAATAAAGAAAACGTGTGCATAGCATATTTTGTATTCATTTTATTTTTTAAATTTTTTTGTGCATTTATTCGTAGAAGAAAGAAGTACTGTATTCGAACAATGTACGTACAACAATATATTTTCTCAGTATGCCCCTTTATAAGCATGTATTAAAAAAAAAAGAAAAGAAAGGAAAGGAAAGGTCTACCTCCACTAAGCGGAAACCTGACTTTAACGGAAATTTTTGCAAGTCCCGCTCGATTCCGCTAAAGACAGGTTTCACTGTATTAGAGAGGGCCCCGGCTGGGATTCCTACCCTCTTGCCTTGGCCAGACCGAGCCTGAGCGTGAATTCTTTGTCCTGATTAAAATATTTAAAATGAAATTCAGTAGGCCTAATACCATATGCAGGGCATACCAGGTATACTGGAAATATATATAATGAATATAGGAGAACAATAGAAAGAAATGCAGAGATCTTATTAAACGCTTGCAGGGACATGGGTTTAGTAGTAAATGCATATAAAACTAAGTACATGGAAGTGCGTCGGGACCGGAATACAGCAAATTATGGATGCGTTAAAATATTAAATAATACTTTTGATAAAGTGGATAGTTTCAAATATCTAGGATCAATATTAACAGAGGAAAATCATATGCACGAAGAAATTAAATGTCGACTAAAAGCAGGGAATTCGTGTTACTATTCGGTTCAAAATCTCTTGTCGTCGCGAATTCTATCGAGGAATTTGAAGCTTAAAATATACAAAACGATAATTATGCCTGTTGTTCTGTATGGCTGCGAAACATGGTCACTTACTCTGAGGGAAGAACATAGACTGAACGTATTTGAGAACAAGGTCCTGAGACGAATATTCGGACCCAAGAGGAAAGGGAATGGGGAATGCCGGAAACTTCATAACGAGGAACTACATAATTTATATGGTCTACCCAACATTGTTAGGGTCGTTAAGTCTAGGAGGCTTAGGTGGGCGGGTCATGTAGCTAGGATGGAAGAAAGTAGAAACGCTTTTAAAGTCTTGACTGGAAGACCAATCGGAAAACGACCATTAGGAAGACCTAGGCTCAGATGGGAGGACAATATTAAGATGGATCTCGCAGAGATTGGAATACCAAGTAGAAACTGGATGCAGTTAGCTAAGGATAGAAGTCAGTGGAGAGCTTTTGTGAACGCTGCATTGAACCTCCGGGTTTCATAGGCCATAGAGTTAGTTAGTTAGTTAGTTAGTTAGTTAGTTATATAATGAATATTGATTAACATGGAAAAGTAAAACATAGTCTGCTGTGTTGGAACATAGTTACTCGTTGTGCACATAGTTACTCGTTGTAGTTCGTTCCGTTCTCAGAGTTCGGTAGCCCCCCAGCATTGAATGTAGTTTTGGCCTCCCATTATTGAAATGAAATTAACAGTATTATAAAATCTGGTTTGGGACCCTTTGTTTGTGGCCTAGTAAGAATATATTTCAACAATATTAAGAATGGGGCCCCAGCATCATATTCTCTAAATGTGTATTTTGGCTCCGTGAATGCCGAAATAAGACTGACTTTCATAAAATCCTGCTGAGGCCAGGGGTCATCTGTTAGGCATTTGACAAGATACTCCAACACCATAAAGAAACAGAAGAGGTCACCACCCTGGTGTGCCACTACCAAGGGTAAATGAAACTGACAGCTGTATGAAGAAAAGCCACCTCCCATCATGGGAAGGGAAGATGGGACCCTCCAAGTCAGGCTCCTGCCGGGGCTCTATACCCCTCAGTCCGAGACTGTTTACGCTATTCAAGAAGTGATGCCAACACTGTTAAACTTATTTCTTCAATTTGAATTTTGCAAACTATTAAAAAACAAACAAACAAACAAAAAAAAAAAAAAAAAACAGAATTATTAGCAGCAGTGGCGTATTTAGGGGGCTTTCGGGCTTAAGCCTCCGAAATTTTATTTACTATATTAAAGTAAATGAAATATCTTGCAGAATGTTCTCAAGATGAGGAACAAAGGAACAAAGTTAGCAAAGCCCCCCGAAACAAAATCGTAAATACGCCACTGATTAGCAGTATAATATGAACGAATACAAAGCACTAAATAAAGGTGAGTTAACTATCTTCATTCCTTCATACTTTTAGTATTTATTAACTTGTGAAATAAGGATATAATAATGTTTTCATGATGATCTTTTTAAAAGCTAATGAGTAATTCATTCGAACATTCATTTTCAACATCAAAACAATGACTTATTGTTGACGTAGAATATATATCATAGATATACTTACTGGGAATCGAATCTTGGTATCCCATGCTGAAGACGCATTTACAAACCATACACACACGATAAAGCTGCGAATTATGCATGAAATTCTGTAAGTCTAGCATGAACCAAATTTGCTGAACCTTCGTGAGCGTCTTCCATCTTAAATCTACGAGTCATAACTTAAAACTATTTTTACTGATTGGTATTTTATAATTATTTATTTGAATTACAAGTGTAACACTCTCACATTGATCCAAGGTATCCCATCAGGGGGGCAAGGTGGAATGCTCGCCCCCCTCTAGAGGAAATTGTGCGTCAGAAGATCGAAAGCTCAATAGATTTTTTTAGAATAGTTGCCGCAAAATTTGAGACTAGACTTGAAATGTCTCTTATATTTGCCCCCCCCCCTGGAAACCACAACATGGGCGCTCTTTCATTGGTCTGAAGCTCTATATATGATACTTGGTTTCACAGTAAAATTTCAGGGGTAAATCAATTTAAAATGTAGTTCAGGAATGTTCATTCCATTCCTAAATGCTTGAGGAAAAGTTAAGTAAGTGTCTTCTCGAAAGGGAATTTAACCCATTTATTTAATTGTGTCTAAGCCCTATATTGTTTCAGCCAATTCGTCATATTATACTTCCATAAAAGAAATATTCATTACATATAACATAAATGATACAAAAGAGTGATCATGTCTATCTGCTTTTAGAATCTCCTCCAAGAAAGGGAAGGAAAGAAGAAAACAAACTCTAAATAAATGTTTAAAAGCATGGAACTGTGTATGATGATGTTTCACGCCAATTGTGAGATGTAAGTACTCAAACTGTAAATAAAATGTAAAATGATATCATACAGTTTTACCAGTGGTGCCCCCCCTTATGTCCAAGACGCACCCCCCCTCCCAATTGTCTATCCATAGGTGTTCTTCCATGAAAAATATCTTTTCGATTAATTTTTACGCCCCCTCAAACGTTTTATATAGATTTTTAACCCCCCCAATATTTCAATGACGCAGTTTGCGTCATAGCCCCCCTTGTGGGCACCCCTGGTTTTACGTTACACATATTTGCCCTATGGACTAAAGGAGATAGTGATTATGAGAATGGGCGAAACAGCGGAAAGAAGAAAGTGGAAGGAAATGGGAGAGAAAACTCACACGGTATCTGGCTCGTACAAAGTCCATTTGGCGCGAGCAGAAATCGAACCAGGGATCGCACACACCACAGGTAAGTGCTCTACCAATAAGGCACCGTGGTCTCGTTTTCGACATTAGTGTGCAGTGTTTTTTGATTTCCTCACATTATGATGACATTCTTTAACTCGCTTTTAGTCTGTTGGTATCCTGTAAAAGACTGTCTTTGTCCAACGATCGTATTTTTTTTTCTAAGGTTGTTAACGGTAACGGAATCGATAGGTGTAAATTAGTTCTACTGGATTTCGGTTCTGGAACCCAAACACATATTTTTAAGAAAATGGGTTCCGGTTGCAGAACAACAACCGATGTAGTCAGGAAAAAATAATTGGGGTTCTGTAAAAGAAGCCAATACTCCTGCGAAAATGAGTATCTGTTCCGGAATTCGAACCAATAATTATTTTTAGAAAACTTGATGGATTGTATCGAGACGAGACGGGACGAGACTTTGTACAGTCTCAATCTCGTCTCGGTTGATAAATAGCGGCCTCGGTCTCGAATCAAAAATCGCGGTCTCGGTCAACAGATAGTACTTGTCTCGATCTCGGTCTCGTCTCGAAAGTCTCGAAATAAATAGTGTGAAATTAAAATTATGAAAGTATTAGTATCGTACAGTCTGTCTTTCCGCTTCTTATGTTTTGCCTTCATTCTTGACTTAGAATTATGGTATAGTGTACCTCTTCATAGCTAATTTGGTAGTGCTAATGCTTTCCATGCGTGTGTTCCATGTTCAATCATCAGTGGGTATATCTTAACTGGGATAAAACCCTAATACTAAGCCATATTTCACTTTCAGCAATAGATTTTGTCTCATATAGCCTCAGTACCTCCTATACAATTAAATTAACTCTAGTAGTTTATTTCCTTCCTTTAAATCAGAATTGTTCAATACATCCTTACGGATAACGCAACACACAGCAGCACGAATATATTTAAATTGAAATTGAAACACACAGCAGCACCGAAATTGAAATTTTACAGTTTCTCATTTATTATCCAATACATTCTTCCTTGACTATCATTTTAAACACATAATATAACGTTCATTATCTTTCTACAATATATTCTGTTTCGACTTGATCAAATGTTTTTATTACCGTTTCACATCTCTGCATTCTCTGCATGTAACTGAAACTTTATAACACGAACTTCCTTAGCCTTGTGGTGGGAGCCAGTAGCGTAGGCAGGAATTTATTTCGGGAGGGGTCCAAACTCAATATGAAGGTATTTTATATTAAAATTTCTAAAGTTGCCCCTAAAATTGGGCTTAATTTACATAGAAGTGGAAATTTCGGGGGGTTTGTACCCCCGGACCCACCCTCTGCGTACGTCTCTGGTAGGAGCTACGACACTGACCTTTGTTATGTGTAGTCTCGGGTTGCATCATCAAACATGTTAGATTCACAGTTCGAATTTTCGTACAATTCATGTCCTACTTTAAGTATAGTCTGTTTCTTATACAAGTTCATACGGTCGTAATGCATTACATAAGCATATATCCAGTACCGTAACTAGGTAGGAGCAACTGGGGCAGTCCCCGGGATCCTCACCCATACGGGCCTCGAAGAAACCAGTTACGCTTACAAAATTTCTACTCTGAGAACTGAATAAAGGATAATAGTGCTATAATCTGAATAAATTGTCATGGATACTGCAGACCTAGAGTATCTGTTTTTTACGCCAGGAAAAATGTGGGGACGAAATGAGCTGTGGGCTAGGGATGGCCGGATCCGGATCTGATTGGGTCCGGATCCTTTGGATCCGGATCTCGGATCTGGATCCGGATCTCGGATTTCGGATCTGGATCCGGATCTCGGATTTCGGATCTGGATCCGGATCTCGGATTTCGGATCTGGATCCGGATCTCGGATCTGGGTCCGGATCTCGAATCTCGGATCTGGATCCGGATCTCGAATCTCGGATCTGGATCCGGATCTCTAATCTCGAATCTGGATTCGGATCTCGGATCTGGGTTTGAAATTCGGATCTGGATCCGAAATCCGAATCTCAGATTTTGATTCTTATCCAAACCCACATCCCACCCAAATTATGATAAACTTGAATATCTAAAATTCGCCGAAAGTAATTTCACGAAGTTCTCACAGTGAAGAAGAGAATAGAACATTAAGACGAATATTGGCAAGTCTATTTGTTTCCTTCATTCTACTCTAAAGATCAAATGCTTGGCTTACTTTAAAAAAAAAAAAAAAAATGATCCGGATGAAAGTTCCAATGTCGAATCTATGTTAGGTCCACTCGGTTGCAGGACCGAGATGAAATACAAGCATATATATATATATATATATATATGAAACCGGAGTGCAAAACTCGAATATTTAAAATTCCTCAATACGCCTATTTCATTGACAGCTAAGAAAATATAAACAGTTAATACAAGTATTGACTAGTTTTTACGTATATTTATCTTGCTTAGTCAGCTCAAAATATCAAATGTATATTTTACAATTAGATTTAATAATTATATAGTAAATCACAATATGAGCACCGAGAATAAACTATGAATTTTGGTGCCCCTTATCTAGATTTGAAATTTCGGATTCAGACATAGAATCAGGCTGAAATATAAATATTTGAGATCTGGAAACCGAAACATATGCTAGTACCAAGATCGTAGCTGTTTGTACCCAGGTAATGCGAGCGGAAGGCACATGCACTAATTCCGCATGTAGTTTGGGGAACACGAGAAACTAAAAACAGATAAATGTTCTTTTTCAGGGGTAAGTCGCGCTTTAACATGACTTTTCATGAGTGTTGTGTTCAAATATGAAAACTCTAATGGCGACTTGTTTGAAATAAAGGCCTTTTCATTTTTAACAATAAAGTTAGGTACTTTCACATTGGGGAAAAATTAGCAAGACACATTCCACTGATTAGGGTGCTGATTCTTGTGGAAGCTTTCACTTGAACCGGAAGATTTCCTCATGTGGGTATCGGATTGCCGCAATTCACCTTGCTGAAACACGTGGTTTATCAGGAGGTCGGCCAAGATTCATTTGAACTTAGCCTGTAGACTGCTTCTGGTCTCAATTATTCCCATATAACAAGACTAACTATATATATAGTTGGTTCGAAATGATTTAAAATATCACTAATTGACATTAAGGTGATAATCGTGATTTAAATATTCGTAAATCAGAAAAGATGTGAAAGTTAAGCGTTAAAGTAAATCCGATAATTCCGGAATAAAGAGATTTATATGCAACCTAATGATAGCAATAAAACTCTTTATGTAACATTTTCAAAGCTAAGATTAACAGTTATCTTCTTGAAGAGGGTTTACGGAAACATAGAATATTATAAATCCAATTATTATAAGCAGCACCTCTGACAGCCCCGCATTTTACATCACCATCGCCCTTCATCCTGACAAGTGGGCAATTCACTTACCCACAATGGCTTTTCAGGCGTTCCAGTGACATCAATATCTCAGTTTGGGTTTGGGATCATGCTTCGGTGATCCTTGACTATCACCATCAGCAGCTACTAGAGAATCAGTACTTATTTCTGTATTAGATAATGTGGGTAACTATGGCTTTTCGTCTATAGAAGTCGGAGAGTGTATGGTATTATCGCAGGAAATATTTGATACATAAGACTTAGATTGTCAGTATTTAGGAGCAACTTTTAAAATAATCAGTTACTTTAAATATACTACAGATTAGCCGATAAAACCCGACAGCCATAGTCGAGTGGTCTGCGGCATTAGGCTGTGTATCGTTTACTGTGAATGTCTTGGATTCAAATCCCACTTCGGGCATAGGTGTTTTTAACTGTCCTAGTTTACTTGTATGTCTGTGTGGTGTCGTAATGGTTACAGTGTAATCCGTGCAAAGCGTTCAACAGGTTAAATAATCTGATAAAAAGCTGTTACCTTTTTATATATAAAAAACAGTGGTTAACGCGTGCCTTCGGTGCCCGTGGTCATGGGTTCAATTTCCGGAGAGGCACTCAACAATTTCGATGTTCACCCAGCATCGTGAGGACAATTGGGGAGTTATCTTAAGTAAGAGATAGCGGACTCCAGTCTAGAAACCCGGCATTAGGGACTTCGGGTTTCGATGCGTTGACTACACCTTCCCACTTTGAACGTAAGTCCGCTGGTAGGAACCAAGGGACTGGGTGCCAAGAATTTAGTTTGTTTTAATTATCATAAATGCCTTCTTTATTATTAAATTTTTCCAATATTTTCTTTTCAACCAGTTTGCGAAATTCAGAGCTAGCTACTTGTTTTCTTTTTAATTCATGTTCATAGTTAGCACAACTAATCAAAGGAAAAACAATCTTTTCGATAAAATTCGCCTCGCGTCTTTCGTAGCTCTAAGTTTAGTTATTTTTAGCTTTTTTTTTAAAGCTGAATGGCGTTTTATCACTTTCCTCTTGCTTTCCCTATTTTTTTCTGGTTTTACCTATGTTTCTTTTGCACGGACATTGCGCCTATATGCACATGCTTAGTGTATTCGTTTACAAGAGCGGGCCATTTTCCTGCCACTATAGAAAGTAAGAGTGCCCTGTATCAGAGAAATATTAATTGACGTAAGTGAATATATCTGTGATGAAGTCATAACACAGGCCTACAGAAAAAAAATTTTTCTTGGTGCCTAAAAGTTTAGAGCTGATTTTAACTATGTGTGGGGCGCTGAATCCAATAATGTAAGCAGTTTTTTTCTATCAGCTCTACTTTGGTAGATACAGGCTACTGTACCAGTAGTGTTATTTACGTTACAATGTATGTGGAAGAAATATTACAATCCAAAATAAATATGTAAATTATAAATGATGTAACCACTATTTCTGCATGCTTCTTGCAATAGTATACAAAATAAGCAAAAGAAATACAAATATTCTCGTAATAACAAGTTTGAATATGATCTTATAAACTCTGCAACTCAAATAAATCCTACTGTGCTCTATAGAGATTTCTATTTTGAAGAACGGCGCTCTTTTCTCATTAGTGCTGCTATCTGTCGGTACTAAACGGAAACTAGTCATATAGTAGTTCCAGGAACGTCCACTAGATTGCATTGGTATTCTACTTGGCTAGTGGATCGTAGTTGTTGTCTTGCAGGTGGAGTGACATGTTGGAACATGTGAGTTTTGTTCTGAAATCATAACTTGTATCGCGTATACTAAGGCTTTATATTTAACATCCGTGTTAGTGGTACAACGACTTATCAAAATGATAGTCGTAAACCTGGTTCGTTTGCTAAAATAAAAATTTGAAGTGGTAGTATTTCTTCCTCATGTAAAAATTAGCTTCGATATGTAAATACCATTAATCTCACCTTTTTAATAAATATGACAACGTCTATAAATGGTGTTAAACAGGTTTATTATTTTTGATATAACTTAAATATCCTTTTCTTTAAACTGTTAAATACACAAAGTCACTGACTAGGTAACCATAAAACATGTCCATATCAACAACTATCCCATAATAATCACTTACATATATTAAAAACATTCTTCTTTTGTTAATAAGAAATTAGCATTCTACTAAGTATAGTGCACATGTATGAGTACTTCCTGCCCTAGGTACAGGTAAATATTACTCAAGCCAAAGTATTTTGTTATATAAAATGTCGCTCGACAAAGGGACTGAATATAAAAGTCATGAGTAGGCTTGGCTTTTATCTTCAAGAACCACTGGTCCATTAACATTAGTGTTCTCACATTACATATGTCCATCTTATTTTGATCGCACCTTGTATATCTATTTATTACATTTCACATATACATTAAACAAATCTTACATTTCATCAATATTTATCTTTAATTACATTAATTATATTTATTTCATTATTATTCACTATATTATCAATATATCTTCTTATTAAAAATATCGTCGCTCATTTAATTAGTCGTCGACGGGTGCGATTTCAAAAATCGTAAAGGACGAACGTGGGTTACAAATAGTTCGAGCGCATTATATAATAAATAAGTTAGATGTTGCCTTTAAAGGTATACATCGTAGCACTAAAATATTATAATAAAGAATCTCATTCAAGGTAGTCGTTGAATAATTGATTTTATAGAATGGATCTCATTCTTAACATAATCTTTGACAATTAAATTTTCAACACAAATCAATCTAATATAAATAATCTTTGCTCTTAATCAATTATAAATCGAATTATAATTCTTACATATATTAAAAACATTTGAGAATTATCATTGATTAATGAGAATTAAAGAGAATTAAATTGAATAAAAATAAAATAAATGTTCATGAAAATTTAGAGCTGATATGGGTTTAACCAAATTTCATTAACGGTAATCAGGTTACATTAGTACTTGCATACGATTCTAATAAAGTACATTGTACTGCACAATCGTGATTAGGTTCTACATTATGTTGTATTAGTCCACCAGCGAACGAGTGCGGGCGGCCGATTTTGGAACTAAAATACAAACAACAGTGTTTCTAACCGGATCACTTGTAATTAATCTATCACAGTTGTTTTTGCCCTGTTCATAATAAACCACTTCACGCATATGTTCAAGTTAAGACAAACACAATTTCAAAAGTTATGGAAGTTATTTTCAGAACATTTTAAGGAACTGCAAAAAAAAAAAAAAAAAAAAGTACATACACCCTCCATATTAATATGACAATAACTTGCGAATAAACTAACCTCAGTGTTGTACAAAGGAACACTGAGAACTTCGTAGCATTAGAGTGTAAGGAATTCCTAATTCATCTGTTAACGAAACCTCGAAGTTCATCTTTGTGAATCAAAGTTATACTTTGGCAACTGCGCTTTCATTGTTTAAAGCAAGTTCTATTGTGTAGTTTTGAGATAAGGCGTCTTCGAAATTGCTACCAATTTGGACCATGTGATCGATCGATTGACAGTACCTTCATTAACAAATTTGCATTGAGATCATTTTCGGGTGTGCTGCAAAAGACTGGTGAGAGAGAAACTGATAATCTAACCGCCTCCGAAGGAGATTTGGATCCGCCCCTAATTAAGAATGTAGATAAAGATAACTTTCTCTGATATCTAACCTGTCATTATTTAGCATGGTTTGGTAATTTAAAAATCCAGTATTCTACCATATTTTGAAAAAAAAAACTATTTAAAAGAAATAAACCCAATGTTACATTGAGGCGGTACGGTAGCGATTAAAATTTAAAGTGGGGAGCCTGACAATTGATTTCTTATAGCTCGTGAAATTCAGAAAAAATGAATTTCATATTAAAAAAGAAATACAAAATACATTTTCAGGGTAACTCTTACATTCATTATGTTATTATAAAGTTAATGGGGGTAACTCTTACATTCATTATGTTATTATAAAGTTAATGGCACTTTTGAAATTAATTAGAGTGAATAGATATGTATTTAAGTAACAAAACCACTTGCGTAAATTTTTCAAAATATCAAGTTAGAAGAACGAAGTTTGTCTTCCACTGCTATCTCATTGCTCAAACATACCGGCGATGAAACAATTGGCCGGAAATCTACGTAGCACATTTTAGTACTTACACTTGAAATAAAAATACAGCTGTTTAAAGACGACGATTGATTACCTTTGTCTTTGAATTTCATATATGCACACAGGATTTGTTAAACCAGACCGTACATCTGATATGTTTGAACTATATGCAACTTATGCTCACGGGCTAAACTCAGTCTTCTGAAGTCAATCGACAAATGATTACGTATTACAGACACAAAGACAACACTAGGCTCCCAAGTTTCAAAATTATATTGTGTATGAAAACAGATAATAGAATTAATTCTTTGTCACAAGAGACCTAGGGTCTGAAAGAAATTCAGAGGGAGTTCAAAGGGAATTTCTTTACTCATAAATAAAAGTTGTGAATTTATTGTGTATTGAACCAATGATATTTATGCTTACATTACCCATACGTTGATGTTTTATAGATACTTTTATTTCACATTTACCAAAAGGCTGATTACGATTATAATCCTAAAAGAAAGATACATTGTAATCAGGTTTTACAAGGCAATCCCGAAAGACAAGCTATCCAATTCCGTAGCCCTTTAAAAATTAAGGAAAATTTCTTCTTCACTTCCTTTTCCCCCAAAGGGTTCACATTAATCGAAACAATGAAATGAAATTTCTTTAGTTTAACGTCCCATGATTATGCTCTTTATCCTAGAGGAGACAGATGATTAATGAAAGTGAAACATTGTAAAATTAATTGTTGGGCTCTCACAGAACCACGTACAACAAAGACACATGCGCTAGCCAATAGACCAACGGAGAGAACTTCCACAGTTCTCGAGTGGAAACGTATCGGAATTCTTTCTTGGCTACAACTCAAGAAAATAATTTAGTTGTGAATTGATAGACCTACATTAAAACAAATACAAGCATCGCGAGCCTTAACTTGATTTAAACTTACAGTTACAAGATATTGCGCAAGTATCTAAGCTACCAACCCATAATTAATATTTTAGTCATTACATCTTATTACTGAGTTTTACAGGTTTGTACTGTTTTATAATGAAATCAAATAAAACGTAATCAATTTTTTTTATATAATCTGCTTAATACACGGTAGAAACTCACTTGTATGCTATCTTGTTCTTAAATTGTTAATTTCCATGCATATGCCATTATCCACAATACATCTGCATTACTGCAGGAATAACCATTACTGCATTCAATAACAACTATATAATTTATGGAGTTCTTTATTAAGCGAAACAGATTAGGCTACTTATAACATGTAAAGTGCAACTTTTGAAAATCGTTGGATACACTACAGAGTGACGCTCTCCGTTCCCCTGTCCCACCATGCTTACCTAGAAACTGATGTAAACACTACACTAGCGCCCTCCACGAAAAACCGCACTAATATCCTGGTCAGGTAATACATGTCTTTCATCGTGATTCTGACTTTGGTATGAAGTGCCATCTCTTGATCTCCAATTACGTCTATCCACATAGTTCGCTGTATTCCTGGAATTTCTCCATACATTACGTCTATTTTTAAATCTACTTTGACTATATGGTCTAACATATGAATTGCTACGACTAATTAGGTTAGGCGGATTCTCTACATAACCTTGTCTATTTTGCTCATTTTGATTGCTAGAGTATACTCGGCTTAGGTTAGGTTCTGTATTATTCACACTCCGAATATTTAAATTCCGAACAGGCACCAAATGATCTGAATTATTCTTATTTTTACCTATTCCTGATTGTGAATTCATGGCATGATATTGAGTTTCGTAGCATTGGACAAGCATCAATAAATGGCTGAAACTCATACACTGTGTGGAAAATAAGATCTGTTGCAGTTTAAATGGAAGCAAATTTCGAATCGATGCTATTATTCTCGATTCCGATTGCAAAGGATTAACGACCTTTAATTCGTTGTAGACATTTACAACAAACTCTACAAGAGATTTGTGCAATCGAGGATTGAAATGCTGATTTCTAAGGGTGGCATCTCTATTTGCCAGCAAAAAGTCATTTTCATAATTTGCGATCAATGCCGCTTTGAATTCCTCATAGGTATTAATGTGATCACGTATTGCTTTAAACCATAAGGAACAAGGTGGGAGTAATACATGGGGTATTAATTTCATATACTGTGATCGATCGATAGACATTATATTGCATTCGTCTTGGAATTTCTCTAAGAAAGAAGTAGCATTCTCATTACACTTACCACTGAATTTGCTCATAGCTCGAATTTCACTCATCTTAACACTTAATTTTACCTTCCCTTTCTCATTCCTTGTTCTTGTTGAGTGATAGTTCCTATCCTTGACGTGCTGTGTCGTGACACCATCTAAGTTTCGCTCATCAGTACTCTTCGGATAACTTTCTTCTAGGATAATATCTTCATCAGACCCTGGCGAAGGCGAGTTCATCTCTGGTGAGTGGGGAAATTCAAAGCGATCACTACCCAAGTTATTACGGTAAATGTTGTCTTTCGCCTGTAACGTTCTAATCTCTTCTTGAATAGTAGCTAACAACTGTGTATTTACACGTATGTTATTAGAGTTGTTGCTGACCTGGATCTTTTGCTGTTTAATGGAAGATTCTATTACTTCTAAATCTTTTTTTACAGCACAGATTTCTTGATTTTGGTGATTGTGCTTTTCCTGACAATCATCGGATATTCTTTTTAACTTTTCCTCGAACTGTGAAGATAGGTCGTTCACCACCTGGACAATTGTTTGTTTCGTTTCATCTGATTTCTGTTCTATCCGTTCTATCCGTCTACTTAATTCTTCATATTGCTTGTTAGCTTCGTCAAACTTCAGTTCTATCTTCTGTTCCATGGTCTTGTTAGATTCGTTGAACTTATGTTCCATGATCTGGTTAGCTTCGTCAAACTTCTGTTCCATTCGTCTACTTAATTCTTCATATTGCTTGTTAGCTTCGTCAAACTTCAGTTCTATCTTCTGTTCCATGGTCTTGTTAGATTCGTTGAACTTATGTTCCATGATCTGGTTAGCTTCGTCAAACTTCTGTTCCATTCGTCTACTTAATTCTTCATTTCGCTTGTTAGCTTCGTCAGACTTCTGCTCTATGGTCTGCTTTATCTCGGTAGACATTTGCAACATTTGTCGCTGTAAAGCTAACAAGAGTCGATCCTCTGATGACAAACCTGGTGTTACACTAGTTTCACCTTGGTCACTAGTATTTGATTCCTGCTGCATTGCTTCGTTGTCCATTTTTCTTATGATTACTTTACCACTTCGTAATACGGTTAAGTTCGTATTCATTAAATGTAGTATAAAAGTAAATTCAATCTTACTCTTCTTCGGGAACTGAATTTACAAAGTCCCGGGTGAGGTAAACCAAATTTTTACAACGACTTATCAAAATGATAGTCGTAAACCTGGTTCGTTTGCTAAAATAAAAATTTGAAGTGGTAGTATTTCTTCCTCATGTAAAAATTAGCTTCGATATGTAAATACCATTAATCTCACCTTTTTAATAAATATGACAACGTCTATAAATGGTGTTAAACAGGTTTATTATTTTTGATATAACTTAAATATCCTTTTCTTTAAACTGTTAAATACACAAAGTCACTGACTAGGTAACCATAAAACATGTCCATATCAACAACTATCCCATAATAATCACTTACATATATTAAAAACATTCTTCTTTTGTTAATAAGAAATTAGCATTCTACTAAGTATAGTGCACATGTATGAGTACTTCCTGCCCTAGGTACAGGTAAATATTACTCAAGCCAAAGTATTTTGTTGTAGTGGCCTGAACATAAAATGAGTTCAAGTCGAAGAAGTTGTGTTAACCATCCTGATGTGTTTTGCTACATATGTGGTGAGTACACATTTAAAGACAATAGAAAACATATCAGTGACTTTGTAAAAAAAGCATATTATGCATATTTTGGTGTACGCCTAGGGGACCAAGATAAAACGTGGGCTCCACATATTGTGTGTAAAATGTGTACTGAACACTTGCGACAGTGGACAACTGGAAAAAGAAAAAGTCTTAAGTTTGGTGTTCCAATGGTTTGGAGGGAACCCACAAACCATGTTGATGACTGTTATTTCTGCCTGGTAAATGTTACGGGTATGAATAGAAATAACCGGAACAAGTGGACATATCCTGATCTGCCTTCAGCAAGACGTCCAGTTGTTCATTCCGATGAAATACCAATCCCAACGTTTCACCACTTGCCAGAGCTTTGTGAGACTGAAAACGAACGTAGTGAACATTCTTGTGACATGGATGATGGAAGTGACAGTGATTATGAGGGAATGTCAACAATTCCTCAACAGTTTAATCAAGATGAGCTAAATGATCTAGTTAGGGACCTTAATCTTTCAAAAGAATCGTCTGAATTACTTGCTTCCAGATTGAAGGAGAAAAACGTACTAGAACAAGGAACTAAAATCACATTCTACCGAACAAGGGAAAAGGAGTTTTTACCATTTTTCACTGAAGACACAAATCTCGTATTCTGTCACGATGTTAGAGGTCTCCTAGAACACATGGGTCTTCCAGAATACAATCCAGATGATTGGCGCCTGTTTATTGATAGCTCCAAGCGAAGTTTAAAATGCGTCCTTCTACACAATGGCAATAAATATGGCTCAATTCCAATCGCTCATTCAACACGACTGAAAGAAGAATATGAAGCAATTGCTTTGGTTATGGAAAAAATTAAATATCAGGACCATCAGTGGGTGATTTGTGTGGATTTAAAGATGGTGAACTTTCTTCTTGGACAGCAAAGTGGCTACACAAAATATCCTTGTTTTCCATGTCTGTGGGATAGCAGAGACAAAGCAAACCATTGGTCAAAAAAAGAGTGGCCGCAGAGAGACGACATGGTTGTTGGTAAGAAAAATATTATTAACATGCCTATTGTTGAGTGTGACAAAATCATTTTGCCACCTCTACATCTCAAGCTCGGTTTGATGAAGCAGTTTGTAAAGGCGCTAAATAAGGACGGGCCGTGCTTTGCTTACATGGGAAACAAGCTACCTCAGATCAGCACAGAAAAATTAAAAGCTGGAATATTTGATGGTCCCCAAATAAGACAACTCATGAAAGATCCGGCTTTCGTGGAGTCCATGAATGAGACTGAACGTAGAGCTTGGACCTCATTTGTAGAAGTTATCAAGAATTTCCTTGGCAATAATAAAGCTGATAACTATGTTGAGCTAGTGAACCAGATGCTTAATGCATTCCAAAAACTTGGATGTAATATGAGTATCAAAATTCATTACCTGCACAGCCATTTGGACCGTTTCCCAGACAACGTAGGCAGTCTGAGTGAAGAACAAGGTGAAAGATTTCACCAAGATATTAAAACAATGGAGGACCGCTACCAAGGAAGATGGGATGCCCATATGATGGCAGATTACTGCTGGAACCTAAAAAGAGACTGTGCAAAGAAACATTCAAGGATGTCACGAAAACGAAGCTTCCGAAGTGTTGAATAGATCGTTTTGAACAAATTATTTGATTTTTTATTCATAAAAACTATTATAAAATGTAGTTACAGAGTTATTATGTACTTGATGTTTGTGTTTATATGGTTTTCATTATTTTCAAAGTGTTCCAAATAACAGATTTAAATGTCATAGTTTTCTTTTCACTTACAGTAAAACAGCACCTATGCAATTTTCAACGTTGTAGCAGGTCAGTCTTGCAATTCCTATATCTCAAAAACTAAAGCTGTTAGGGGAAAACTAACGCCATATTTGGATTCAGCGTCCCAATTCTACTTCAAATCAGCTAAGAAACACCCGGCACCAAAACCACTGTAAGCCAGTGTAATTTATCAGTTTTTGCATCGTACATAGTTTCCTCGTCCTCATTAATCTCTTCACCCCCGCTTCCTGAATTCCAGTTCTAGTATTCTTTCTTGATGGGGGACTGATGTCTCATATAGACTTATTAACTATAACATCAGCAATAAAGAAAGTGGGGTTTAATTTGCACTAATTTTAGAACATCACGTTAATTAAATAATAATAATAATAATACGGAGCCAGCTCAGGCTACTTGTTAGGATTCTTGCTTCCCAATTGGATAATACCAGGTTTGAATTCGGAGACCAGCCATCCTGACTGAGGATTTTCCAGGGTTGTTCCTCAGTTATACTGGGCAAATGCTAGGTTAGTACCTTGATCTAAGGCTCTGGAGACCTTCCTTCCATTCCTTTTCCAATGTTTTCATCTGTTGATTACTACAGTGTAAAGTGGCCTCTGAGGATGTATCTGGTAGCTTATAGTAAATAAACAATAACGACGTAATATATCTTCACGAAACGTGTGGGTTAATTTAACTACAGCCTTACAGTCCCAATAGACAGCTAAAGTTTTAATATCAATTTCCTGACTTTTAAATACTATTTTCATATTTTTTCAGCTTTCAATTTTCTCATGTATGTTCCACCGAGAATTAAACCTGAGATCACATGAGCAAATGCGAATATGTTAAATATTTTTGAACACTTTAATATACAAAACACAAAACGCTTCAATGATACGATGCATGGATATGTTTTGGTTACGTTCTGCAATGTATTATTAAAGAAACCTGGAGGGTGAAGAAAAAATAACAGAAATCTCTTTTATATTTACTCCTTCAACAAACTCCTGACCTCAGAAGGGCAAGCCATAAGTTAGGTAATAAAGTCATACAACGAACACTTTTATTAATACTAATAATACTACACAACCATATCGCTCTTCTGAAATTCTCGTGTGTATGTTTACAAATCTACTGTTGTTCCACACCAACCAGTCTATATTTTTTGCTGTACCTTCGAAGTGAAAGATATTCATTATTACATTTGTTGATGGTTGGACTCTAGTAAGTCAGAAACTACTATTAATAAAGAGTTTGTTTTGCAGTGGCGGCTGGTACTATATGTTGCATGGTCGTGCAACCGGATATTTTTTTTTAATACTAAAAATATTTTTAAGTGTTAAAGTACTGTATCAGTAAAAAATAAACCTTTGCTCTTGAACGCAAAACAGTATTGATGCATTTCTGAAAAAAGTCACTTAAAAAACGGAAAGAAAGAGAGAGATTTACCTTTCCAGTGGCAGCGAACGTTGCCACCGGAAGCAGTAACATTGAGCATATGGCAGCGAGCTCCTATCTCTTAACATGGGAAAGTGGATTTATTCTTGCATCGCTCCTATCTTCCCGTATTGGTCCCTTGAGGTTGTATTTTTTCCGCAACTGGTCAGCTCTGTAATAGTTACGAATTCCTCCGCTTAGCAGCGCTTGACTCAATTGATAGGGTGAGGAAGACACAGACGCGTGAAAGAAGTTATTCACAAAACATAAACTCGCAAAGAACAAATATAAGTCTGGTGGTAGCAGGGACGGATCCAGGCTGAAAGTTTGGGGGGCGGTCGTTCGAAGTCAATAGATTTTATTTAACATTTATAATACAAAGGTGAAAATTCTTGGGATAAGATTTATTTAAAAAAAAAATCCTATTCGGGGGGGGGGGGGGTCAATCGAGTCTCCAAGAAGAAAATGTCTTACTACTGGTCTTCTAATTCCTAGTTCTGTGCCTTTCGTGCACATGATTCCGTGTTCGATTTCCGGCGGAGAGCATAAATTAATATCAAATCATTCACTTCCAATACTCATCTGTCTTCTTTAGCCGAATTTGCTGGAATGTTAAACTTTTTTTTTTTTTCATTTTCAAAGGAAAACATCTTAGATTTCATGCTTCTTTACAGACAAAAAAAATACGTGGTTCCTGAAAATGGACTTTTTGTTCCGTATATTTATAGAAAGAAATGCTAACAAAATGCATATTGTCGAAGGAGAGAGGTGTTTCTGAACCCTAAAGAAAATAAAGCGGAAAATATTTGCAGTAGCGATGCTTTCTATTCAGAGAAACTTGGCGAGCAGCATTATTTCAGATTTAAATAAAGTCATAGAAAATTTTGAAGCCCGAAAGATCGAAGAAAGGCCTTCCATTCTAAAATAATGCATAGTTTATATAATTAAATAATTTTGTTTAACTGCGTGCATGCAATTTTCTTGCTTTTTTTTTCTTCTTTTCGGATTAACGCCATCATTCATGGCTTACAGCACATACTATATATTCGATTTATCTCGTGTTCAATAACATGAGTGTAGAGGTTTTGTATATAAATAGTGTATAAACGTACATTGATAGTGGTTGTTTGAAAAAAAGGAAATAGCTTATATATTAAATTAATATTAGAGAAATATTTTAATCAATAATATACAAATAGAGCTTAAAAGACTTTCCTCTTCATATTTCCTGAATATTTCTTGGATAAGACTCAAGAATGCTGGGGGAGGGGAACACTTGCGCGTACCTACATACCTTTGATATTGCAACATTGCAACCGGTGCTTGTATAGACTACGAGCCGCTACTGTTGTTTTGTCCAGTATTCCTGCGATTAGAAGGGTCTATCTAAAAGATATTTCATTTGTATATGAGAAAATAAGAAAGTTTATTTTCTAAGAATAAAATAAATATTTTCAATGTGAAGTTAACATTAAGTTTCGAAGAGGAGCTAAACAGAAGAATTTGTTACCATTTACATCAGTTTTCAGACAATTCAGTATACTCTGAAATGGGAAGAAGGCAAACTTGGAAATATTTTACTAAAGAGACTTCGATGTAAATATTGCAAGGTTAAAATAAAATAAAGAACAAGGGTAGCACAAACGTGTTATGGAAACATTTAAAAGCACAGCAACCTACTATATTAGTGAATCTGAAAAAAAGTTTTGACGAATTTTAGATATTCAATTTTATCATCACAATCTCAGATGCAGGTTTGGATACGAATCAAGATCTGAGATTCGAATTTCGGATCCA
The DNA here is from genome assembly GCF_964235325.1 of Thermobia domestica. Classification (NCBI taxonomy): domain Eukaryota; kingdom Metazoa; phylum Arthropoda; class Insecta; order Zygentoma; family Lepismatidae; genus Thermobia; species Thermobia domestica. Next base: position 211,298,100 of record NC_137465.1, read on the forward strand.
GATCCGAGATCCGAATTTCGGATCCAGATCCGAGATCCGAATTTCGGATCCAGATCCAAGATCCGAGTTTCGGATCCAGATCCGAGATCCGGACCCAGATCCAAGATCCGAATTTCGGATCCAGATCCGAGATCCGGACCCAGATCCGAGATCCGAGTTTCGGATCCAGATCCGAGATCCGAGTTTCGGATCCAGATCCGAGATCCGAATTTCGGATCCAGATCCGAGATCCGAGTTTCGGATCCAGATCCGAGATCCGGACCCAGATCCAAGATCCGAATTTCGGATCCAGATCCGAGATCCGGACCCAGATCCGAGATCCGAGTTTCGGATCCAGATCCGAGATCCGGACCCAGATCCGAGATCCGAATTTCGGATCCGGATCCGAGATCCGGATCTGAGGTTCGGATCCGGGATCCGGATCTGAGATCCTGATCTAGGTCCGGATCCGGCAAGATCCGGATCCGGATCTCACTGGATCCGAAAAATTTTGGCCATCCCTACTGTGGGCGCCCACAGAAGTAAAACAAAACACTAATTTGTTTCCTTTCGGACAGGGGCGGATCCAGGACCGACTTCTCGGGGGGGCGGTGAGTTGTCATACTGCTACTTTTAAGGTCTCCAAATTTTGGGATGGGTTTTATTTATATATATAAAATAAGAAAATTTCCTGTTCTGGGGGGGGGCGATCGCCCCCTGGATCCGCCCCTGCTTTCGGAAATATCTTGTTTTACTCTTCATACTACTCTTCGCAATAGTTTATGTGAGATATTAAAAAGTTTTAAAAATTTAAAATATTTTTGCTTTGATTACCCATAGAATTTCAATGATATCATGCAGAGACATAAGCAGAAATTTATTTCGAGGAGGGGTCCAAAGTTTTTCGGGATAGTCCAAATTCAGTATGAGGACAAATTGTATTAAAATTGGTAAAATCGCCCCTAAAATTAGGTAAAATTTTCAGAAGAGTCAGGATTTCAAGAAAGGGGGAGTTCGGACCCCCAGGACCCACCTTCTGCGCGTCCCTGATGTCATGTATCTTTTCACGTAGCTATATTGAAATTTTAAATTATTGCCACATTTTAATTGTAAACACTGATACCGGAACAACGATATTTTATTTTAGTATATGTTTGACGCTTGCTTATAATACAAAGATATGAGAGTGGGACCTGGACCTCATGTTGTTAATCAGCCCCGGGGCCCCAACTACCTACGGCACGAATATATATATATATATATATATATATATATATATATATATATATATATATATACTTTTTTCTTGCGCATAACAATATGAATAGTTCCAATTTGTCATATTCTTTTGTGTTTCTAGTGGAGCAAAATGAAGCTGTTATAATTTTGGATATAATTACCAAGATAATGCAAAGAAAATAAACATCAAAATTATGTATGTTACTAATTAGTCATGATTCATCATCATCACCATCATCAAAATCATCACCAACATCATCATTCGTAATCAACCATTATCAATCCACTGCTGGATGAAGGTCTTTCCAAGTCTTATCCACAACTATCTATCTTGAGCAATTCTTTTCCAGGTTTCCAAAGTGGTTCTAGATTTCATTACACCTTCTTGTATGCTGACGTTTCCTAGGCTGTTTTTGTCTCATGATATCCAGTCAAGATGTGCTAGGCATGTGCCATTTACGTGCCCCAGCTACTTTTTAGGTACCCGACACTTGGCACATATGATATTCATGTGCTAAGAATGTACTTCAGCTACCTACAGTTTTAGGTGCTGTAACAAGATGGATTGGCATGAAATTTTAAATCAACCCTCGTATTTCCCCAGCGTCTATTCTTAGAAATATAACGCAATCAGCTAACAGTTGGAGGAGAACAATGTTTAAGAATTTATCACCCCAAAAGGTGCCTCACTTCTCCAGACAGTCTTGCTTCCTCCCGTCAGCCCATATTTGGAAGAAAAATTTCGCTACTCTCGAAATCAACGCCCACGCACAAGCCCTCATGACGATGACAGACTTCTACGTGACAATGTGAAATTTATAAAAAATCGTCAGTTCCATAACTTATTGGAATAATCAGTGTTTTTAAGGTGATTCCTATTAACTTATGAACCATTTATTATATGTTATTAGCAATATTATGAAGTAAAAACTTAATGTTTTTTACGAACTATATTTTAGTTTAGTTAGTGTATTCTTGCGCTGTGAACTGGCAACGGTGTGACGCGAAAAGAGAAGAGAGCGTCGCCTCTTGTCAAATAGACTGGACATATACAAGATGTGCTCAAAATAAGTTTAATTTTAAGACTTAAAATAAACATGAATAGTATTTGAATTTCATATATACAAAATGCAAGGCGAGACCAGGAAGCAGTGACAAGTATACAAATAATGTTTCAATAGCAAAAGGAACATGTGTTAATAAAAATTGTTCTTACGCATTTCTCTCGCCAATACAGCGATTTTGTAGAAGAACCCTGTTGTATGTCAAGGAATGGAACATTCAACTCACCGATATCTAGTAATGGAAGTCAACGAGTTAATAGGGCATTAGTGAATTTTATTTCGTATATTCGCCATGATCGTCGTGCGCGTTTACAGATCGTTTCGTAATCATGCATAAGGGCCATCATTTTTCGTTTAAGTGAAATCTTGTGTTTGTGTTCTCATATATTTGTAAATATTTTATATTCATTGAACTGAAAAGTTAAATATAAGTGTTTCGTAAATATCTCTTTTTCAATATGCAGTGAAAATAATAGTTAATAGTTTCAAAGTGTGTGATCCATATTGTCTCTTTCTCAGCAAATGGAGAATATTACCATCTAATAGTGCATATGGTTTAGAGTATAATTGAACAGGTAAGGTACTTCTAAGCAGTGGAGGTCAAATATTACTTTCGTCTCCCACTACTCGTCTGGTGTTAATTACGCATGGCTGTCCTACCTTGCACTCTTTTACAGGTATTGACCAGTGTATATTGGAGCTGACGCAACAGCGATGGTGGGTATACGGCTTATGCCTCTGATATGTATAACGCCCGAATCTTAGGACCGTGGAGGAGTGAAGATATTTGTTTGTTGCCAGTCTCTTACTTCAATTTATTAATTTGTGCATTTGAATGATGTTGTAAAGGAGAATTTTGGGAGATCCAAGGTTCGAATCCCAATATTATTATTAGTTGGTCTTCTTGAACTGGAACAAACGAGTATCGAATCCCATGCTCCTTATATCTGACGCACCGAACAAAGACAGATGTTTTAGTGGGGAGAAAGCGAATTTTTGAACTTCATTGTTTTGTATTCAATGCCAGTGTAAGGATTTGTATGTTGTGTCTTGTAGTATAATATTTTACAATGTCAACTTCTAGCGAAATGGAAACACTGCTTGAAGCAGTAAAAAAGCTGTCCGCAGATTTAGCTAATACTAACCAAGTGATAAAAGATAATCATAATGAGTTAGTCAAACAAGGTAATAGTGCAAAAGCAGAAATTACAGAGTTACGTGAAAAACATGAATTTTCAACTCAGGAACTTATGAATGGTATACAGAGAGTAGAAGCTGAGTGCCATGCTTTTAAAGTAGAAATTAAAGTTGAAATTGAAAATTTGAAACGTGAAGTTAGGGATTTCAAGGCGGAAGTGAATGATCGTTTTAATGAAATGAAAATTCAAACGAACAATCAGCTGAGCGAAACACGTAGCGAGTTGTCATTAGCTATTCAGCAGGTTGAAGCCCAAAATTGTAGTTCACTAACTCAAATGAAGCATGATTTTCAACAAATTTCTAACACGTATGAGTGTAAAATCGTAGATCTTGAGGAGAAAATACGTAGCAATCGAAATTTTTTGGGAGACGTTGAAAGTAAAATTCAAGCTCACCAAGCACAGGTAGTCCAGTGCATGCAAAAGGTAAATCTAAATGAAGGTAGTGTAAACAATTGCTGCATGGAAGTTGATCGGATTAATCAATCGTTACTTTTTCTCAAAAATACAGTAGATCGTTGTAACAACATTGTAGTAGAATTAACAAATGATTGGGAAAAAGAATCAAAACAGTATGTGCAGATCCAGAGTTCATTCATTCATTGTTTATTCATCCATGTCGTACTTTATTGGTCAGAGACCAGTACATAGGACTTGTCAAATAATAATAAGACATTTCAATATAATTGATTTACATTATTTTACAAACTATCACCCAAGTATTCATTAATATGATAATACATTTTGTTACACAAAAAATTAAATAGTTCATTTTTGAAATTTCGTATGTTTTTGATATTCTTCAAATATCTTGGGAGCTTATTAAACAACTTAGCGGACATAGGAAGAACACTTCTTTTGGTGCACGCATAGTTTTGGTATGATGTGAATATGTTATTCTTTTGTCGTGTGTTGTATGAATGTACATCGTCAACATGAAGAAAACTACTTTCATTTTTCTTTACATATATGATACTTTTGTATATGTACAGACAAGGCACAGTTAAAATTTTATTTGACTGAAAGACCCTTTTGCATGAGGACCTTGGTGATAGATTAAAAATAGATCTTATTGCCTTTTTCTGTAGACGAAAAGTAGTAACACTGGAATAGGAGGCTCCCCAGAAAATTATTCCGTAATTTAACAATGATTGAAACTTACCATAGTACAATAACAGCAAAGTTTCTTTTGACACTGAACCACGTAGTCTATAAATGACAAAACAGATACGACTTAATTTGCTGTTTAGCTCAGTAATATGTGCATCCCATGTAAGCCTATTGCTTATTGTTACACCTAAAAATTTAGTGGATTTTGAATAGTCTACATCAGTTGAATTAATCACAATGGGTGGTACTGTTCGAGGTGTACATGAGTAATGAAAATTTAGTGCTTTTGTTTTCTTTGCATTTATCAGTAGTTGATTCTGAGATGTCCATTTTATCAAACGCTCCACAGTTTGTTTTAATTTACTTTCTAGTTCAACTGTATTGTCCGCTGTTGCTATGACATTTACATCGTCAGCATATAGTACTGTTTTGGAGGTTAAAAATGAAATTGGTAACCTCAAACAAGAACTGCAAATGTTACAAGCTCAACTAACCTTGACGCAAAAACAAATTTTGAACTTGCACGTGGAATCTAGACCTAGTAGTATTGCTAATACTCGTAGTGTAACTAATTCACTATACAGTAGTGTAGCTAACACCTCATCAACTCGAAGTTCTACTAATCGTAGTAGCAGCAGCGGCACTAACACAAGTTATGAATCTATTAGCAAACCAAAATCTAAAAGTAAAAACCGTAATTGTATTCATAATAGAAAACCAGTTCAGATTACGAATGCTAGGCCCATTAAGCGTAGTGATATTGAATCATTTGAAAAGTTCTTAGGACACGAAAGCGAAATCACAGCTTCAAACTTCTTGGAACTGTTTGAGAAAAATGTTAAATTAATGCAATTTCCTGAAGAGCAGTATTTAGATATTTTAGATAAGTTCTACTAATCGTAGTAGCAGCAGCGGCACTAACACAAGTTATGAATCTATTAGCAAACCAAAATCTAAAAGTAAAAACCGTAATCGTATTCATAATAGAAAACCAGTTCAGATTACGAATGCTAGGCCCATTAAGCGTAGTGATATTGAATCATTTGAAAAGTTCTTAGGACACGAAAGCGAAATCACAGCTTCAAACTTCTTGGAACTGTTTGAGAAAAATGTTAAATTAATGCAATTTCCTGAAGAGCAGTATTTAGATATTTTAGATTTTTTGATGCAAGGATCTTCTAAATCTTGGTTCCTTACTCGTAAACCTGACTTTAAATCATATAGTGATTTTGTTTTTGCTTTCAAACAACAGTTCGAATCTCCGCAAGTTGTAGCTGGTAAAATGTCAGTATTGCAATCGAAAAGGTACGATCCTAAAGTTGACGGTACAGTTTACCAATTTGTAGCAGATCGCTACCATAAGATTCGAGAATTGAATGAAAACGTTAGTGAAGCTTTTATTTTGAATACAATTAAATTGTTATTGCCTAATTATTTTTAGAAACAATTGGTTTTGTTACCATCCTTGGATTTGCAAACTATGTTAAATGTTGTTCAAAATCTTGAAACATTGTCAAAAAACAATGACAATTTTAGAACAAATAGTGGATTTCATAAGAAACAGATTCGTGTAAATCAGGTTAATGTCCAAGAAGACGAAAGTAATGAACATAATCTTAGAGAATTCCAACATCAAAGCAAAAACAAAGGCAAAAAGCAACCCCACAGCAAAGGTAAAAATCAACATTTTAAGAATAAGAATAAACCAAAAAACGTTTATCCCCAGCGTAACCCTGAAAACGATAATCAGTACGATAGCCAAGAAGCTATACATTACACTGATACCAGGCGCGCTGATAATGGTGGGCACACGCTTCAACCATTTCCAACTTTTCATCCTGGTAACCAACCACCTTTTATTTCAAATTTTAATCAACCTCGTACCTTCCCTCCTCCTACATCATCAGGTAATCAGAGTAGACAAACACCGTTAAACTAGAAACGCTCTGCCGAGAGAGTGCTTCTGGTAGAGCTTATGAAAACTTTAGTAATAGTCATGATTTTAGTAATGAAGATGCACTCACCCCAATTTTTCCTGTGGAATACGTAATGTTGAGTAAAAATATCAATAATGTTGTTAATTGGGACGTAGATATTTCTGAAGATGAAATAGAAATTGATGAAAATGTATGTAAGGGTAATAACACTCGCACTGCAGAAATTTATTGTAAAGTATTAGATACTCAGTTGAAAGCATTGTGCGATACAGGTGCTTCAGCATCCCTTATCAGTCTTGAGGCATGGAAATGTATTTCTTCCGTAATTTCACATCCGCAATTAAAACCTGCACCTCATATTCTCTTGATAGATTATTCTGGTAAACGAAAAAAGCAGGTTAAGGGTGAAGTAAATATTTGTGTGGAAATAGAACACTTGATGTTCGACATAAGAGTTCTGGTAGTAGATGAATTAAACACAGAATGCTTGTTAGGTCGTAATTTCCTCACAATCGCCCATGCGATGATAGATTTTTCGAAAAACGTAATTAGTTTTTCGGACGGAAAAGAAATTGTTGTTGTTCCTATGCTCATTGAAAAAACACATAATAAAGAAAATAGTTGTTGTCAACCTAAGAAAATTTTGACTTATGCTGATCGAATAAATAAACCTGTTGACACTGAGTTTGGTATTTCTGTAGAAAATAATAACTTGTCAGATGAAAGTTCAGAGTTTGAACCCAAGCATGATTATACATCTTCAGCGTGTCCTGTAATTAATAGTTTGGTTTCACAAAAAGGTAAATTAGAACAAGAGTGGATCTGTGTTTTATATGAACGAGATCAGGCGTATTCACAGTTGAGAAAAGAGTCGAAAGATTTTCGAATAAAAGATCTTAATATAAATCAAGCAGTAGAAGAGAATTTTTTACTCGAGTATTATGGTTTACAAATATCGGAAATTGATAACGAGATTCAAAATACTCATGGTAATATTCAAAGTAAACAGGAAAGTTGTGGGGATAAGGTATCAAATGATAATGCTATTTTTGAAAATGTTTATGCTGTAGTAACAATTAACGAAATCAGGGAAAAGGTACATGAGTGTGATCGTTTAAGTAATGAAGAAAAACAGCAATTATTTGATTTTTTGGTAAAACACCGTGATATATTCACAGATTATCCAGGTAGGTGCAATCAATACGAATATTCCATAGATGTTGACACTAGTGACCCTATAGTAAAAAGACAATACACTTTACCCTACCATTTTAAAGAAAGCATTGACAAGCAAATTAATGAATGGTTAAAAGTAGGTGTCATTGAATCAGCAGTGTCGATACATAGCCACCCAATTTTCTGTGTACCTAAGAAAAACACAACTAAACCTAGAGTCGTAGTTGATCTGACTGAGCTGAATAAGCATGTTAAATTAAAACAATTGAAAGTAAACCGAATTGATGATTTATTGTTGAAATTTCAGGGTGCTAAGTTTGTAAGTTCAATTGACCTCGTGTCATCGTATTCACAAATTCCTGTGTCTGAGGAATCCCGCGATTTCATTGCCTTCTCTTGGAACGGTCATATGTACAGATTTACTGTTATCCCATTTGGATACATAAATGGTTCTGTTGCTCTCATAGATGCATTACAGAAGGTACTAGGTTATGCATTGTATAACAAACTTGTTTCGTACATTGACGATTTAAGTATTCCAACTTTTTCTTTTGAAGAACAATTAAATTTATTAGATCAGTTATTTACCAAGCTGAGTGAAGCTAACATGACTTAATCTTTCAAAATCTTCATTTTGTAAGACTAGTTTTAATTTTTTGGGTTTTGTCGTAACACCTGAAGGTATTTGTAAAGATCCTTCTTATGTAGAAGTTATTCGCCAACTACCTCGTCCAACCAATATAAAACAATTGCAACGAGTTTTAGGCCTTTTCGAATGGTGTTCTAAATTTGTACACAAGTTTGCTGAATTAGCTGTTCCTTTATTTGAACTTATCCAGAAAGGGAAACAATGGATTTGGACTCCAGAATGTGAATATAGTTTTCAGTCCCTTAAAGATAGTTTGGTTCAAGATGTACTACTCACTCACCCAAAACTTGATTCCGATTTTTCATTGATCACCGACAGTTCACAGGTGGCCGTGGCCGGCATAATTTTTCAAGAAATTGATGGTAAACGGAACATTATTGGATTCTGTAGTAAAACTTTAAACAAAGCGCAGCGTGCGTATACTACAACTGAACAAGAGGCGTTAGCAATAGTGATTTCTATTCGTAAATGGGGACATTTACTGTATGGTAAACATGTTAAAGTATGTACTGACCATAATTCTTTAGTGTACTTACATAAGATCAGAAATTGGAATTCTCGTTTAGCTCGTTGGAGTCTTGAATTACAGTTTTGATTTGGAAATTGTTCATATTCGTGGAATTGACAATAAAGCCAGTGACGCCTTGTCACGTATAGTTTTAGCTCCTAAAACTGAAACTCATACGGTGAATAACCTTGAAGTGTTACCGTCATTTTTCGGAACCATGACCATACAGGAACTAGTCGAAAAACAACGTGAACATACAGAATATGATTCAATAATGAAGTTTCTTCAAAATCCTAATGATCCATACTCTAAGGTGAAAAACCGAAATCTTGAAAAATTTTATAAACTTGAAAATGGTGTACTTTTGAACAGACATTTCCATTTCCCAAATTCTTGGAGAATTTGTATTCCACCTTCATTAGTTCGTATTGTTGTAGAACACATGCATTGTCAACGAGGTCACTTTGGAATTGAAAAAAAACTTTTGGTTTTGTAAATGAAATTTGTTATTGGAAATCCATGAGAAAAGATATCAGTAATTTTATCAATGATTGTATTGTATGTAAAGAAACGAAAGTAGAAACATCACCTCCGGCTAGACCAATGGAAAGTATTACTGTTAATGGTCCTCGTGTGCTTATTTCAATTGATATTTTAGGACCATACGTTCCTTCTTCCTCAGGTTATAAATATGCATTGTCAATTTTAGATGTTTTCACTAGATATTACACTTTGTATCCTATGCGAAATGCTACCACTAAATGTGTTTTACGTTGTTTAGAATCATTGTATTTCTTGCATTTAGGCATTCCTAGTGCTATTCTGGTTGATAATGGTAGCTGTTTCATTTCTCGAAAATTCAAAGAAAAAATGTCAGATTATGGAATCAAAATACATTACGTAACTCCATATCACGCTTCTTCTAACCCAGTTGAACGAATGCATCGTGAGACTAATCGTTTGTTTAAATTGTTTTGTAGCGAGGATCACACTGCTTGGGAAAAATTCATTCCTCAAATTGTAATTTTGTTAAATTATTCAATCTCAAGTAGCTTAGGTGTAAGTCCTGCCAACTTGCATTTGAATGTAAAACCATCTGAATCAGTATTTAAGCATTTTGGTATTGTGGTTACTGAAAAGGACACAGATGAATACGTTTTGTGGGATAACAAATTAGTTATGGCAGATCTGAAAAGAACTGAAATTATTCGTAAAAGAAATGTTAAGCATAACATGAAACAAGAAAGTAAATATAAGGTAAAGGAAAATGATTTAGTTTTCTTGAAGCAAACAAATTTGAGTTCAGCTATAGACAAAAGAATCTCAAAATTTCTTTATCTGTACAAAGGTCCTCTATTGTGTTCTAAAAAGGTCTCAGAAAAGGTTTTTTAGTTAACGGATCCACTCACTGGTAAATGTTTAGGATTACATTCAGTTGACAGATTAAAAGTTTGGAAACCTACTAAAGAAACAAAGAGTATTTGGCTTAATTTAGCTACTAAACACTGTGGAACCAAAAGTGATGAAATCCTAAAAGAACAGAGTAAAAGCTCAGAGTTGAATAGTTGTATTGAAGAAGTAACTTATGATTCCATCAATGCTGTAATGGTAAATCTTTGAAACCAATGTGACTCCAAAATTAACTTAAATAGAATTGGCAAAATTCTTGACGAAATTTTAGAATTAGATTCATATTTAAAACATCTCCCTGAATCATCATGGTGTAACGTACATAGAGTTTACGTTGATAAATTTTATTAATCCTCTCGTTTTGTTTAATTAGCATTCTGGTAAGATCACAGTGATCAACTTAGGATGACTGACTCTTACTGATGTGGTGGGCTACCGCAGCCTTGTTTTCCAACTAAACACGCCTACGTGGTGAACCACTGAGTCACAAACGGGAGAATTAAAAAATTACAGAATTAATATTCCAATGCAAATGTGAGACTAGTAAAATGAATACTTACATACTAATTGTTAGCAACTATTGTTGCGTTCACTTTGTATTAATCTTTTCGTTGAATACGAAAACATTTCAAGTAGTACTTGAAGATATTGAAGCAAATGTCCCTCCAATATTATGGGTTATTTACATTATGTAATGCCCGGAGTAGGCAATTTTCTTATTAGTCCCCTCTGTATTATTTTTAAATTTTAACCAAATATCTTATCTTTTCACTTTGCTTCAGGGATGGAAACATATTAACTAATAATTGGGGTAGGGTCTTGCAAATTTAATGCAGGCAGTATATTTTTATATACTTCGAGCGTGACGAGCTCGCATATGCCTAGTTTATTTCATTTCATAGTAAATGAAATATTTTTAGTGTCATATTTACATATGTGTCTTTTAACATGTAATCTTAATAAAATACATCAATTATGTGCATTATATCCTACGTTTTAGTTGTGTTGAATTATTTCGAATATTTTTGATAAATATCCTGTGTTAACATGTCAATGAAAGTACATTTTGAATTTTATGAATAATGTTGATGTTTTCATTGTAATAAATTTTCTACATATATAGTAGAAATGAATATTTTATTTTCATGAAAAATAAAATCATGATAAGTTGAATTACTTGATGATATATGTTACTTTCTAGTGATATTGTGTGTCTTATTTTAGAATTAAGAAGTATTGTTGCAAAATATCAAATCAATTTTACTATTTTAAATTTATTGGTATACATTTAGTTTGTATTGTTGTGTATCTTTAAATATGGCATTGAATACGATACCTTACCAAACTTAACACGTTATTAAATATAAAACTTTATTGAATATTGTATTGCATTGAATATGTTGATATGTTTGTATAACTTGGTTTGAATTTTGAAAAACATTATGAAGTATAATGCTGAATAGTATTTTGAATTACAAATAACTATTGATTTATATTCAAGTATTGAAATTATATTTGTGTTTATATTCCAAAGGATGATTAAAATTAATGGAAAATATAAACCAATAATAAAAATAAAAGGACTTAAAAGACATTTACGAAATGGCCCTCGCGTTATCGTAAATGGCCCTCGCGTTCGTTATTCTTCGAAATTCGCGATCATGTGCGTCCGAGTGAAGCTACAAACTGTTATTCCTCAATGTGAACGAACTTAAAATGGCATTAACCCTTTATGGACTAATGGAGTGCTGTGATTGCTGTTATGTTGCAGTGTGATTATGAAGACTTGGATTCCAGGGTTCTTGCCCACTTTTGTGATACCTTCAGTGGACAGTCCGTTGGCCGCCAGTTGTAACAAGATGGATTGGCATGAAATTTTAAATCAACCCTCGTATTTCCCCAGCGTCTATTCTTAGAAATATAACGCAATCAGCTAACAGTTGGAGGAGAACAATGTTTAAGAATTTATCACCCCAAAAGGTGCCTCACTTCTCCAGACAGTCTTGCTTCCTCCCGTCAGCCCATATTTGGAAGAAAAATTTCGCTACTCTCGAAATCAACGCCCACGCACAAGCCCTCATGACGATGACAGACTTCTACGTGACAATGTGAAATTTATAAAAAATCGTCAGTTCCATAACTTATTGGAATAATCAGTGTTTTTAAGGTGATTCCTATTAACTTATGAACCATTTATTATATGTTATTAGCAATATTATGAAGTAAAAACTTAATGTTTTTTACGAACTATATTTTAGTTTAGTTAGTGTATTCTTGCGCTGTGAACTGGCAACGGTGTGACGCGAAAAGAGAAGAGAGCGTCGCCTCTTGTCAAATAGACTGGACGTATACAAGATGTGCTCAAAATAAGTTTAATTTTAAGACTTAAAATAAACATGAATAGTATTTGAATTTCATATATACAAAATGCAAGGCGAGACCAGGAAGCAGTGACAAGTATACAAATAATGTTTCAATAGCAAAAGGAACATGTGTTAATAAGAATTGTTCTTACGCATTTCTCTCGCCAATACAGCGATTTTGTAGAAGAACCCTGTTGTATGTTAAGGAATGGAACATTCAACTCACCGATATCTAGTAATGGAAGTCAACGAGTTAATAGGGCATTAGTGAATTTTATTTCGTATATTCGCCATGATCGTCGTGCGCGTTTACAGATCGTTTCGTAATCATGCATAAGGGCCATCATTTTTCGTTTAAGTGAAATCTTGTGTTTGTGTTCTCATATATTTGTAAATATTTTATATTCATTGAACTGAAAAGTTAAATATAAGTGTTTCGTAAATATCTCTTTTTCAATATGCAGTGAAAATAATAGTTAATAGTTTCAAAGTGTGTGATCCATATTGTCTCTTTCTCAGCAAATGGAGAATATTACCATCTAATAGTGCATATGGTTTAGAGTATAATTGAACAGGTAAGGTACTTCTAAGCAGTGGAGGTCAAATATTACTTTCGTCTCCCACTACTCGTCTGGTGTTAATCACGCATGGCTGTCCTACCTTGCACTCTTTTACAGGTATTGACCAGTGTATATTGGAGCTGACGCAACAGCGATGGTGGGTATACGGCTTATGCCTCTGATATGTATAACGCCCGAATCTTAGAACCGTGGAGGAGTGAAGATATTTGTTTGTTGCCAGTCTCTTACTTCAATTTATTAATTTGTGCATTTGAATGATGTTGTAAAGGAGAATTTTGGGAGATCCAAGGTTCGAATCCCAATATTATTATTAGTTGGTCTTCTTGAACTGGAACAAACGAGTATCGAATCCCAGTCCCCTTATAGTGCTTGTTACACCTAATTGATATTTGCAACTATGTACCACAAGTATAGGATTTATATACATCGCTCATTTTCGCACTCTAATAGTCATTTGTTTTTATGTCGTCACTTGGGACATATATCTGTAATGTTCTAGATAGTCCTTTAGGTACATACTGTTTCATATATCCTAACAGCACAAGATGTGCTAGGCATGCGCCATTTAGGTGTTCTAAATTCATCTCCCAAATTTGATGCATTTGTTGCTTCTTTTTCTATGTGATTGTGTACTAGAAGCAACAAACTCATCAACTTTATTAGATGGCAACCGTCGCCGATCATTTGAAAGTAAATATGGAAGAAAGTAAATAGACACTCGTCATTTTGTTATAAAATTACATGGCGAGCAGATTTTATCTGATCCCAAACAGTTATCGTCGAATATACGCGGTTAAAGGAACATTCTGATTGGCCAAATTAAAAAAAAACCTCAACAATTTATACCTCTACAAGCGACGTTCTCTTCATCGCCTTCGTGATCAAGTCGGAAGGGCACGCGGCTAGTAATCCAAAGGTTGGTGGTTCGCACCTACCTGGGATACATTTTTTTATTTTTTAAAATGTATTTTTTTTAGATTTACCTTAATGTAAACACATTACGCATATAGGCGATTTAACATAATTTGGGGGAACAATTTTGTGGTTTATTGATGCTTACGGCATGGGAAACATACCTAGAACATAGTAGGCAAGTTCCCCAGGCTCATGTCAGGCATGTGCCTAGGGGCGGACATAGACTGTGACTATCACTTGCCATCCATGTGATTTCTCTCTCAGAGGTACATAAGACACATACTGGATACATTCCCATGTACTTGAGGGAACATGATATGCATATGCCTGCTATGTAATTGTGCTGTTAGGGAATCGTTTTCGTCCATCTATCATAATTACTTCTTGCAATATGTTTAGCACATTTTCCAGCCCATGTTAAAAATTATTTCATTAGTATCAGTCATTAGTTGCCAAACAATTCATTTCTATATATTTGGGTCACAAATAGTTCAAATCCGCTACTTCCGGAGCACAGACACGCTACTTTTTGGTCTTCGGATCTGGCAAGATTGATTCAATGATTTAAATCAACACAATGTGAGGACCCCATTCAAGGGCGCCCATTAGGGGGGTAAGGTGGGGCGCTCGCCCTCCCCCCCATCGCTAGAAGAAATTGTACTTCGGAATATCGAAAACTCAATTGAATTTTTAGAATAGTTACAGCAAAATTTGAAACTATATTTGAAATGTCGCTTATACTTGCCCCCTCTTAGAAACCATAACATGGGCGCCCTTGACCCCATTTGTGGTTAGCTTGACTTCGGTTCGTATGGTCCCTGGTTAGGAGTACAGTTGAACGACCGAAGTTTTCCGATTCCACTATAATCCAGATCCACATCTCCTTTAGCCGCCCTAGCATAATCTTGGGACGTTAAACTAGAACAAATCTAAACAAAAATCAACACAATGTGTATTAATAAGTGTAAGTCCTTGAATAATTACATATAGCTATATGGTATGGATAGAGGCTTCTGGGGGAACAACTAGTGTTACTGAAAAGTCACCAGTTACATTTAATTTCAGTTAAAATTTGCATTTACATGTATTGCTGGAACGAAAACTTTGACATTAACATTATAAGTAGCTTAAAGACTATGAAAAACGTCGTCTTTTGAAAACATTTTTGCACCATAAAACAAATTACGAGTAATTTTAAAATATTTTGCAGTAAATAGCTACGTTATCTGCACTATATTTAGAGTAATATTTAGCAATTTATTTAAGTTGGCAGTTGCTTAAAATACTGTAACTGTTTAATTAAAATCATCAAAAACTATTGTTGTAATGTTATAGAAGGAAAGGAAAGTAACAATCATTATAAAAATTTAACACAAATACGTCATTTTAAGCAGTATAACAATCAATACCCATGTGTTTGGTATATCTGAAACGGTTTGAAATAACAATTGAAGGGTAAGGGAAAAAAAAGAAGGAATGTCACGAAATTGCATTTTCGAGAAAACGGCGTTTTATTGAAAACAGCGTTTTTTTCCCCTTACCCTTCAATTGAGGAGTTTGATGCAATAAGTGCGTAAGCGAGTTTACGCCCTTTTTGCATCAAACACATTTGTGGCTTTTGCTATGATTGTTTAGTCTCCTGGTAACATTTCAACATCGGAATAAAATGCTGCATATTACATTATATTATGTAAGGAAAAAAATACTTAAATTTTCAACATCGTTTTTCTCTAAATGCATGTTTCAGACTTACACCCTTATTGCATCAAACGCCAAAATTTTTGTAAATACCATTATATCATTTAAGTTTTTTGAAAGCATCTACATGATGAGACTTGATATGTCAGGACGTTTTCAAAGTAAAGTCTTTAGAAAAAGTTAAATTTTCTGTTTCCTGTAACTTTGTTCCTTCCTTCATTCGAAATATGTACATTATACCATGATCATAGTATTTGAAGCTAAGGTACAATTGACGCTCATTGCACGTCCATGCCATTTGAGTTATTAGAGATCTTCAAAATGTTTATGTTAGTGATACGGTACTGTATTGTCCTTTGTTACGCTGAATAATGTATGTAGTATTGTGGTTTTATTTAATCCTTATGTTCACACTGGGTTACCCGGGTAACCCACCGCATTTTGAGTAGAAATTTCTGCACAATGGCTAGTAGTTTTTCTTTCAGCGTTCGTTTATTCGTTAATTTTACCTTTTTATGCACTTTGCCCTAAATAAACCCTGGAAAGATTTTTTTACAAAATATATATTTGCCACTAAAATTATCATTACTTATAGTCCGCACTGGAGTACTCGGGTAACCCAGAGACTTTTATACATTCAAGCGACTAATTTGCTAACAATTTTTCAGTAATCTCCCTAATTTCTGAAGTTTAAATTTTAATGAATAGGTATCTTGTATTTTTATTTCTTTTCCGGTAATATTTACATGCAATAGCGTATCAAAACAGAGTGCACTTTGGTACTCTAACAAAGTTTTTATTACACTGTGGATCTTTACAACATTCAGGAATAGAGAATATTATACCAAATATCTATTTGAAATAGTGCATATCACAAGAAAATTGCAAGACAAACCGTACCGTATGAGAAAATTTGTTTTTTAGCTTCTATTCTGACGCAATTTCCTTGTTATTATTCACCCACACTGAATACACTTGGATACTGTTACTGAGTGTTCATCACACACTGGCTTCTCGCACTCATGACAGTTCTTTCGTTTCTTTCTTCTTCTCTTTTGCGGTTGGCATTTACAAACAAAACAGTCTCCAAGGATTGGAAGACGACCAGTAGAGTCCCTCTTTTCAGGAGCCCTTTTCAATGTAGGTAGCACCGGTCCTCCAAGCATACATTCAATACCAGATTTTACAGAAAATAAGCGAATGCATGCGGGATTGTTTGATCGAGTGACAATAGCAGGCATTGCCATCTCTTTCCCAAGTTCTGTGAGAAATATTCTCCGCTGATGTGTCACTCTTTTTAGGTTGGGGACGCCACATCTAAAATGTTGTAGAAGAACGCTAGAGGTCATCTCTGTGTTTTCCTCTTGACTGTGTAGTGCGAACACATTTTGTCCCTGTTGTCTACGGCCCCCTTTGTCTTGTTGTAGAAATGTATTATTTCAGGTTTCGATAGAGGACCAGATGCACTGCAATCGTAGTGCGTTGTAGACAAAAGCAAGACTGCCTTATTGTTTTTTGGAACATAAGAGCACATTGTTACGTTATCTTTAGTGAACCCGAACAAAGAACTCATTTCTTGGCGGGAAGGAGAGGACAAATTTCTTTCGGTACGTACGGCTTATTACGCTTTAGCGTTCCCACTAGCGATAGGTTCCATGACATGAGAAATTGTGCTAGTGGCAAACTTGTGTAAAAATTGTCAGTAACAATATTTCTCCCAGAATTCTTGTAGCATTGAACGAGGTCTTTTACAACTCTTTCTCCTTGATTGACCTCCCTTTCTGATGATATTTTCTCCGTGTATATTTGCCCAGTGAGGGGATAAGAGTTACTAGAGTCACATACCCACCACACTTTTATGCCGTACTTAGCCGGCTTTGATGGCATATACTGTAAATTGAGTGTGACCTCTGTAGGGAAAGAATTGTTCGTCAACTGTAAGGCATTCGGATGGCATATAATTTCATCTCAAATTAGCATTGAGCATGGCAAATATGTCCGCTATTGCTGCTGACTTATCTTTTTCCAAACGTTCGTTTCGTGTGTTGACATTATCAAATCTAATGAATCTACTTATTTGTCAAAACCTGTTCAAAGTAAGGGAAGTGCGATAGAGTGGATAAGCATCAGTTTTCCACAATTCCTTAGTATGTTCAAAATTGGAGTGTCGCACACCTGCAGTAATAAGGACACCAAGGTACGCATCAAATTCTTCTGCTGTAAGAGGTTTCCATATCTTTGGCTTATTTGTTACATTTGTACTGGAATTTGAAAATACTGTGCTAGCCTTTCTATTTGTTTCACGGATAATAATGTCACACATTTCGTCAGTGAATATGCATTTGAATGTGTCTCTTACACCCAACAATTTTGTTCTCCGAACTGGGCCGGATTTTTCTCGAAGTATGTTGTGTTTCAGTTTTCTCCGCAAACCGGTATTTGATCTATGCCATTCTGTACCATCCTTAGCCCGTAAAATGTCTCCCGAAGCACATACTGTGTCACTATTTTCACTTTCTTCATCACCAGAAATTTCTTCGTTCTCCACATCATCTTCAATTTCAATGTTCTGAGGCTCTCTTATTACATCTATGTCTGAATCATCAACAAGGTCTGGCACCCAATCAACCTCTAAATCCTCACAATTGAAGTTCACTGCTTCATCTTCAGATTCCTCAGTTTGTAATAATTTTTGCACATACTCCTGTTTTTCATCATAAGTCAGTTTATTATATTCTTGAGCACTGAGTTCGCGAAACCTGACATACTTTACACAAACTGAATAACTACAACAGTTCACAATACAATACAATAAATCACCTTCAGACTAACACTATTATTTCAGTAAACACAGTTAGTAGTTGAATCGCATCCAAATTTCCAAATTTGCACCAGAGCGGCAGAAACAAATGCTCAACAATGTACACACCGGTTGAAAGGCGCTCATTCTTACTTAAATTAACACAAAACAATGTTCGTTACCCCTTCATGACTTTGAGTGCACCTATTTTCATCATCCAAGCGTATTACTTTTCTTTCTTTCTTTCAGTCACCTCCCTTACGGGAGATTTATAAAGGACGTCCCAGCCATTAGTGCCTTGTGGACTATATCACTATATTTGTTTTTAATTATAAATTGTTTAAATAAGTAAATGTACTAAAATGGCACGAGCCAAGATGGCCGAATTGCCTGTTTTAAATGAAATTGTTTATCACACTATTAATGTAATAACACAGAAGGATAAGCGGCGCATTAACATATTGAAAATGTATATAATATATTAAAGTTGTAACAAATAATAAAATTGTCCAAAGTAATGAATTGTAAAGAGTTAAAATTGAATAAAAAATGAGAGCAAAGCTCTCCAATACTTATTGTTTACAGCGCCATCTCTTATCCCCTCCAAGCGTATTCGCAACACACTTTTCAATAAATTAGTTTTTTTCAAAGACATTACATATATTTTAGATTGTATTTCATTCTTTTCCAATTCACATAGGATCTAACCAGGCTGGATTCCATGTGTAGGGAACTAAATGCATGGCAATCAAACGTAATGGTAAGTCCACAAGAGGCATTTTCTTCTAATACGTTGTACTGTACTACAAGTGCCTCAAGACCGCGAAAATTGTTACTTTCATGTAATGTATTTACTTCAGACGTTATAAATCTTATTTTTGTCTTGGAGATCACGAGTATACACAAAATGTATAAAACCTCAAAAGAAAGAAATATAGCGTGGAGTGTGATCAAAGATTGCTGCGGTCTTGCAATAATTGTCGGGCGGCAATGCTTGTTAGGCAATGGTCATGGGTGGATTTAGAAGTGATACTCTTCGGGAGGGGGCAAGAGAGATAACGTGGGGGCAATGACTTGAAAGTTGGAAGTTATCTAAAGAAAGCTAATGTTTAGAATGAAAAATTTAAATAATCCCAAAATTTCTGGGGGGCAATGCTCCCCATGCCCCCTCCATAAATCCGCCCATGACAATTGTGCAGTATATACTTACCATATATCCTCCAAATGAGTAAAAACTAAAACTATTTCTAAACAAAGATCAATATTTAAAGCTGAGAAAATTCGGGTTACCCGGGTACCCTTTGTATTGACTATAATAAAGAATTTTTAATGTGGACATAAGGGTTAATATCTAAATTAGAAACATGTAATACCTTACGTAGTGAATTTTGAGAAAATACAATTTTATGTTCCGTTGGCAACACTGCTTGTTTATCTAGTGGTATTGCAAAGTATCTAGAAAAATTTCTCCGTCAATATTTCACCCAACATGGTACATAATTTCAACGTGTCTAATATAGTATATATATATATATATATATATATATATATATATATATATATATATATATATATATATATATATGGTCTACATTACATGTATATATTTTAGACAAAAAATAAATATCGAAGTTTTTAAGGAAGTTTTTTGAAGTTCTGCTTTTTGTTTTAAAATATTTTCCTTTCTGTTTTCAAAGCCTTTCGAAACGTTTCCGATGTCGTGCATTTCTACCTTGTTAATACGCATATGTTTGTGAAATATTTTACCAATAGTAGCTGTAATATTCGGGGGAATTCCATGTCAGATAGATGAGGACCAAAACTGCGAGAACAGAAGACTCCAAGTCAAAAGGGGAATGGTCAAAACGGCTTCACGTCAAAAGGGCGAGGTTCAAAACGGTTCCGTGTCGTCAGAAAATTTTACGTCGAAAGGATCTCGCGCGTCAAAAGAGCCGTACGTCAGAAAGATCCGGATAAAAGAAGGAATGCAGTGGCGTAACTAAAGGCTAGCCCCTCGTTGAGTGGGATCCCTTCTCTACGTCCCACTTCACGATTTGGGGACCGTCTAATGCGGGCTCTGCGGGGTCCTTATTTACGCCCCTGAAAGAAGTAGTAAAAAAAAAAAAGGCCCAGTCTCAATATTCTGTGCTAAATCTTCCTGCATCAAAAAAAAAAAGCAGTCTAAGATCGAAAAAAAAAAAGGTAAAAGAAAAACAATATTTATTCTCTGGACAGATCTGTTTTATTTGTGTTGAAAGCATATAGTTGCTGAACTAGCGTATGCGAGCGATCCCTCCGGCATTGTATGATAAAGAAGGGTCATGAATGTGTGATACGGATTTCTGAGAGTTCATTCGAAAGACATAAAAGGGATATATTCAGATAAAAAAAATTAGGAGCCATGGACAATGGAATATATCCCTGTGGCCCATTCATTGTGCGAGGCAAACCCGTAAATTAAAAAATCATTGATTTTACAAATTAGTGTACATCTTGCTTGTAGCATAATGATTGCAGAGACATGAGTAATATATCTTGGTAATAAAAGTTTTCTGTACACAGGAATAAGTCATTAGCCTATAATGTATACAATGAGGACAAAAAACGTGGGCGCCTCTATTATTCATCCGTTTCTTTTTCTGGAAATTTGTGTGCGCTGTTGAAACACCAATTACTTCAAACAAATGGAATTATTTTCTTTTTTTTTCTTTCTTGATAGGCATCGAATCAAACAAGAAGGTGTTTGTTTTACATCTTCCCAATTCTATAGGACGGGCCAAATTCTTAGGACAGTCCAACATAATAATAATAAAAAACCGCAACAGACAGGAAAGAAATGTCCCTACGTACGTTATAGGTGAGAGGGAAATGTCACAGATCATGCCTTAACCGCCGTCTTGGATTCAACTTCAAAATTTCAAATGGGAAGCGGTGTGTGTGACGCATCACCTAGCACTCGAATTTTTTAGGTTTTTTAGTGTTTTTCCCGTTATTCTTGGCTTCAGGTTCACTAGTTAAAGATGGTCTTCACGAAAGCTGGGTAAATATAGATTGTTCAAATGTCAGATGAACAGACACCAAATTGTAAGAGTCATCGCAGATGGACCATGGGATGCACACGATACCATAAAATAGCGATATAATTATGGAGAGTGAGGCGAATGGTAAGGCCCATTGAAAACCAGGATATTGGAAGCTATGGCATCGCAGAGCCGCCACCATGTTTGACAGTTGGACGGAGACACTGTGAGTTATACGCTTCTTTCGGCGTCCACCACACATAAATACGTCCCATGGTTGGAGATAAGGTGAACAATGACTCACCTGACCACATCATAAATTTCTAGTTATCAACTGTTTGTGTTTCACATCCATTGTACCTTTGACGCTGTAGCCAGTGGCGTACTAACGGGCCCGCAATGCGGTGGGACCCAGAGCAAAAAAGGGGCCTACTTAAATTTTGAATATTAACTTTATGTTAGGATATTAAAATTATGTTATGTTTAAAAAAATTGGGGTTGCAACTATTTTTTCTATATCCCATCTTTTGCTTGTGCCAACGGCAAAATCGGAGCGATTAATCAGTACTAAAAGTCAATAAAACATACTGACAAGGCAATATATTATGATCATGCGCTTCATTTTGAACGAAATTCTTGGGCTGACATAGGAGCCACGGCGCACAGCATGTCACCAGACGGTGACAGGAATCTCACCCGACAACAGTCAGTGTAATGCTTGTGCGTTGAGTGGAGAAGGACGGCGATATATCAGAGTTTGATAATGGCCAGACAGCTGCGAATAGTGGTTCAGAAATAGCACGACTTGTCGGTTATTCGCGATCTGACGTTCTTAGTGTCTTCGAAGGTTGGAAAAAGAACGGTAAAATCATCACGAAACCAAACCACAAGAAGCAGGGCAGTCACAACCTTTTAAAAATATCGGAAGTCGTTGATTTTTAACGTTGGACAACAGGATAGGGCAAAATCTGTGCCATAATTAATAGCAAACTTCAACAGACAAAACAGGAATGTGTCAGAGCATGCAGTTCACTGTGCGCTGTTAGATATGGGACTCCGTATCTGACATCTCACATGTGTACCATGCTAACCATACAGCACAATCGATAAAACTGGAATGGGCACATGTCAATCATCATTGAACCGCATGATTCGACGATGAATGACGATACTGCCTTCATTACATTGATGGCCGAGTCAGCATATGTCTTCCAGAAGAAGAGCTGCTCGAGACGTGAAGAACAGAATGACGACATGCCAATGGTAGCTTTCTTATGATTTGAGGAACCACACATGGTCACTCTTGAGCCCGGTAGTGCGTGTGGAGGGCACATCCACCCATCCGGCTATATTTCCAGCTGGAGATGGAATCTTTCAGCAGAACAACACCTCTTATCATAAGGCCATCGTTGTGCAGTGATTCGAGGAGCACTATGATGAATTTCAATTGCTGCAATAGTCCCTAAACTCACCCAATTGAATACTTTTGGAAAGTCATTGAACGTAAGATCCGAGCTCATCGACTCTCTCTGCGGAATTTAATGTAACTAAGTGACTTGTGTGTGCAAATTAGGAGCGCCATGTCTTCAGCTACCTACCAAGATCTCATTATTTCTTTACCAAACCGCATTATCGCCGTCCTGAGAGCCAAAGGTGGACATAATAGATATTTAACAGCTAGTCACAATGCTCTATACAGTCAGCGTATGTTCATAGCATAACATCGCGGATGACTGAGCGTTTTCTCAATCTTGAGCATTGAAAGTCTAGGAAGTCATCATTTTGATATTGACAGTCAACGAATTCCTCTTGCAAACGGTTCACCGCTTTTGGAAAGTTGTGAGCAGGATCGAGAAGTTTTGGTGAGTTTTCATATATATTAATTGTGAACATTAGAATTCGAATTAGAGTTAGAATTTATTAATATGAATATGAGTACAAAACAGTTACTTAACAATCTCTATAAACGATTCAGGGAGAGGCCGAACTTCTGCTGTTTGTGGTTCTCCCTTTCAGAAATTATTTGCATATTATAGAATGGCGGGTAAATACTTAATATGTATAGATAACACAAAATTACATGAGGTTATAAATATTTAACAAGTTAATAATAATAATAATAATAATAATAATAATAATAATAATAATAATAATATATTAACATGGTATTGTCTCAATTTTTTAAATACTCGTTCAGCTGTTTTTTAAATTTGCTAAAAGTTTGTAGTTCTCTGATACCTAGGGGAAGGGCATTCCAGGCCTTAATACATTGGTACCTGATGCTTTTGATGCCATAATTTAATCGTGGTTTTGGTTTTTCAAGTTCTTTGTTTGTCTTTGCACGTGTACTAACTGAGTTTTTTTTTTTTTTTATTTCGACAAATTGTGTTGAAAATATAATTGCATCTTTCTTGAGAATTCTGTACATTAGACAATTTATCCTGTAAAAATAAAGTTTATCTAATTTTAATATGTTCGTTTATGGAATAACGGGGTTCTGTATATGCAAGAAAATGTTCATCTTTTATTATTCTTATCACTCTCTTCTGAAGAACAAGGATCTTATATTTAAGCTCAGCACTTAAGTTTCCGTAACAGGCTTCGATTCCGTTTGAAAGGTATGGGTGGATGAATGCATAGTAATATGTTCTTGCGATCGATTCCGGAAACATTTTTGATATTTTAAATAATATTCCAGTGTGTACCAAAACTTTTTTTTCCTGATTTCACAACAATGTTTCTCCCATGTGAAATGCTCATCAAACCAAACACCTAACTATTTTATGTTTTCAACAACTGTTACTTTTTGAGAGCTTATTGTAATAGGATAGTTATTAATGTTCTGCATTTTATGTCTGTTTCTAAGAATACGCACTTAATTTTATCAACATTTAAAGTTAATTTATTAATTCGAAATCAGTGATAATCTGTCTAACTCAAAATTAATCGACTTCTGTATTGTTTTAAGCTCTGGTTGTTTCATCGTCCGTACTGGTAATTTTTCAATACAAATGGCAAGTCGTTAATATATAAAAGGAAAAGTAATGGCCCTAATAGGAATTCCACAGTTAACAAGAACTGTGATTGATGTGTGTCCATTCACTTCACACTAGTGTATTGCAACCGATTCTTGAAGTAACTTTTCATAAGATTGAAGGCGTTTCCCCGTATTCCATAACATTGTAGTTTCTGCAGTAATATTTTGTGATTTACGGTGTCGAACGGTTTTTTAAGATCAATGAACACACCTATCACATAATTACTCTTGTCAATAGCATCTGAGATGTAGTTTGAAAGACTATTAATGGCAAATTGTATAGACTTATTTTTCTGAATGTTTCTCCATTTTATATGTTAATTTATTTAGGAAGAGATGTTTCTTCTAAGAAACTTTTTAGTTATATGCAATTACTTAAAATAATAATAATAATAATAATAATAATAATAATAATAATAATAATAATAATAATAATAATAATAATAATAATAGTTTTATGCAATTTTTGCATAATATATACAAGTAATGACAAGCTCAATAATATGTTCTCTATAAATTTTACGTGCCCTTCATGAACTTGAAAAGACGGGCCCCTTTATTAACATTTTTGTGGAAGGCCCATGAATTTTCAGTTACTCTACTGATCGTGGTAAAGCGTCATGGTCCCTTATGAGTGGTTTTGCCCATGCGTCCCTATTGCATATGCCCATATTATGTAATTCGCGGCGGTTGATTGTTCACACAGGCTATGGGAGGCGATACTTGAGTTCCTCCGATAATTCTTCCGAAGTAGTAAAACGACGATTCTCACTGTACTGAGAAAAATCCGTTCTCCGGACAGCGGTATATTGTACAAATGTACGGAATCCTCTTGCTTACTATAGAAATCAGTATGGAGCATACGTTATCCATATGTTACATATGCACTGCCTTTAGATGTTACATCATGCTGTTGCAGGATGTCTGACATATAACAGTTTTCCGTATATCACATGTATATACTTATGTTACATTCCTCAGGTATATGTTAAATACCTATATGTCCATTTATATGTGAGATCCTGACCGCCTATATTGTTTCATACGGAAAGTAGGCCTACATATAGATGGAACACTCATACGGAAAGTATTGTAAAACATGCGTTTTCAGTTATACATCTGCTGTACGTTAAGTCCAAAAACTACAAGAATTACGCATGTACTCTACCTTTTTAAGTACGCAACCTACATTTTTTTCTCAGTGTGATAATCCGCTATAATGTTCCACGGGATCTGTGACTAAGGGTTTACTTCCTACCATCGCTTCTCTGCGCCGATGTGGTTTTACAGTGCATTTTATATGCTGTCACCAAATTCTCTTTCTCTTCTCTAAGTATGGCACTTCTTTCCTGGGCTAGTCGCTGTTCTTCCAGAAACTGTTGATAATGCTTATGAGCATTTTGACCCAAGGTAATAATCTTTTTAGAAATTGGAACGAGATGAGGTTTGTTGTCATAAAACTTTAAGGCATCTTTCACAATCAAAATACTATTTAAGGTTCTACAAGGCATCTGAGTCTTTTTCTCTGTCAGAGCATTTTTTGATACTGAAAATCTTCTTTCAATATCTGCATTACCATGGGGCGGGCAGAGGGAACTTTTATTACTTTACTAACTAGAGGAAATTTTGGTGAACCATCCGCCTTCTTAAGCCCCATAAAAGAGTCTGGGCAATAACTGTCAATACGTGAAGAAGTAATTTCACTTCCAGCAGGTTCATGCTGAAGCTGCAGACATTTCCATTCGTCAACAAATTGATCATCTGGCACTGCTACAGATAGTTCTGATGTATCTGCAACTACTTTGATTTTGTAGCCTCAGGACTGAGAAATGCTAGTTCTCTTTAATGTGAACAGAATTACTCATTGTATTTTACATCAAATGTTTACCACCTGATATATAATGTGCTTGTTCACTCTTCAAGAACCGTTGAGCATGCACTTCTGGTAGTTTAGTTAGTTCTATTCTTGTTTCCTCTGAAATGATCATTTGTTTTAAAGACAGTAAATTATCGGATTCAAACAACCTACAATTGGTCCAATCATATGACGCTGACTTCACTTCATTAACAGCAGCACATTTAGACACTCTACTTGCGGTAACTCCAATGACGTCTAATAACTCTGTCTGCAAAATATGAACCAGCGGAACTTCAGTATGAAAACAATTTTTAAATTTCTCATATAACTTGGCAGAAAACAATGTAAAGTGCAACTGAGCTAGTATCCCAGGCTTCTTGAGTAGATCTACAATTTTCCTCATAGTCTGGTTGTTCACAACACTTTTCTTTCTAGATGGAATATACTTCAAGAAGTACCGTCGTATACCAGTCCATTGCTCAAGTAATCTTACAAATGCAGCTATATATGATAATTATCTGGTGGTTGTGTGTTTCAGAAACCTGTGTGATGGCAGATTCAGCTCGTATTGAATAGTCTCACACTCTTCCCAACGTGAAGATCATCCATGGGAGTAATTATAATCACTAATCACTAGTGTCATTGCATCTTTCCCAAATGTCAGAATCGATTTTAGGAAAGCACTGTGGACTATGTAAATAGGGCATGTACCAATATCTACCAAACCTTTTTTGACAAAGTTCTATAAGTTCCTCATTAAACAACTTGAAAACCTTCTTGTTAATATTGTGACCATCAGAACCAATCATCCAGCAATCTGGTTAGGGACAAATTGGCATTGCTGATTGCCTTGCTTATCAAATTATGGAGAGTAACTGCATCAGCTTTTCCAGTGGAAAGAAGTCTCAAGATGTCTTCTAACTATCTGCTTCCTGAGAACTGACTAATATGTAATGCTGACTTGCAGCTCCTTGTCTTCAACATTTGTAGTTTCATAGTAAGAAATGGTGTATGACACAGAGCCAATATCTTCCGACATTTCTTCATAGAAATACACACCAAGAGTATCAGTGGTCAAATAGTGCATCTTTTTAGGGCTAACGGAAAAACTATCAGGCAATCCTCCAGGAAACGTTCTTTTAAATGTAACTTTGATATCTGTACATGAATAGGCTGAGTAATTGCTACAAATGCTCTTCATTGACCATATCAATTATGCCACCGTAGCACTGACCCTGACACTGTAAATACGCACAGTTGGTGCACACTTGCTGTGCTCTGTTGTAGACTCTGGAAGCTTACTGCTATTTTGAGAGGATTGAAGACTATCAGAACCTGATGGAACATGTGTGCATGTTAAGACTAACGGGTTTCCTCCATGAATAACAGGACATTGTTTTTCATGTTTTGTTCCTTCAGAACGCTGTAAAACTGAGTGAAACCCTTTGTTTGAAACAGTCACAACACACGTACATAGTTTACAAAACACTTCATATTCACTTAGGTTTTTCTGCCCAAGAAGATGTTCGGTAACCATTGCTGTCTTTCTTCTGAACCCCATCATTCCTGAATTTACACTTCCCCATAGTGTTTTACCCTGTTCACTTCACGACACACCTGCAAATACATAAATTATTATTATAGCATCTATTGGCATCCGTTCCTGGAATTTATCTAACGTAAAAAACCACAATTCATCACAAAAACACGGGTTAGACTTCAATAAGCACTAAAATATAATATCTAGACTGAATTTTGTAGTACTCAACCTCACGCAAGTTAAATGTATACTCATGTCCAAAATGATTGCCGCATATCTATAACTGTCTTCTTGTAAGAATATAATTTGATAATGATTTTGCAGGGTACTTTTAATACTGATACTATGTGCATAATCGGGAAATGTATATTTATGGTTAATTTCATAGGAAAAGGATTATAAATACGAAAATTAGAATGAGTAAAACAAACGTTGCTAAATAGACAGAATGTTTTATTTTCGTTTTATTGTTTTTATTTACTGCTCTTTTGACATGTAATTTTCCACATAACAGTTACATGTCTCTGCCGATTATACACATACTAACATTGTAAGAAATACCGTGCGAATTCGTTATCAAATTATGTTCCTACAACAACATATTTATAGACATGCGACAATAATTTTGGACATGAGTGTGCATGTATGATTGTGAGTTTTTTTTTATACATTAGATAATGAGCACGGAACGGATATCAAAAGATGGTAACAGAATGTACAAAATATGCCAACAAAAGGACTATTTTAAAATGTCCCTATTTGTTACAACTCCATTGAGGTTATATAAGAACTAGAAATGCCCTAATAGAAAAATCTTGATGGTATCGAACTCGCATACATCGAATAGATCCGCCATTTTAAGGGTGGCAAAACGCTAATTGTTTCGTAAGTCCCTTACTAATCTTTTAGGATACACTGTTCAATTGTTTAAACGTGAATATTATACGTTTGAAACATTCAACGGCACTTGTAACAAAATATTCTGAAAGCGAAGTGATTTCCTCACTTTTGTTACCCTATAATAGTCAATAATATCATGTGGATGTCGTCGTTGTTTCGTAACATTGAGGTACCGGTAATATACATATGTACAGTCAGTGCCAAAAAATCGGGAACTCCCCGTATAACTTATACGAGGAGTGTCCGACGTTTTTGTCCCTGACTGTACTTATATTTGACACTCGTGTATCATTGTATAGTCACGGAGACTCAATAGGAGTACTTAGTTGTTTACTCTTGCAGACCGGAGATATGGATTTTATTTGCTCGTATTCATCAGTTAATTGAAACTTACAGAATACCTTACCTTAGAGGGGGAATTCTCGAATCGAAGGCTACAATGAGACCCTGCTCGAATTTACACTGCAACATAGAGAAAGGCATATCTAGTTCTTATATTACCTCGATTTACAACTAATTACATTAGGATTCCCACGTATTTTGCAAGTACGAATTCCCCTACTTTTCCAGATCATGATTTATAAATTTCCGATTCTACATATAATGTAAAAAGGCATTTATATTTTCCTCTTGCTACGGGTTGACTCTGCATGAACATTTACATAGTAGTTAAGCTATAACATTATTCTTGAGTCGGAATGTTAAAAAAAGTCTGCTGTAGCAAAAATAAAGATTTAGAAACTGGATTTGAGAAGTATAAATCCTTACTTAAAAATCTTTTACTTTTCCAAATTTTTAAAGGTTTCTATGACTATGATCAAATTCTATTACTTTTGAGTTAGATGAATTCCCTCACTTTCCTTGTTTACCAGGTCGATGGGAACCCTGTTAAATAAAGAGAGGTTTCAAATTCCCTTGAAGTTAACATAAAAAAAAATGAAATGAAATCTTTAAGTTTTACGTCCCACGGTTATGCCGGTTAGGCTAAAGGAGACGGTGATAATGAGAGATGAGTGAAATGGTGGAATGAAGAAAGTGGGAGGAAACGGGAGAACCCTGAGAAAACCCACGAGCACGGTGTTTGTCCACCACAAAGTCCACACGGCGCGAGCTGGGATCGAACCAAGGACCCTAAGCACCGGAGATGAACATTCTACCACTGAGCCACCGCGCCCCCTCATACTTAACATAAAAAGTAAGAAAAACACAGAAAGGTTTCACTGCCAATTTCCCCCTAGGGAGGCAGAAATCCCTTCAACCTCCTGCATAAACACACACATTGACTATATTTATGTCATTTTCTATTCATCATCATTATTATTTTCTTTTATTTAATTACTGAAATCTTCTAGTACATTGGCCACAATCCAAACAATATAACTAACAAAGAGAAGGCAGACTTCGATAAGTGAACTTCGAGGCCATGTTTTGCGAGGTGGTAGTGCACATTTAAAGAGTTAATATTACAAACTGAGAGTGCGCAATGGCCAAAAATAACCGAGAAAAACCTTCTTAAAGTTTTCTGCTCGCCGCATATATCGTAAGACGCACAAAATTATCGAGCGATGTCGCGGCAGAATGAGAAGAACCTGAGACTCAAGTTCAAAAGGTCCCGGGTTCGATTTCTGGTCGAGTCGAACTTTTGTTTTCGTTTTATGCTTCAACCAATAAAATAGCCACTTGTAACCTAAGTAAAATATTAATTCACCATATGTTTATAATGTATTAAAACAATAGAAATTTTTCAATGTTCCATGTTAGACTAGCATGAAAATTTAATCTATTCCGTAAATATACTGATATCACGAGTTATATTATGGTTACGACAGTCGTTGTGTAATAAATGTTCTTGACGCTTCTTGTCTATATCTGTTGTCAGTGTGCAAATTACAAAGAAGTTGAGGGAAAAATCCCCTCTGCTACTGGATGTTGCTATAACCAAAGATTTCCCCCCTCATTCCCCTTGTAATTTGCACACTGTCAACAGGTGTAGACACGAAGCTTCCAGAACATTTTTACACGACGACTGCGGTAACAATAATATTTACGGAAGAGATTAAATTTTGTTCTTAGTTAACATGGAATATTGAAAGATTTTACAAGTGAATGAAAATTTCTATTGTTTTATACATTATAAACTTTATGCTGAATTAATATTTTACTTATAGTTGCAAATGGCTACTTTATTGGTTGAAGCAAAAAACGAAAATTAAAGTTTGACTCGACCGCGAATCGAACCCGGGACCCGTTGCACTTGAGTCTGAGGTTCTTCTCACTCTACCGTGCCATCACTTAACAAGTTTGAGCGTCTTACGATATATGCGGTGAGCAGAAAATTTTAAGAGGGTTTTTCTCGGTTATTTTTGGCCATTGCGCCCTCCCAGTTTGTAATATTAACTCTTTAAATGTGTACTACTACCTCGCAAAAAATGGAATGGTTCACTTACCAAAGTCTGCCTTCTCCTTGTAAGTAAGGATAAAAAAGATACTTAGTAGACCAACATTTCAAAAATAGAGACTGATAGAGATTTTGATTTAAAAAAAGAAGATACTTTTAGATAAAAAAAGAGACTCGCTCCGATGCTTGTATAATAGGATTGTAAAACTAGTCAAAATACACCCAAGATCTTATATTTCACATATGTAATAAGGAGGAAAATGCCAAATGCAAAGTGTGTTCTTTACCACATAATACTCCATGTGGAAGGCATGAAGAAATGGAGCACAATATGAAGGTAGTTCACAAAGTGTCATGTGAAGTATTTCCCTACTATCCTTGATTACGCATCTACTCTCCATTGTTGACGCGTCTGATCTCTATGGATGCACTCCCACGCTGACGCCCGGTCCCTTGCTGCACTCCTGCTCTGACTCTGTAAGATAGTATTCGTGTTTCTTAGTGGTCACCTAGCACAAGTTGATTTGTTTTTAAGTTGGATCGTGCTTATGCACTGTAGGTTTTGTCAACTGTCTACACACAGTATTTATACTCAGCCTCCTAAAGTCAATAGGTACCCATTACTGCAACTCTTTTTATTAAGTAACAGTGGATTTCCTGCTAAGAGAAGTCAATATTTCAAGAGCTGGTTTATTTTTAAACATTTTCGAAAGGCAAAGTGGCTCAGTGGCAGAATACTTACCTGTGGCGCGTGGGCTTCCTGGTTCGATCCTAAGCCAAGTAACGGTGCAGATTTACTATACGGATCCACAGATTGTAAAGTGAACAGAAAAATTTGGACAATGGATCCGTATAAAAAAATCTGCACGGTTTAATATCCCACGTTATGCTCTTTAGGCTAAGGGAGAAGGATGATTAAGGCGAGTGAATAATGATGGAAGAACTAATTTATGGCAGGAAATGGAATTACCCCGAAAAAACTCTCTGATATGGTGTTATCCATCACAAACTTATTTGCGTGCAGATTTATTAGGACGGATCCATAGTATAAGTAGTAGTAGTAGTAGTAGGAACGGGTTAGAAGCCCCGCAGGGGTTGGTTGGTCTCTGTTCTCGACATGAAATGGGCAAATTAAAGACTTACCCATTTTTTTTTGTACACTTTACAATCTATGGATACGTATAGTAAATCTGCACCCATAAAACAGAATGATTTAATTTCTTTCTAAACTTTTTCCCACTATTTTCCTTCTAATTTATTATTATTTCCAATTAAATTTACATATACCGAATTCTCCTCTAAAAATCAACAAGACAAAGCTCCCAATGGAGTCTCTGGTTGCTAGGGTCTTTAGTTTAAGGTTCTCAGAGGTAAGTCTTTGACTTGCTAACATCTTCGCGACATTTACGATGCTGTTATGTTTTCTGGTATTCGTCAAGCAGTGCTTTTATCATTGAGAATGTTGTTATGAGTTGTATAAGCATAAAGAAATCTGTGGGAGTGGCAGTAGTGAGTCACAAATCGTAAGACCGATGGAAATGAATAGGAGAAGACCATCAAATAACTTTACATATGTCAGCCCATGTGTAAAATATATGATATTTTTCCTTAACTTTGTATTCTGGGTGAGTAGAAAGTAACGTATGTTGTTAGTAAATACCGACGTTGCGTAAACAAATTTCGAGTTACCTGTTGAAAACAGGATTCAAGTTTCTTGATCGGTACAATTTTTTTGTTGGGATATTGCAATGAAAGGCAAGAACATCAAGTTTTCTGTTGATATGTTCTTGGAAGCTCTTAATTTATTGAGTACATTTTTTTTTTTTTTTTAAATCAGTTTGGAATACCGAGAATGTTAATTTCCTTTCTTATAAGCACTAGTGCGAATTATTCGGGCTACATAATTGTAATTTTAAGGTTAGAGTTGAAATATGGCAGAAGAAGTAAATTTCAAATTTACATCGGAAGTAGAGCCGCTTTGAAAGGTATAGTAGAGTTAGATATGGGGCGCAATCTCAGTTTTTGGGCGCACAGGCTGTAAAAATTACGGAAGAAATGTGAATTATGTTTCGTACAGGTTTACGTTTGGCAAACCACTAGAAATAATTATTGAAAAACTATAATTCTTTTACTCATTTCCTTCTTATTGTCTACTAAATGATTTGTGCTAGGCATAGTTAAATTTTAAGGAGGCCATAGCTAATAATTGTTGAAAAATTACAATTCTTTTACGTTTTGCGTATAAATACGGGGTCTGGATGTATGCCATTAAAACTACAGTAAAAAAAGGCCTGTGCTAGGTTACCACTAAAAAGCACAAATGCTGTCGAATCGAGTCAGAGTAGGGCGTCAGTGGGACAGAGTGAGGGTGCGTCCGAAGGGAGCAAGCACGTCAGCGACTGTGGGTCGCATAGCGCAAAACATAGTATATGGCTTAAAACACGTCCTGTGTGGATTTGAGGGAGATGCTAAATGCGATCAAAAAAAGGTACCAAATTAGGTTAGTTTAGATTAGACCTGCAAAACAAAGGTGTGTAAACTTTTCCAGTTTCGAGTAGAAAATCGTGTACAATCGTGTGGAAATATACGCGCCGTTTCCACACTGCCTTACCTGCCACTAAATCATAAAAAGTGTACCTTTCCACCAAATAGTCCCTTCCACCTCCACATATAGTGCCGCTTACATCAAAAAGTGCAGTCTTAACTTAAACTATTCTACTCACCCGACTTTCACTTACTATTCCTCACAAACTAAAATAAATTCTCCAGTTGACCCGGTAAATTTCCTAAAATTGGTCTGGCATACGGCACTTAACCCCGAGTTTCAGTAGCACTCGGCATGCATGGTCTTAGCGCTCAACTTTCTCTTATTTGGAAGGCTCTGTATCAGCGTTTCCCAACCGGTGTGCCGCGGCACACTGGTGCGCCGCGAATGGGCCGCTGGTGTGCCGCGAGGAAATCGAAACATAATTATTAATTCTATTGCAATCAAATTGCAAGACATTGTGTCTCACATTATATTTGTGAGGAAAAATGTATATTTGTGAGGAAAAATGTATATTTGTGTTTCACATTACTTTGAGCGTCTACTATGAATCTACAATTTTAAGTTCCATACTGTGTTACTATTCTGTACATTCTTGATGTTAAAAAGGTATTTGTTATAATTGTTATCACCATTATTGCTTCTTTATTGATGCAGACTATTTCGTAACTTGAAATTTTAAAATATTATTAATATTATTATTTATAATATTATTTCGAGAAAGCAAACCTGCATACAAATTACCCTCATTTGTGTTTTAAAAGTACAAGAGATTGGTTTGTTCGTTCGTTATTTAGTGATCTTCCTTCTTAGTAAAAAGTTGGATAGTATTTTCGAAAGAGAACGTGTATTTTTATAAACCTGAGTCCTATATTTCAATGTAATTGTTTTCTATTTTTAAATTAGAATTAAAAATAAGCATAATGATTATCACGGATTGAAACCAGTGATCGAACTTTCTTGTTTGTGAAAGATATCAGTAATCACAGAAAAAATTACCAAGCTGTTTTATGTTTACAAATAATAATAATAATAATAATAATAATAATATCTATATAAGTGTGCCGCGAGAATTCAAGTTACACCTGTAGTGTGCCGCAAGTTGAAAAAGGTTGGGAAACGCTGCTCTGTATAATAATGTGGGGGGAAAAATGAAATGAAATCTTTGAGTTTTACGTTCCACGATTATGCCGGTTAGGCTAAAGGAGACGATGATGATGATGAGTAATGAATGAAATGAAGTAAGTGGGAGGAAACGGGAGAACCCCGAGAAAACCGACGCACACGGTGTTTGTCCACCACAAAGCTCACTTCGCGGGGGTGGAATCGAACCCGGGACCCCAAGCACCAGAGGTTAACGAATAATGTGGAAACTGTACCAATAATGATAATAGTTTCCTACATCATGAATAAGTATAAAAGTAGAGACATTTGAAAATCCCGTCGGGAGGTGGGGCATCTACGTTAAAATCGAGATGAGTGGCAGCCGGTTATAGGCGAAAAATATTACGGGCGACGCAGCACAGGTGATTATTTTTTGGCTTTGCGGAACTAATTGTGTGAACAGTTATTACAGCAACTTATAAGAAGAAGAATTAAAGCAAGTTAACATAATATGGTAGCTAGCTTCACCATGTATTAATTGAAATAAAAATGACATTAGGTTATGTTTGGGTTCATTTTTGAATCAAAAGATCCAATATATTTCAATCAAAAATTTTCTTGTAGCCCTGGACAACTACATATAGTGTAGCCAAACCCAAACTATCACTTAACTCAGTGTGATCGTGCTTATTCCTTTAAAAAAATACGAAAACTCGATTTAGGGACCGTTGAAATTTTTTTTTGTGGCCGTTGATCCAAAAACTAACTATTGGCAAAGATTGCAATCTTTTGATCCATTTTTGGTTTTTTTAAAATTCTTTTTTTTTCTTCTTTTTTGGTAAAGACCCCTTACCTAAACAAAACAGGATATCACTAAATCAGATGATTGTGTAAAAATGTGAGGGGGACAGGAGGAGTCATAACATTTCTTGCCTAGGATGTCAAAATACCTACAATCGGATCTGCATGTGTCCCGTTAATTTCTTCTACCTTCATTAGCTCCTATCCATTTTTCTACCTGACAGTACTACTACAAGTGCTGCATTTCAATATTGCACGTATTTGGACGTTTCACAATACTTCTTTTCTCTACTTTTCCCTGTCTGATGCATTGTGTAGCGGAAGGGCTTATACTGTAGTTTTCAGTATTGTGTTGTAGTGTTTTCATTATTTTCTGGTAAGTAAAATTTGCTTCACATATAAATACATATATTGTATTTATATATGAGAACCGGGAGGAAGTGACAGTACTTTGGAAAATGGTAGTATGAATCATTCTAAGCAAAATAAGTTCATTGACCATCTGTCTTGTTCTCAGTGATTTGAGAACTACAGGTTGTGAACCATTTTCGACATTCTTTTGCTTAATGCTCACGTTATAGAGGAAAATTGGAAAAAATAAAATTATTTTAAGATTATTTAGGGAAATTGGATGGCAACACTGGCATTGCTGCATATCATTGGAAAGGTCATTCCGTCACCATTCAAATAAGCTGACGCCTGTAGCATAACTGCAGGGTGAGCAGTAAGCAACACATTAGTCTTTAAAAATGGTCCACAATTTGCAGCTCTCAAACCGTTGAGAATAGGAAACATAATCATATGAACTTCTTTGCTTAGAATCAGCCATACTTCCATTTCCCCAAGTTTTGGCACTTCCTCCTGGGATATCGTGTATTGTATGTGTAATAGGCGTCTATGTATTCGGATAGATGGAAGATTGTTCCGTTATTTACATGAGTCGTTAACATACGGCAGGGCGCAAAATTTCAAAGTCAGACACTTGCACTCCAAAAATAATGTTCGCCAGTATTTCTCACATACAAATTACGAGAGGTCCCTCTGCCAAAGGGCCTTTGGTTTGACAAAGAAAGAGATTACATCAAGGCATAAAATTTCAAAACCAGTTAAATTCAGGAGGTTGAGAAAGGAGGGGCGAATTACAACGTTGTGAAGACTTCCTTTTTCATGTCCATTGTGAAGACTTCACATTCCGTGTTTTCTCTCACTCAGTAATAATTATTTTCGTACGAAACAGAAACTGCGCAGCCCCGTGAGTTGAGACAGAAATCATTCCTACTGAACACTGGTCGCCAGCTCTAAATTTCTAGTCGCCAACAGCGACCTGACGACTTAAAATTTTGCGCCCTGCATACGGCATTGTTGTCAGAGGGCACTGCTTTTACATTAAATTTCTTGCATGTGCATACCAAAATGATAAGTTGTACGTAATCAAATGTGTAACAGCCGTCGTGTACATCGAATGGCACTACGTAATGTTTTAGTTGGTATGTCATGTTTTGACTAGCCTAGTCACCGGAAGAAAAAACGTGCTGTACTCTGGTGGATGACACCTCGATACCTATTGCATATAATAATAATAACTACACATATGGAAAACAATGGATTGTACATCTAAATTCATCGTACTTTTTTATTCTCCCTTGTACTTTGTTATGACAATATACGAGGGTCGTCAGAGAAGTAAAGAAGATTTCAGCTAGGCTGTCACTGCTTGCTTGGTTAAATAAAAACTAAAGATATCAGCACAAAACTTTATTTAGAAAGCCACATGACCTTACTCTACATTTCTATGTAATCGTCATAGTTGTCAAGACACTTGTTATAACATGGGACCAGTTTTTAAATGCCGATGTTATACTCACCTGCTGCCAAAGATTTCAGCTAGGCTGTCACTGCTTGCTTGAGTAACCGAGGTACACTGTCACTAGTTCATGGAAGAGCGATTGTGAAATTGTGGAAGAGATTCGTGTACCGTGCTCTAAGTGAAAGTCTGTTTTCCTGAACTTCTCTTCGACTCTTTCTTTCAATTCTTCCGTAACAAGTGATGGTCCTCCACTCCGATCTTCGTCTCGCACGTTGGTCCTTCCTTGATTAAACGTAATTGCATCATTTTCTCACGGATGACTTATTTATTGCACTATCACCATAAACATTCTTTATTTGCCTATAAATTTCAAAAGGTTTAACTTTTTGCGCGTTCAGAAAACGAATAACACTCCGTACTTTCACATTTGGCGGGATTTTATATTGGCGCCGCCATTTTGAATCGCTGCAGAAACAAGTAGTGTGACCACACAACATTGGGACTCGGCTCATACTGAAGTGAATGAAAGAGCTAACTGCCGCATACGGGATCGCAGTGATGAGGGCTCGGCACCGCACGATGCGCAATCTTTCTTTACTTTCTGGACGACCCTCGTTTTTTCAGTTTTCATTTTCCTTTTCAAATCACAACTATCATTTCACTAATCTTGTACAATAACATAGCAAAACGGGAAATAGACTATGCCTACTGATTTACTGCTCATATACTCTGGTAAGTCTGAAAGTAATGCAGAAAAAACCTATACCTGCCCTCCCAACTTCAACCAATAACAGCACATAAGCACTGGAGCAGACTCTATTTAAAAAAAAAGTGTAGTGACTCTTTAGATAAGTAGTAATTTCCTTCTTCCAAATTTTTGTTAGAATCTGCCACTGACTATAAAGGTGTTGATTTTGAAAAGCCATTGTACAACGTTGCTTTTTTAAATTTTAACCATTGTAAAAAGATAGATAATAAAACAAGCAATATAATAATGATTAATATATGTATGTTGTGGATTTTGCTTTAAAACTTGCACTATCTGTTTCAGCTGTTTGGAGGCCTGTTGATTGGTGTTGGTTTGTACGCTTTCGTGGACAAATGGCAGGCAACAGGATGGGTAAAGGTAGAGACTGTGTACGATATAGTGTTGAACATTTCCTTGGTGATGATCATCAGTGGGGCCATAATTTTCATCGTCAGCTTTGCAGGTTGTGTAGGAGCCCTCAGGGAAAACACCTGCTTACTCAAATTTGTAAGTACTGGTTTGGTATAAGGCACACCAACAGACAAATTCTTAATTTAATCTGTATTGAGCCCAAGGCCTTAATAATCAAGGGCTTATCTAGTAAGTGATGGTATTTTTTATAAATAACCGTACAATACCATACATCTCTCTTGAGTTTGATTTCGACCTTTCAGTTACCTAGATTTAAAGTTATTTTGTTACTACAAAACTTTTTTTTTTTTTTTTTTTATGCAGATTGTAGTTAGTATTTTCAGATTAAGTATTCATGATTTTTATGAACTACCGGAAAGGAATTTAAAGGGATAAATCAGATTAAGCTCTTTCAGATAGGTTCAACAGTCGGATGTGTTTCGAGCTAAAATGATAAGTTTTTTCCAAAATACATTTTTGATATTCTTTGTCATATGAACCTAATTATTAATTTTCTTCCTAAGTACGAGGACAAGTTAAAAGTGCTTTTACGCATCCTTCCGGAGGTAAAATATCCCCCCATTCGGATCTCCGGGAGGGGGATTTCTTGGGAAGGACTATTGGACAAGAAAGTAATAATGGGGGGAAAGACAGACAGAGGAAGAAAGACAGGAAAGAGCAAAAGGTTTAGGATAGGGACATGGAACGTACGTACTATGTTACAGGGAGGAAAATTAGAAAATCTTAAAGAAGAAATGAAACAAAATAATTTAGATTTGGTAGGCGTTTGTGAAGTTAGATGGGAAGATAATGGGGTATTGAACAGCGAAGGATATAGAATGTTTTACTCAGGTAATGAAAAGGGCGGTCATAATGGCGTAGGAATAATTCTTGGAAAGCGCTTAAAGGAGAAGGTAGTGAAAGTAGAATTTATTGATGATAAGAGTTATGATGTTAAGACTTAAAGGGAAAACGAAGGATCTAGTGGTGATACAGATATATGCACCGACGACTTCGCATGCAACTGAAGAAGTAGAGGAAAATTATGAGAAAATAGAAGAAATTATAGAAAGGGAGAAGAAGAGTGCATGCATAATTCTAATGGGAGATTTCAATGCAGTTGTGGGAGAAAAACAGGAAGGTAGTATCGCAGGCAAATATGGATTAGGCGAAAGAAATAAAAAGGGAGAGGGACTGGTGAATTTCTGTAGACAGAATTCACTAGTAATTGGGAACATTGGTTCAATCAGCACAAGAGAAGAAGATATACGTGGAAATCATCAATAGACGGCGGAAGATATCACATAGACTATGTTATGATTCAGGACAGGTATCGGAATAGCTTAAAGAACGCGAAGACCCTTCCTGGGGCTGATATTTTCTGTGATCATAATCTTGTGCTGGCCGAAGTAGATATTCAGCTGAAAAATGTAGGCAGAAGAAAAGTAGGTAACAAAGTGTTGAATACTGAAAGGTTGAAAAACGAGGAAATGAGGAAATCATTCCGTTGAAAAAATTGAAGAAAAATGTTCAAACGAGGAAAGGATAGGCGCAGGTAGTAACGCACGGTGGGAACATATTAAACGTTGCTTAGGCTGCAGAAGAAGCAGTAGGTTACCGCAAACACAAAACTGCTAAGAAACCATGGGTTAGAGAGCAGATGTTGCAGAAAATGAGGGAAAGGAAGATGTGGAAACAGGTTGATACAGAGGAGGGCAGAAAGATGTACAGAAAGTTAAATAATGAATTACGAAGAGAAACAGACAGAGCGAGAGAAGAGTTTAAAAAAAATGCGAGGACATAGAAGAATTAGAAAGAGTTGAGAAATATGAGGAAATGTACAAGGAGGTGAAATCTATGGAATTTCGGAGGAATGGGAAGGTAGTCAGCGAGAGAAATGAGGTAATAGGAAGGTGGAAAGAATACGTTGAAGACTTATATGAGAGTACGGATAGACCGTGTAGCCTAAGTAATGTTGAAGTAGAAAATGAAGTAGGCGAGGATGACAAAGGATTTAGTATTCTTCAGGATGAGTTTGAAAAGGCTATATCCGAGATTAGGAATGGAAAGGCAACCGAAATAGATAATACCTAGTCTAGCCATAAATACTTTCACAAATTTTTGGCTTTGACTGTAGAACCTGTTGTGCAGGTGGCAAGGTACAATTTAGCTCAAGGTCAGCCCTGGCCAGTGTGTGTCGAACAGGGAAAGAGAACGGGTGGATCTGCTTCGCTTAAGCATGGAGTGGGGTGAGTACGAAAATAGAGTTGCAGTGATTGCCCTACATAAGGGTGGAAATTCACCAAGTGAGATTTTCTAACTGCTCAGACATCTGAAAATCAGCAAAAGATTTGTTTACCGGACAATCCAGCGGTTTACTGAGACCGGCATTGTACCTGACCGGCCAAGGGATGGTCGTCCTCGCAGTGTGAGAACAGTGACAGCTGTTAAAGCAGTGGCTGCTCGTGTGCGGCGAAATCCACTCCGGAAGCAGAAGATCATGACACGGGAGCTCAACATGGCCCCAAGATCAATGTCCAGGTTACTTTCTGAAGACCTGAAGGTCAGAGCTTATCAGCGGAGCACGGGGCATTTCTTGACACCACAGGTGAAACAGCAGAGGAAACTGAAAGCAAGACAGCTCCTAGAGCGGTACGCCAACAATGGACATCGGCAAATCCTCTTTACCGACGATAAAATCTTTACCATTGAAGAGAGCTTTAACGCCAAAATGATATGATATATGCGGCAAGCTCTCGAGAAGCTTGTGGGAAAGTTCCTAAGGTTCAGAGAGGTCACCACCCCTCCTCAGTCATGGTTTGGTGGGAGTGAGCTATGAAAGCCACACCAGACTTCACTTTTGTGAGCAAGGTGTAAAAACAAGTGCCAGGGTATATGTGGAAACTGTTCTGGAGCCTATTGTGAAGGACTTGAGTGACACCATGTTTAACAATAATCACTGGACCTTCCAGCAGGATTCTGCGCCAACTCATAAGGCAAGGATGACACAACAGTGGTTGGAGGCCAATGTACCAGATTTCATTTCCAGTGCTGAGTGGCCTTCTGGTAGCCCGATTTAAACCCTCTGGACTACAAACTGTGGGCAGTGTTAGAAGACATGGTCTGCAAGAAAAGACACCCTTCACTTGAAAGTTTGAAGCGTTCCTTGGTGGCAGCAATGGCGGATTTTCCGATTGATACTCTCCGTACTGCAATAGATGACTGGTCCAAGAGACTCAAAGCCTGTGTGCGTGCTGATGGTAGACATTTTGAAGTTTGATAGGTGCCAATTGTAAAGAATGTATGTGGTTATAACATATTAAAAGAAAATTGAAAAATTTGAAACCGTATTTCATATATTCACAAAATAGTGTGTGACAGAATTTATGGCTAGACTAGGTATACCAATCGAATTCATTAAAAATATAGGAGACAAGGGAAAAAAAGAATTGTTGCGACTATGCAATGAAATATATGAAACAGAAGAATGGCCAAAAGGCTTTCTGAAAACGATCATGATACCGATGGCTAAGAAATCGAACCCAAAGAGATGTAAGGATTATAGAACTATTAGTCTCATATCTCATGCAGCTAAAATTCTACTCCGAATACTGAATAGAAGGTTATATGAAAGAACAAATAAAGATGTTGAGGAGGAGCAGTTCGGGTTCAGAAGAGGCAAGGGTACAAGAAATGCAATTGGATTATTAAGGGCGATCGGTGAAAGATTTATAGAAAAAGGGAAAGAGGTGTATGTTGTATTTATTGATCTAGAAAAGGCTTTTGACCGCGTGAATTGGGAATTGTTGTTGGGAGTTCTAACGAAGATAGGGTTGGAATGGAAAGATAGAAGACTCATAAGAAACGTACACATGAACCAACAAGTAAGTGTTAGGATAGGGGAAGAACTGACGGAAGAGAGCACAATTGGAAGGGGAGTTCGACAAGGATGCTGCCTCTCGCCAACACTATTTAATGTATATCTAAAAGAGATAGTGAAAAAGAGCCTACATGATGATGATGGCATTTCGGTAGGAGGTAGAATGATTAGATGCATAAGATTTGCAGACGATATGGCGCTTGTTGCAGAATCTGAAAAGAAAATCAATAAAATAACAGAAAAAATGAGAAAGGGCTTTGAAGAATATGGGATGAAAATAAATGTTAGAAAGACAAAAGCCATGGTGATTGGAACTAAGGGGTCTGTATCAAATATAAAAGTAGGAGGGGAGAAAATAGAACAAGTGAATAGTTTTCGATATCTGGGTAGTATTCTTAATAATAATATGAAGTGCGAACGTGAAATAAAAGCAGGGATAGGAATGGCGAAAGAAGCCTTTAGGAGGAGGAAAAGT
The DNA here is from genome assembly GCF_964235325.1 of Thermobia domestica. NCBI lineage: Eukaryota > Metazoa > Arthropoda > Insecta > Zygentoma > Lepismatidae > Thermobia > Thermobia domestica. The sequence continues at coordinate 211,341,252 of NC_137465.1, forward strand.
CTTGTTTTGTGGGACCTTGAATAAAGAGTTGAGAAAAAGACTCATAAAATGCTTCGTGTGGAGTGTTGAACTTTATGGGGCGGAAACGTGGACATTACGTAAAGGTGACGAAAATCGACTGGAAGCCTTCGAAATGTGGGTGTGGAGGAGAATGGAAAGAATTAGTTGAGCGGAAAACGAATGAGAGAGTGTTAGAAATGGTGGGTGAGAAAAGAACACTTTTAGATATTATTAGGAAGAGGAAGAGAAACTGGTTGGGACATTGCCTAAGAAGAGATTGAAGGACGTCCTAGAGGATATGGTGGCGGGAAAGAGAGGGAGGGGCGAAGGAGACTACAATTAATGGATGATATTAAAACAGAAAGATCATTCGCGAAGACGAAGAGGTTAGCGGACGACCGTGGAGTATGGAAGCTTCTCAGCTACGGCAACTGACCTGCCAATAAAGGCAGAATACCTATGATGATGACTATTTCCACAATTCTATGCTTAAGAGCCTGCATTACTAAAAATAATACAAAATATACCATTTTTCTTTTGCTTGATTATTCATCAGTGAAAGGAGATAATGAAATGAAAGTCATCACAATCATAGATAATGCTATTCTACAACAGAAAATATGAACCTGAAGAATGTTCAGTGTTGCCATCCATAGAAAATACAGTGTTGCCAGAAAACCAATTTCCCTAAAATCTAAGTTAAAGCAGCGAGTAGAGGAACAAACTCAACTGCATTTGGTTACGTATCATATTGTTTTGGTTTCCTGTGAACTACTTTTTAAGTAATAGTTGTATTTAGTTTGTAATAAACAAAATAGTTTTAACATACAATTATTAAAACTAAATAATAATGTTAATTAAAAAGTAGTTCACAAGAAACCAAAACAACACGATACGTAATCAAATGCGGTTAAGTTCATTCCTCTATTCATATTCTTAACTTAGATTTTAGGGAAATTGTTTTCCTGGCAATACTGTAATTTCTATGGATGGCAACACTGAACATTCTTCAGATTCATATTTTCTGTTGTAGAATAGCATTATCTATGATTGTGATGACTTTCATTTCATTATCTCCTTTCACTGATGAATAATCAAGCAAAAGAAAAATGGTAAATTTTGTATTATTTTTAGTAAGGCAGGCTCTTAATACAGATTTTACAATTTTGGTATGTAACAATATTTAAATTAGCCGGATTCTGAATCTTCTGTAATATGTTTTTTTTTCTCCATATAACAATGGTTTCTTTTTTCTGTCCTCGTATGTATCTTAAACCTTTTGTTTTTTTGTTTAGCTGCTTTCCGCGTAGTGTCACGGTTGCTTCCTGACGTTGTTCTACATCACTTTGCATGTATATCACCTTCATTTTTCCCCCCTACCACTGTAAGTTGGAGAATTTTGAATCTCATACGAATCAATAAGATTCCTGTTTGCTGTTTGAATTCTTAACATAAAATCTTTTACCGTTTACAATTTTTGACCTTCTAGTTACCGAAAACCCTTATTGTATGTACGCGAATAAGAGGCTGGAATTCTTGAGGCTTGAGGCGCGAATTCTTAGGCCATTAACTGTAATTTAAAAAAAAAAAAAAAAAGTACTTTGATTACACTTGCATTATTAAGATCCTACCATCATACGGATTAAGATGCGAGTTTCAGACGTACACTCGATTAGTCTTTCAGAATGGTCAGAAATATCGCTTTTAATTTCTTCTTTTAAGCAAAATAAATACGATTTTAATAATGAATTTTTCTTTAAAAAATACCTTTCGACTTAAATCAGTCAACACTGGTCCCAAGCGACCTCAAGTTTTGAATGCATGTGCAGATACCATATGGGGCAAAGATACCTTGCAAGTTTGGAGTAGTTAGCGAGAGTGACACCATATCTTGGATACTGGTATCTTTGTCTCATATACTGTAAATGCTTCAAAACATGAGGTCATTTGGGACACCATTTAATATTATTCAATTGAGCTAATTTTTCTCGTGGGTTACTTTGATCTGATATGGAACCAAACAAGAGGGTGAGACTAAAAAAGAAAAATTAAGAAGTCGAAGAATAAGGACCACCCTAATGTATATATTGTTAACGAACTGTACGTCAAACTGCAACAGGGAATTCCTTACAACAAAATAAGAAAAAAGTTCATATGGATCTGTGGACCAAACGGCATAGTTTCATCACCGTGTGCGTGGGTTTCCTTGGGGTTCTCTCGTTTCCTTCCACTTTCTTCATTCCACCATTTCACTCATTTCTCATCATCAACCTCTCCTTCAGCCGGCATAACCGTGGGACGTAAAACTCAAAGATTTTGCATAGTTTCAGAGCTAAGTCCATCCAAAAGCTTCGAAATAGTACGTTGCAACGCACGTTATTTCGAAAACGAGAAATCTTAGAATAGTGATCCATATCAACATAAAGGAAGGCACACATACGCCATCCAGGAATGTATTTCAGCAATAAGTAATGTGTGCGCAAGGGATTCCCTACAGACTTCTTAGAAATGTTATGAACTAAAGGTGGATCCAAAGTAAGCCTTGACAACAGAGAATAGGTGATGCGCAGCGGTAAGTCGAAAGTGTTAGGGACTGCCAGTTTCACGGTTCGGAATAACGTGTGATGCGATGTATTATTTCACGTATAGCTCGCGCTATTTTACACGTATGAACGTGTAAAATGTGCACTTTTGAATGACGTATGTGCAGCTTTCTTTACACCAACCCATAGTTTCTCGTGTTCGAAATAACACGTGTTGCAACGTAGTTTTTTTTTTTTTTTTTTTTTTTATTGTTTTGTTTTTCGCTTTTGGATGACCCTAGCTCTGAAACTATTGTAAAGTATTTTTTTTTAGGGAGAGTAAACTATACACGGGAACGTGTTTTTTACTACTAAATTGTATTATAATTTGTTGTGCTTATAAACATTTTGATACAAAATTATTTAATATAAATAATTTGTTAATAATTGGGTAGAGAAAGGTATTTTAAGATCTGGGCAGTCTAGGAAAGGATCTCTACAGAGCTCCCAGCGAGCTAGGTGGAATGGATTAACCCATAATAGCCCAGGTTTTCCAACTGTCGATTATCTTGCGTATTCTACCACACTACACATATTTTGTAAACAAAATGCGGCTGTTTTCGATTTTTGTCTTGGCATTTCCCCAGGGGGATCCGTTACAAAATGGTAACGCTGTGCTAATACAATATCAATTAAACTTTATTTCATTGGGATTCTGCGTTATGGTAACTTTGGGCTAATAAAATATCATTGGAAATGTGGCTATTGTATGAGTTTATTCCGCATGTGTGATACTACAAAGGTACTGCAGAAGCGTATTCCTCTATGAACGATACAGGTATTAATACATACATATTACATAAAGATTTTTAATAGGAAACACAAAATTTAATTGTTCTCATTATCTTATTTCAAATGTAAACTTGCATTTTACAAAATAAAAGAATAATAAAAATATCAAATAATTATCGCAAAAGGAACTACAGGAAGCATGCACAACACTTCTATTTCTGGTGATAAGGGTGGAAGCAAGAGATGCAAAGCCCAGCACCACACTTTACACAACATGTGCAACAGAAACCATCTTTCTTTCCAACTTTGAATATCTTCTTATATGGTTGATTGGTTGTACTGAATTTTCAGTAGAGGCAACAGTAACTGTTGTCTTCCCATGGAGAAACCGAAATAACGTTATCAATGATTTTGAAATCAGAAAATTCCTTTCCTTCTTTTTTACTTCCCTTATAGAAATGATTTTGCAGTCTTTAGAAACATGATTTTCCCTTATATTCCTGGTAGAAGATTATCCACATTTTTTAAAGTTTGATAATAAGTTCACGTTTGTGAATAGCTTGCCAAAATGCAAATGCAAAGATTATTCTCATTGGGTAACGAAACATGGTAGCTGAAGGCTTGCCAAATATTTTGTCACAGTCATCACTCTGGTTTTGTTTACCTTGTTATATATCAAAGTTATCCAGATTACCATTGAATGTATTCAGACACCATGCTTTGAATCCAAATCTAGTCGGCTTTCCCCTAATAAACTGTTTACAGGAATGGCTGGCACAATAGGTTATCATTGATTCATCGAAATTAGGTGCTGAACAGGAATAACGTGTTTCATAAAGTTATTTTGTAGTTTACTTATTAGTAGGCGCAGTTTCTACATTTTGTCGGATCTACCTACCTTGTTATTACCTGGAAAACCCAGAAAACGCATTATCTGCCGGACCCTGTTGCGCCTCATAAAATCATATACAAGTTGATTCCGCATATCTAAGTGTTATTCCCAGTAAAAGCGACATCCAGGAAGTGGATTATACCCAGACACACAAGAATCCTCAAGAAACACTTGAATTCGTCTTTTTAAATATTTGGATCAGGGCAGTTTCTGAATTCAGTATTCAGTATAACGATGACTCTCTCCTACCATCAAATCAAACAGCTCATTATTATTATTATTATTATTATTATTATTATTATTATTATTATTATTATTATTATTAATATTATTATTAATATTATTATTAATATTATTATTAATAGTAATAAAATAAATGGTAAAGATGGACATAAGGCAATATTAGTCGATGACGAATTTCTTTCCGACCCTCAATTGATATCTGAAGCCATGGCTAAACATTTTGCAGCTGTTTATCATAAAGATGATATTAATGTGAATGATAATAATGATACTTTTATGGCTAGTCAATTTTGTAGTGATCAAATATTTTTTTCTACTAAACAGGTAATAGATGTTATTAAATCTTTAAATGCTAAAGCTTCTGTAGGTCTTGATCTAATTCCGATTTTTATAATAAAAGGTATATCTGATATAATTGCACCAATTTTGACATCATTGTTTAATTGGAGTTTAGCATCTTGTTTCTATCCTAGTGTATGGAAGACTGTTGTTGTTACTCCAATTCCAAAAACTGATGGTAGGTCTGTAACTGATTATAGACCTATTTCTATTCTTGATGTAATACCAAAAATTTTTGATCAGCTTATTTACAATTATCTTTATAGTTCTGTTGAACATTCTATTATACCTGAACAGTATGGCTTTTTAAAGGGTAAATCAACTGAACTAAATTTGAATAAATTTCTGACCTTGGTTTCTCCTGTTGTATATAAACGTGGTCAAGTTGATACTATTTATTTTGATTTTGCTAAAGCCTTCGATAAAATATCCCATCATAAGCTTCTTAATAAACTTCATTTCTTTGAAATCTCCAAATCCTTGATTCACTGGTTCGCTTCTTACTTGTTTGATCGTAAATTCGTAGTTAGATATATGGGTTCTAAGTCATCTGTTTTCAAGATTTCTTCGGGTGTTCCTCAAGGATCCAATTTGGGTCCATTATTATATTTAATATATGTGAATGATATTGGTAATTATTTGAAATGTCCTTTTTTACTGTACGCTGATGATCTCAAGATATTTTCTGAAATAACTTGTAATCAGGATCACCTTAAATTACAAGATGATATTACTTCAGTTTACCAATGGTCTGTACAAAATTTACTTCCATTAAACAAGAATAAAACAAAAAGTATAGCGTTCTCCAGGAAAACGAATATATCGTATTTTTCTTATTCAATAAATCAGTATAGAATACAACCTGTTTCAATTAACAAAGATTTAGGTGTTATGATTGATTCTAAATTACTTTTTGACCATCATGTTTCAACCATGGTTTCCAAGGCTAGAAGGAATCTGGGACTCATCAAATGGGCTGCTAGAGATTTTAAGGATATTACAACTTGCAAAATTTTATATTGTGCATATGTACGTTCCCACTTGGAATTTGCTAGCTTGATTTGGAACCGTAACCTCATTAGTATTACTCAAGTTTTGGAGTCAGTCCAGATTTCCTTCCTGGCCTGGTTAAAATATAAATTTAAACTATATGATCTGCCCAATAGGGTGATTCTCGCTAGATTGGATTTACTTGCTCTCGAAGTTCGTCGTAATTTAAGGCAAATTAAATTTATTCATGATATAATACATGCGAAACTGAACTTAATTGAATATTTGTTTATTAAAGTTCCCTTGTATAAATCTAGACTTTACCGTCCTATATTGTGTAATAGCAATTTAGTTGGTTCGCCATTATTTATTTGTGTTGACAACATAAACAAAAAGTCACTCAAAATTGATTTTTTTGATTCGAATTTTTTGGCGCTTAGAAAACAGTTTTTGGATTGTTATATTTAATTAAAATACCTAATTTAACCCTTTTTTGTATATTGTCTATTGAATTTTCTTTTTTTTACCCATATGGTGTATATTTGTTCATGTGTTTTAATTTTTTTTTTTAAATTTGTTTATTTCATAATCTATTTATGTAAATTTTTAGTAATACATCTTACTTGATTGAATGTTTATTGAAATGAGGATATGTTTGTAATTTTATTTTGTAATTTAGTTTGAATTAAACTTGTGTTAATGTTCTTCCCTTTGCTTTTCTTGATTGTCATGATTTCATGTATTTTAATTTCTTTTGTTTTGTTGTATTTTTTTCCTGTAATATTCTATTGTATATAATTGTATATATGACCATTATGGCTTCGGCTGTGGTCGTAATTTCTCATAATAAATAAATAAATAATAAATAAATTATTATTATTATTATTATTATTATTATTATTATTATTATTATTATTATTAAAAACCTCGAACAGTTCAACTGGTGAGAAATCAGAGTACTTTGTAAAATTACTTTCTAGAAAGACAGTATTTGACTTTTACTAGATCTTTTTCCTTCTTTCGGAAAGAGCTATTTGATGGCAAATGTACTGTTGTTATTTGTATTACTACAGAGAAGCTTTTGTCCATTCAATGAAGAGCTTGGAATCTGTGAAACAATGTCAGATCCATGTAAAGGGGTACAGGTCTTGATAGCAGCCCAATGTTCATCAAAACTACAGCTTTGAGATTGAGAACAATCGATCTATGAACTTGAATTTATGTCGTCTGCTGGCAATCCATAATAATATTTGATCCGCACTCACCTCCTAATCTTAAGTTGTTTGTAAATACTTTCTTAGCACCTAAAGAAAGTTGGCGGAAGCTAAGATTGCCCAGCAAGCCTCCATCTTCATCACCGGAGTCTTCATCGGAAGGAACATGGGACTCTGGTGGCTCTATATATTTGGTAAAGGCTCTTCTTTCAATAGTTCATCAACAGCTACGGAAAGGATCAATCCTCCGCAAGAACAAGAGAGATATAAACGAGATCAATTACGTAGCCTTAATTGGTAATAAAAGTAAAATGGAAGATAAAGAGAAGTGAGGGAAAATTAGGGTAACATTTGTGGAATTTACATAATTCATATAAAATCTTTTAAACTACGTTCTACCTACATTGTAAAATTATTACTTTTATAACACGGTGTTTTGCTCTAGTTGACGCGGTAAAAAGCCCAGCGTTACCAAATGGTAACACTTAAAAACAATCGATTACAGAGAGTACGAAAATGAAGATTGATTAATCGTGATACCATTACATAATTTAATGATGTATTATAAATAAAAATTTGAAAGAAAAAGGCATAGGAGAAAACAAAAAGCAAACATACTCCTCCGTGTGAGTCATTTTTGAATTCTTACAAAGACCAACAAAGGAGAGTAGTTCACTGACACAAATATAAATTTGACACCGTTCTCTCTGTACCACTACTATTTCCAGTCATCCTACACCACAACGCAAAAGGCACTTCTTTAGTGTTGCATACCTAACATTTTTTAAAAATTAAAAAAGATGCATATGTTTTACGTTACCAAATGGTAACACTGGATTAAAATGGGTTAAGGATTTTTAATGCTCCACGTGAACAGAGGGAGTTTAAAAAACCACAAATCTCTACGCAAGCTGGGTGGCTGAGGTTAGGAGTTTTACAGAGTTTTGAACAAACTAAGTGGATAGAAAAGGAAACCTAGAGTTTCGAGGAAGCTAAAGGCTTTGGGTTAAGTTTCTCTCAAAGCTTTAAGCTGAGAGAGTGGGTTTGGCTAGCTAAAGACTAATGTTAGTTTCTGAGATCTTCCTGGTTTTATATTTGCTTTAGTGTGGCGGTGGCACTGCTGGTCCTTTTTGTTACATAACTACTGGTATTGCTGGTGTATTTGTTGTTTTCCACTGTAGTAGGACGCACATGGTGTTGTTTGTAAACAGATCCATTTGCGAGATGTTACACTATTTACTTTGACCCACAGGTCCATATGAACTTTCTCTCTTATTTTGATGTGAGGAATCACTTCTTACAGTTTGTCGTATAGTTCATTAGTACCCTTTGAAAAATTTGTAAAACTGAAGACGGAACTAATCAACAGTTTGAAATACCTTATTGATCTATTGAAATGTTTAAAAAATATTAATATTTTATAAATATGTAAATATACACAGTGTAGATATATACTTAATGTCATTGTACTAGAGAATCTAGAACCAATTGAAGTTTTTTCCTTTTTATAATAATAATAATAATAATAAATCTAGAGTGCTTTCATTGGAGAAGAGTTGATTATTAAATGCATCTCATCTGACTTTTCTTTTGCAGTATTCGTTGTGCCTTTTGATTTTCTTTCTGCTTGAGATGGCCATCGCCATTATGGGCTTCGTGTTTCCTCATGCCATGCAGTCGATGCTGGAAGAATCTTTCACTGACAAAATCATTCACAGTTACCGCGAGGATCCCGACCTTCAGAATCTCATCGATTTCGCACAACAAGAAGTAAGTTCAAACCTTAATATTGTTAGGTATTTCTTATCTAAACACAAAACGTTTAACCAAAACTATATTTTATTATAATTCATTTTATTTAGAATTGTACGTAAGGTGATATAGTAGAACAGAGAGCTTCGCTGCATGATAGCTTATCTCAACCAACTTAAAACAATTTTTAATATGAAGTGACGTAAAGTAAAAAAAACGCAGTTTTTTATTTCAAGTACGTTAGATATCCAGAAAGGTGCTACAAGATCTACATTTAAAAAAAAAAAAGTAAATACCTTAAATTTTTAATTTTTTTTTCAGAGGGAGTACACTAAACAATTCTTTCAGTGCTGAGGGTCGCGCTGGCTCAGTGGTAGAGCGTTCCCCTCTGGTGCATGGGGTCCCTGATTCGATCCCAGCTCGTGCCAGGTGAACTTTGTGATAAATAAACACCATGAGCTTGAGTTTCCTCGGGGTTCTCCCACTTCCTTCATTTCTCATCATCACCGTCTCATTTAGCTTAACCAAACTCGTATGTGGCTAAGTAGTTAGCGTACGCGCCTTTGGTGTGGGAGAGAGACCCGGGTTCGTTCGATTCTGACGGGACCTCATGGGGTTCGGATTCAACGTTAATCAGTAGGTCCAACGTCTGATGTAGCCTCGCTGCTGAAAGGGACGTTAAACTGAAAATCAACTCCTTTAGCTTAGCAGGCATTATTTCTTTTAATGCTGAATTTTTCTAGGTGGTGAATATTCATAAGCTTACATGTTTATGAGTGAAATTCGTGCTGTTTTGATTCGTTGGGAATCATACTAAAAACGCTATTTGAGTTCATAAGATAAATTTGCCGTCTCCCTTAGCCTAAAAGACATAATCGTGAAACGTTAAACTGAAAAATTTCATTTTCGTAAGATAAATTTGAAATATTCTCATTTTCACCTTCGCCATTTAAATTTTATCTCAAGAAACACGTTGCTAGTTTGCTTTGGATTAAATTTCGCTTCCATATTTCACAAAGCGAGTGGAAAATTTGTAACAGGCGACTACATCCTCTGTACCAGGATTCTCGAAGTGATGTTTATGGGCTGTATCCAGTTGGCCTGCTACATTTTTTCAACTTATTTAGATCCCAGTATACCGTATTTACTCGATTATAATAATTTCCCATCTATTCCAAGTCACATTCTAATTTTTCACACCTCAAAATAAAATAATAATAATAACTCAAAGAGTGAAAAAGTGACTGGCTGGACCAGGATTCGAACTCAGGACTTCCGGCATACCGTGCCGATGCGTTAACCACTACGCCACTTCCCAGAATAGCCACTTATTTTCTCATTCTGGAGGTCATTGCTCTTATCTGAACCACATGGGTTGTACCACAGACTCCTGCTGTGATTGGACAATCCTGTGTCCACATACCGAGCACTTTATAATGGTTGTAATTTCATATATATACTAATGAAACGGCACATATGTTTTCTGCTAAACGTGAGTAGTCAGTTGACAACATGTTTGCAACCTCACCACTTTCCGTACCATCATTATCTTTGTTTTTTTTTGTTTTTTTTTTTTTTTTTTTTTTCCTAGGCGATGACATCCGTCTAGTCCATTAGAAAGCAGCATTTCTTGAGCAACTTTACGATGATTGGAGCGGCAATGAAGTTCCCATAAATATGCGATTTTAAGCAATATACCAAATTTAACATTTTTTTTTTCATATCTCCGGAATGATTTGAAATATCAAATTGCTGTAGACGACATTATGAACTTTATGTCTGTAAAAACTATCTAAGTGATTAGTGTGATACTTATGTAAACACTTCTTTTTTCTCGAAATAAAGTGCTGTGAAAAAGTTGGCCATTGGCTATAATGACAAGGATTGTAGTGTGTAGTTTTGATTGATTCGGTTGTTATTGAATAAGGAAATTAATTTTGTCTGTTTATTTCAGTTTCATTGCTGCGGCTTAAGCTCAGACGGCTACATGGATTGGTCGAAAAATGAATATTTCAACTGCAGTTCACCCAGCGCAGAGAGATGTGGTGTACCGTTCTCGTGCTGTATGAATATAACTGATATTTCGGTAAGTTTTCTTCATGCCACAACATGACAAGTTCCATTAGTTGATTTGGAAAGGAAGAAAAGTCGTAGAATTTGAACATGGCCTCGAGGAGACGAGGGGCTCGAGATTTTTCTTTGCTTACCTAACTTTAACGCAAGAATAGAGGAAGAAACGGAATAATAGGAAAAGTAATACAACCCTGTCACCCATTAAATATGGGCTTGACTCAGGCCCGTAGCCAGCCTGATTTATTAGGTGTAGGGGGCAGAAATGAAGACTGAGAGGGCATTCACAAAGACATCAAAGAACACCATAAAATTGTACATTTATTTATTATTTACAGAATCTCTATTTATTTTTGAATTATCCAAACCGTAAATTTTTGTTTCATTTTTGTGTGTTTAAGACTACCTCTTTGAGAGGTACTTTGTTTCATATCAATAATTAAAATTGAAATATTTATTTTTTAAACATTAGGACAAAATTATAGTAATTTTAGATTATATCAATACAAAATAGAAATATATGTTTTATTCAACGTTTGCACTCAATTTTCTACCTTCCAAAATAAGCGAGGCACTACAGTTTATCAATATTCACAACTAACGTTTGGACTATCGGTAACGAAAATCCCGAAAAAGTCACTAAATTCAGCTTTTGGGTTACGATTTTTTTCTCTGTACAAATATAAGTACAGGCTGGAAAATTTTGTTCTATAAAACGTCAAAATTCACCACCAAAAATGGTCAGCTTTAGACGTTACCAAATCGCAAGCAAAGGACGCTTCTAACGCATGCATGAAAATTCGGCCTAATTCGCACCCAAGTTCGCTCTTGAGAATGTTACGAAATTTTAAGATTTGATAAAGAAAAAGCCACGAAAAAGTAACGAAATTTCATTCTGAAATTTTAGTAGGCACCCTGACTATGATATTGTTGTTTGGAAGTGCACCTGGTATCCTTGAATGCTTGTCGTGTTTGCAGTAATAGGGTACGGTTTGAAATTCTTGAAATGGCTACAGGCAATGGAAGACATTTGGTGCATCTAGCGTGAAATATAATTTTACACAAAATTTTAATTGAAATTGAAGTAGAATTTAATTTGCTAAATATAATTGCAAGAATTTCACTAGTTTTGAGTCAGTTTGAAAATTCTCTTTAGCATTACTTTTAGAGAGGGCAAAAAACAATTGGAGGGGGGAAGCAGTGCTCTCTTAGCCACTCTTTGCCACGGACCTGGCGGAATTTGTGGTTTATATGGGAGATCCAGCGTGTAGTATTTTGTATTAGTTTTTTAAAGAATGGTAGCAAGTAATGCACTGTAAATTATAGCACGGAAAGTGACAGGTCATAAAAAATGAAGCACTAAACTAAAAACTTAGTGATATTTTGAAGGCAACATATAGTAAAAAGAAAGCGAACGATAAAAATAAAATCAATTTAAGGCATTTTATGCTTACCAAGCCTTGTCAGAATAGCATTCAAGGTCAGCAAAATGATTATTTTTTTAAAGGAGGTAATTGTTTGATATGAACTTCATTTAATTTTAGCCATAGAGAATAAGAAATACCAGAACGAACTGTCTTCTTACTCTGTAAAGCATGAATTTCAGTGTGTATATATTTCAACTAATATATGGAGACTTTATAAAAATGATCAGGATAAGATCAAAAATTAAAAGTACAAACAATCGGAGATAAGATTTTTTTTTGAAAGAAGTCAAAAGTTTTTGCAGAACCCTTTTTATCTGAAAAATTTTGAGCGTTTTTCAGTATTTTATTTTAAATGTATCACCAATTATTTATTCTTATTATTGCACATAAAGTCCTTAAGTATTGTATTTTGGAGTGACAAAAGGGATATTTCTACTGAACGTGATGGACAATGGATATTTATGATTTGCGGAATTGCTAAAATAATGTTCAGCAACAAAATATCGTAGTCGAAAGAGCAAAGTGTCTGTATTGACTGTATATTTAATCTATTTAACTGTAATGGAAGTACCAGTCACATTTTGTTCTGCGAAATTACTGTTTATCAGATTTAAGTATGAATGTAAAATATAGTGACTCCATGTGTCAAGAACTAAAGTGATCACGTAAAGTCTTGTTAGTTTATCATAGTAAAGAAAGTTTTATGAATATAGTAATAGTTACTAGCCTGGAGAGCTTAGATTATATATATATATATCGTCAATTTTTACGAACAGTATTCACGTAGGATTTTCGAACGGAATATTTGAGAGCTTATAGAAAAGTGTGCTTGAAGTGAGAACGTGATGTAAGCGTTCTTTTAATTAAAAATAATGAAAAAGAAGGGTTACTTTTGTGCATTTGTATCTATTTTAGTGATATATATATATATATATATATATATATATATATATATATATATATATATATATATATATATATATATATAATTACTGTGAATGTGAGCAATCTAAGAAACTCGCGTTGCAAGGTGCACGTGTCATATACCGGTAGCTTTGGGGCTGAAGAAGAGAGAAATTCACAGATTGACAATTACATTAGAGAAAACTAAAGTAAAATGTTTCTTTTGTGATGTTTACCGTATTTTCATGAATAAAATTGTGTACGTATCTTAAAATTGAATGTTTAAAAAGTTACGTTCGTATTTGTTGTATATTTCATATTCTGCCGTAATTACATTTATTCAGCTGTTTATTATTTTTTTTTCACATAGAGTGGTCTGCAGAATTTTATGTGTGGATATGGCGTGCAGGATTTGTCTGTGAGTATAAGTTATTAATTTATATTTTACTTTTTTTTTTTTTTTTACTTATTTTTATATTGAAAAAGAAATAGTACATGTAATGTAGTGCAATGAATTTATGCAAATTCAAGTATGCAGATCAAAATTATAAAAGAATACAAGAAATAAGATGCGTAAAAATGCATTGTGCGAAAGGCATCTCTTCATTCCAGGAACAATTATTTTGGATTTCCAGTTGGTGCATCGTCGTGGTCTAAAGGTCGTTGCTTTTTGATAGATTACACAACCACACGCCACAAAAAAAAAAAAAAAAAAAAAAAAAAAAAAAAAAAAAAAAAAAAAAACCTGTTCAGGGGACCCCAGGGTATGGATTCGATGTATTTTCTTAACAGAGAATCCAAACTGCTAAACCCCGAGGACGATCCATCGTGTCAATTCCTTTTTATGGGCGAAAAACTTGAGCGATTTTGGATAGGGAGGACACACGTTTTTCACCCATAAAAGAAGATTGACATGGTGAATCGTACTAGGGTTTCGAAATTTGGATTCTATGAAACAAATTACGTCGAATCTATATCCTGGGATCCGCTGGACGGAACTTTTGTTTTTCGTGTGTGGCTGTGTTATTTACAGGAATCTTTATGAAAAGGGGATACAGTGCCTCAATGGTTTAGCGCCATCTCTTGCTGCAAGATGTTCGGGTCATGTGAATGTGGTAGTGTCCATGAGATTCCTCGTGTTTCTCCCGTTTCCTTTTTCTTATTCTATCAATTACTTATTTTTGCGCAATACTTTCTGTATTATGTGTTATTTAAATTTACTGTATCAGAAGGAAGAAAACAGCATACTCAACTTAAACTCTATTGAACAATAGTTTATACATTTAGCAGATTAATGTTTTAAATGTAGAATTGATTTCTTTATATTTGTACATATTTTTGAACATTACCGCCCTTAAGCATGTCACATACAAAGTGTGATCCGAAAGTACTGTACGTGAATGTAATTGAAAAATGCTAACTATCGATGTTGTATCCATTTCAACTAGTAAGCCCGGTATCCTAAACCTATTGTACAACCAGTATCGAGTTTGAACGAGTTGTGACATGTTAGAGGCAGAAGAGTGAGGACGTGTGTCTGTCGCGCGCCAACGTTAGGTTTTGTTCTAACTACAAAAAAAGTGCCAAAGAAGCTCACGAAATGTCAAAATGAGTGTATGGCTATGAGGCGATGGCATTGAAAATTGTTTACAAGTGGTATGAGCGATTTAAAAGCGGCAAGGAGTCGGTTGAAAACGAGCAACAATCGAGACGTCCTTCGACGTCAAAAACGTGCAAAAGTGGCTCAAATGATATGTTCAAACAGGCGAATGACTATTCGAGAACTTTCCGAAGAACTAAAAATCTCGCATGGGTCTATGAAAAGCATTTTAACCGCCGATTAAATGGGCAAATGGCTTCCTTCTTCAGCACTAAAACGCGCCGTGCCACATCTTGCTTCTGATCCGCGAGTTTTTGGTCGACAAAAATATTCCCGTCTGTCTGCATTCGCTGTGTTCTCCAGATATAGCATCATGCGACTTCTGGCTCTTCGCAAACATTAAAACCGAGCCGAAAGGAAAACATTTTGACACCGTTCCTTACATTGAGAGAGTCACGACAGAGCAGCTGAACGCCCTTCCAGAAATGCTTCCAATCATGGATTGAACGTTGGGATAAGTGCGTTGCTAGCCAAGGACAGTGCTTTGAAGGAGATTAAATCAAATCCAATGTACGCTTATTACTTTGTTTCTAATTACATTATTCACCGTATTTTTTGATCACACCTCGTATGAGGGATCACATCTCTTGGCGAACATAATATCCGAGAAATGGGGGAAGGAAGCGGCCTGGGACCTGTATGTTAGGTACCATCCCGGCATTTTCCTGGTGTGAATGAGGGAAATCCTGAAAAAACCTCCTCAAGATGGCTGACCTGGAAAAGCTGTTATACCTTTTCGACCGAGTGTCCCCACCAGGAATTGAACCCGGCACAAATGTGTAATTGTAATAAGGATACTGATATACAAATTCGAATGTGAGTTTTTTTTTATTATTTTTTTATTTTTTTTTTTAAATACGAAGATTCGCCACTGAGGAAGGTGATAAGTTCGCTGAAACTGTTTTGGATCTAATAATGCACGAAACATATTTTGTAAGCATAAGTTTCTTAATTTAACATAAGAGTTAGTTATGAGGTAATTTTTGATTCACATAAAAAGCTTGGGATTACATTGGAGTAGAACTGGACAACAATTGTGTAGGTGTTTCCATAATATGAAAAATGTACTGTCAACTCTTAAGTTTAGGATTTCTGAAGCCAGGTAACAGCACCATTATAAATAAAATAGGAAAACGAAGTCTCCGCAGGAATTTTCTTTTGTGAAATTCCCACGTGCGACAGATTCATGCAAGTTTTCGTTTTAATGTTAACTCTTTCGCTGCGAAATTCGACTATAGTCGAATTGATGTAATTTTAGCCTTTGGCTGCGAGATTCGACTTTAACCCACAACGTCTATTTATGTGTATACTTGGATGAAATATTCAGCTTCAATCGCTCATCCCGTACAAAACATTTGATAGCGAGAATACGTTTTATCATAAAGTCAATTTATATATTTCAGACATAGAATTTTAGTGTTAATTGTCCACAATATTGCCCTGTGTGAATTTGAAATACTCACATCACGTTACTTTTGTATTTACATGACGTGTGATTGTGTTGGACAATAAAAAGACAATAATGTGAAGTGTTACGCCCATGTAAAGTGTCTTGGAACCAAATTTCAAGAAAATAAAATTTTCCATTTTTTGCCGGATCATTTTCTTTTCTTTTCTTTCTTTCTTTCTTTCTTTTTTTTTTTCAAGAATCACCTGAAAATTTAATTCCGCAGCGAAAATTTATTTGTAATTCTCGTTTCTTCACCATTACTCCTTCAAAAATTTGAAGATTAATCCAGTGTAGTTTCAAGCGTAGTTTGTAAAAATACAAGGGTGAAGAGTCCAAGATTATCAAGGTTATTCCTATATTTATATACGGAACATGGAGGCTCAGTGATAGAAGTCATTTGCAATGGAATTCGTATAATGAAGCATTTTTAAGAGAAAGTTAGTGATGACCTGTAAATTTAAACGAATCATTTTCCGGTAAAAGCGAGAAAAATCTTGGAGAACCCTAGTTCAGTGCTTGGTCCTAGGTTCGATTCCCTTCAGATTAAACAGAAGTAGGTTCAAATCCCATTTTAAACAGTCTGATATGACTTCGGTGTGAAAAGAAACATTAAACTCGAATCAGGCAATTGTAAACTTTCGAAAAAAAAAAAACAGTCATGCTGTGCTAATTTCAAAGTGAGGAAATTAGTGTTTCATGAAGCGGAACTCTTGGTCCCGGTGGAAGTAGTTGAATATTATTATTATTATTTCTTGGATATCGTTTGCATAACTTGACAATTTTCTTTTGTTTTCTCTGTATGCAGGTGGCAGAAGCAGGAAAGAAAGTGTGGACAAGTGGATGTATTGAAGTTGTAAGAGTGTGGGCAGAACGCAATCTATATACTATAGCAGGAGTTGCCCTAGGAATAGCTCTAGCACAGGTAAAATTAATTTTTGATATTGTCCATTATAAGAAGATGAAGGCAGTTTTGTAAACTTAAATATTCTTATTTAGTGTTTAAGTGGGTTTTGTTCATTATATACAATACATCCATGACTTACTTGTCACTATATCTCTGAAACCGATGGGATCAGAAACTTAAAATTTTGTACAAATGGTTTCGTTAACTCTCAGATTGTGTATGAGACGGGATTGGAGATAAAGGAAGGAGAGGGGGATCGTGAATCATTTTACACCGTTCATCATAAATATCATACATTGAAACTTGTAGAGATTCTTTAGCTGCTGATGGTTTCATTTCTGCTCTGTCACCCATTGTTATTGTGCTGTCAAGGTGTGAATTATGAACAGAGTTCTTACAAATCTGAAAATCAGGGGAATTCTAGAAAAGTAAGGGAAAACGAAATGGTAAGAAAAAGCCAGGGGAAAATGATACTTAACCTAGAAGTCAGGGAAAATTGGAGATTTTGCGTAAGAAATTTTCCCAATAAGCCGATAATTCAAACACAGGTGTCCAATGATGCAAATGAAGCAAGTCTGAAGCAGTCATTCTACAGGAGGTCGTTTCATGTCCGTGGTAAAGAAGTTTGAACTCACCTCGCCTTAAGAAAACCGTGATGCCACCAGCGATTGTGTTCCACGTGATATCCCTGTCTTGCAGCAATGATCTGCAGCGGAGTTTTTCTATTGCAGGAGACTGCGTCGAAGAAAACTTTGGTCCAAACGATCCCATTCCTTCTGAAAAGTTTTCCAAAGACTCTCAGTTGTATGGGATGTTTGCTTCTCATGGCCCGTTTCCACAAGGAAACCCACAAAAATCCATGGGAGAGGCATCGGGGGACTTAACAGGGATGTCTGTGAAGGGTATTCCATGAATGCCCGTTTCACGTGCCATCCGATCCATGTATGCCTGCGTGGACTTTGCTTATGACTGGATTCTTTGTCCTAGTGGATGACAACATGAGATATGTTACTGCCATAGAGACAAGGAATATCATGTCTGTAGAGTGGTTCCAAAATGTTCTGGTAATAGGCAGCATTGATTTTACCCTTTTTGTGTACTCTGCGCAATGGAAGCTTGCCGTTATAGCAGTAACCATCAACAACTATGAGCCCACATGGAAAACTTTCAGCATATTCACGTACCCAGTCAGATCGACCCCCCGCAATCACATGGACGATAGTAGGTGGCCCTTTTTCGTCACATCCCGACAAATGCATCCATGTTTCATCCAGTGATACTACATACTTTCAGCGAGCACCAGCCAGATAGCATTCGTAGAGCTTTCAGCTGTTGCTCTTCCTCTCCTGGCCATGAGAAACACACAGCTTATGAACTTGACCCTTGTGCTTCCGCACGAGTAGTAAATCTTGGCCTATGATGCGATATACAGTTGCGGGGGAACATTGCACTGCCTGTACAATCGCTCTTTATTCTACCGGGTTTTCACGTCGCACAACAACCGGGGGACACTTAGGCTTCCGATATGTTCGAGGTCCAATTTGATTGGTTCCAGCAACAGGTACGGTACACGCTTTTCGGCGATTCAATACTGCGTTGATAACCTTTCTTTGATACATGAAAGGCTTTCCTCTTCCACTGTTTAATTATCTGGTTATAACTATAACCAATGTCGGAAAGGGCACAGCTGTACCCCTCCCAGAAGACTGCGATTTTCAGTGCCATGTAACAACTAACGCACACACGGTCCGTCATCTTTGCAAGTTAAGACATAACATTTTGGCGCCGGTTGCTCTGTGCTGTGAACATGTCCTGCTTCTTGGTGCTTGAAGTCGTTACTATGAACGTGAAACGATCTTCTGTAAATAATTGTGTTACGTAGTAATGTCGTTTAACGTTTCTTTTTCTTTTTAACTTTTTTTTCCCTTTTTCTTTC
This sequence comes from Thermobia domestica, assembly GCF_964235325.1. Classification (NCBI taxonomy): domain Eukaryota; kingdom Metazoa; phylum Arthropoda; class Insecta; order Zygentoma; family Lepismatidae; genus Thermobia; species Thermobia domestica. The sequence goes on from NC_137465.1 coordinate 211,360,346, forward strand.
TCTCTCCCTCTTTTCTTTTTAATATTTAATAAACGTGTAAGAAAATTATTATTGTAATAAATTCAAAACTAAGTAGATGAACGTAGTTACTAGTGTGAGTAACTTTCATGTAGTGCTACTTAACTAATACCGATATCATTTATCTTTGATTTTTTTGCGTTTTAACAGTTTGTACAATTGTCATTTTAACATTTGTGTATAATTTTTGTTCCTTAACATACATATTTTAAAAGGATGGAGGTCAGAGAGTTGTATGAGTAGCTACAATATCTCGTTCCCCAAATCTTGATTATCTCTTACCTTTAAATACTTACATATACAGAAATATTTTTTTCAATATTGTATTTTTATTGAATTTGGGGAAAAATTAACATATCCCATTAAAGTGATCAATTTTGTTTTTCTTTATGTACTACAATTTTTTTTTTTTTTTTTTTTTTTTTTAGGAGACGTCTAATTTATAGTGATCTTTATTATGAACTAATTTGAAAGATATTCATTTTATTTTATTCATTGGACTTAAAGAAGTGCATTTCGTTTCATTTCTGCACTCTTTGTTCACGTTTGAACCTCATTCGTGGGAACTATTGTGATAACGTACTCTCACATACCTTTCTTATACGTTATGATAATGCCCCAGCCAATGAGAGTACAAGTGCAGACGAAATGAATCAAAATTCGTATGTTACGAAGGTTTCGAGACTCCGTTTTACGCCTGGATTCTAGACCCGTGGGTGGGGCTTCGTCGGGGAAGCGGGAAGAAAGACACGGCGTTCTACAAGATGGTGGAATAATGTATGAACCTTCTTTACTTCTGTGCTTAAGTATTTACGAACAATTGTTCTTTTTATTATTATTATTATTATTATTATTATTATTATTATTAATCACTACCACCACCACCTATGAGTAAGTATGTAGAAAAGTATACAATACATTGAATTGAATCATATGTATGCTTTCTTTTCAATAATTTCCTCGGGAGCATTTTGTTCACAGTTGCCTATATTTGATTTTATACTATGTTCTCTATAATAGAATCGAATTGCTGAAGTGTACGCGCCTTTGGCGTGGGAGACCCGGGTTCGATTCCCGGCGGGAGCTCATGTGGTTCGGATTCCACGTTAATCAGTAGGTCCACGTCTCATATAGCCTCGCTGCTGAAAGGGACGCTAAACTAAAATCAACTCAACTCAACTCGAATTGCTGAAGTATATTGCTTTCAATATAATTCGTATATTGTGGTTTGTTGCAGTTGTTTGTGGTGAAGTTGGGACAAAACTTCTTTTGTTTGAATCACATCACAATTTGCATGGTAAATCGTTTGTGTGCGGATAGCTTTGTATGCATGGAGGTTATTATTGGCGAAGTTGTCAATGGATAGGTGTTGGACGGATTCCAAGTTCGATTTCCGAGCTCGGTTATTACGTTGGTATCCTTTGGTATCTGCAGTAATCATAATATATATATATATATATATATATTTTGTTTGAAATCGACTGAAGCAGTGTCTTGATACTTCTCTGAAAATCCTAATGGTATAGCTACGCGTTGGGGAGATGGGTGGCAATTTTAGAAAAAGAATTGATGTATATTAAGTTTAAGATGGATTACACAATTTATTAAGTAGTTCAAGTAGCAATTCTTTGGTTATTTTACGTATTTGCTTATCCATTAGTATTAACGAAGCCTTTATTTAGCTTTCTACAGGCTTTTTTCATTAGTGGACCACAAGCAACCGCAATAAATCACTATGTTAGAAGCTATATTTTAAGCAATTATAGATAAAACATACTATGACGAACTACAGTGTGGTATCCAGAAGTAGTAGGACTGATTTTTTCCCGCGCGCACGGAGCAATGTAGGGGGGGCTGCAAGACCGGATGTTACGGAGGGGAGCCTTGGGAACAGGTGTCGACCGGCGGCAGTCGCCTCGTGCGTTAGTTGAGTGTGGACCACTGTGTTAGTGACCTGTTGTGACGCCTCGTCGTCAGTTGCGATGGAGCGAAATTTGGAACAGCGGTACGCCATCAAATTTTCGTCAAATTGGGAAAATCAGCGACCGAAACCAAGGAGTTGCTTATGCAGGCCTACAAGGAGGATACCATGAGCCATTCCTCGATATTTGAATGGCACAAGTTGTTTCGGGAGGGGACGGAGCTCGTCGAGGAAATCGATGTTGATTGCATGTTTTGACCGTCGTGGCATTGTCCATAAGGAGTTTGTACCTCCTGGACAGAGTGTAAATGCAAGATTTTACGTGGAAGTGCTCACACGGCTGCGAAATCGGATCACACGCGTGCGACCAGACCTGGTGGGGAAATGGAAGCTCCACCATGACAACGGCGCCTGAATTGTGAGGGATCTCCTGACCAAATTTGGCATTTCCACGTTGCCTCATACCCCCTACAGCCCTGATGTGGCACCGCCGAACACTTCCTGTTTTCTCGTATCAAGAGGCAGCTCAAGGGGCATCGTTTAGACTCGGTGGAAGCGGCCCAAGCGGCGACGACGAGGGCGCTGAACGGCATCCCGGAGGACGACTTCCAGAAGGCCTTCGCGACCTGGAAGGCTCGCTACCAGAAGTGTGTGAATTCCCATGGGGCCTATGTTGAAGAGTATTAAGTCGATGTACCAAAATGTTCAATAACATTTAAAAAAAAAAAAATCAGTCCTACTACTTTTGGATACGGCCCTGTATTACGCACATAACATACACAGAGGAGAAATCCTGAATTAAACACATCCACGGTTTAATTTATCATACTTATATTATTGATATTCTCAGCTTTTTACATACTTACAAAAAGGTTAAAAAAATAAATAAAAAAATTCTCTAACAGAAAAAAATTAACCACTCCTTCTCTCACGAAGCTCCGCCCACAGGTCTAGAACCCAGGATTATGCATCAGAAGCTTATGTTTTTGTTGTCTGTTTTTCAGCTCTTTGTAATATACCTAGCGAAAACATTAGAAGGACAAATTGAATTACAGAGAGCAAGATGGACGTGAAGTTAGGTGTATTTGTGTGTGTTACGTGAGATAGGAAGATAGAAGAAACCCAAGTATTACTTGAAGATGTATTGCGATAGAATCCCTCCAAAAGTAATGTTTCATTTTACAAAAAAATTTTTAATTGTCTAGTGTTAATTAATTATTAATATTCTTGTTGTAAGTCAAATTTACGTGCCATCCTGAGTTTTGTGTACCACATCGTTGGGTAAAACCAAAGATGTTAAGTTACATCTATTATAATCTCTTTTAAGTTATCTAATGTGTGTGTGAGTGCATATATATATATGTTTGAGTGTAACTGATAATATGTGGGCCAGCTATTAATTATTTTTTTTAAAAAAAAATATTATAAACAAACCATAAGTTATCTAAGTTATTAATACATTCCAACAAGAATACAGAGAATACATTTTATGTCGCATTGGCTGATTCACTTTCGACGCGTGTAGTCCAGCGTTCGATTTGTTAGTTGTAGCGCAGCAGTTTTTGGCGTTGACACAGCTACATAAACATTATACAGAATAAATAATTACCCTAATGTTGGGGCATATAGCCAGGATAACGAGGAGGTGGTACACTGACCACGTATCATTTGTGTGAGGGCTGGTCATTTGTTGAAAAGGCCACATTTTCTTCAATGTTCTTGTTTTAATTTGTGTTGTAAATAATTTAGTTGTGTGTGCCACAGTTGAAGAGCTGCGTTTTGTCTCCAATAAGGAGAGTAGGCGCAAATTTAATTAAGCTCCGGTCTTTTATTAGAAGAGTACGGTGACTTATTTACATCTTTGATTCGTAGCGATTGAGTTTGGCTGGAGTTTTCTTTGATTTCTACGCCTCTCATTCCATCAACTGTTAATCATTCGCTGAAGTCTTTCATGGATTTTCTTGAGCTGCACAGGCGTAACCGTAGAACGTTTAACTAAAAATATATTTTATTTCTTATTAACTCAATAGCTCAGCGTTTGTGTATATACATTCCTGTTATATATATCCTCTTTTTATTGCTTTGTGTTACCTCTGGTGCATAGGGTCTGTGGTTCAATCCCAGCTCGTGCCAAGTGAGCTTTGTTATGGACAAAACCGTGTACATAAGTTTCCTCGAGGTTCTCCCGTTTTTTCCAACTTTGTTTATTCCACCATTTCATTCATTGCTCATCATCACCGTCTCCTTTAGCCCAGCCGTCATTTATGTGGGACGTAAAACTTAAAGATTTCATTTTATTTTTATTGCTTATGTAGAAATGCTAATATCTTTTTATAGATTTACAGATTTTGTTGCCGTGTTATCATTAATAGTACTAGAGATAAGAAAAGAAAAGGTTTATATCTAATATCGAGATTAATAGAACTTTTCTTTGAAATGTATGTAATTGATACATGCATTGAGCTCTCAAAAATATTTATGACCAGCAGCAAAATGGATACTGCAGTGGTCGTCGGTACACGTGGTTACTGGATTACTTCTGGTGGAAGTCTTCATTAGGTGGTTGGTAGGGAGAGTTTAATGGGTACATGGAAGTTTCCATTAGCTACAGGAGTTAAAAATGGGATGTAAAACTGTAATTAACAATATTTGGTTGGTTTTTCACGAATAGTAGAACAAGATATGTTATTTGTTAGATAAGTCAACAGCATTTTCGATGTTTAATTTGGAAATGTGCAGTCGTGTTTGAAAAAAAAAAAAAAATCAATTCCTACTTCTTCGAAAGTTCTCAACTCGGGCTGAAGGTGTCTTATTTTGATATATGCTTATAAGAAAGATTTCAGAATAAAGAACATACGATCTTGCAACACTGTTACCAAGGAATAATGCTTTGTTTCCCAGCGTGTACTTCGCGGTAACCTCGAAGTCCGCAGTTTGCACAGGAGGGATGTTCCACTTTGTTCGAATACTTCTGTTCACCTTATGTATTCAGCTTATTCACTACGCATACCTTATATGTTTGATTTGCTTTGAAAGGACAGTTTGTAAGAATAGATTGAAGGTTAAGGGGTTCCAGATTTTATAAAAGTTGGAAACCACTAATATAGAACTCAAGAGTGTTTTTTTGTTCCTCGCGCAGTTTGATTGTGGGAGCACAGAACCGTCGAAATATAAAATGTGCTTGTGTGTCCAGGTCAGGATACTAGTTTTGTTAATACTACGAAAAGTGATTGTATAGGAAGAGGAAATAAGTTCAGTATGTTGCATTTAGGTTATATATTTTGAATCTCTTTATAGTCTAAAATCAGCCATCCTTTTTAAAGTTTCGTATATGCATATAGTTATTTGCCTTGTACATGCATATATTTATTTGTCTATGTATGTTGAAAATATACATTTGTAAATACTGCTGTATTCTTGTTGGAAACTGAATTTCAGAATGATATTTTATAAGTGTGTATGTGAATATGTTTTATTAAATTAAGAATAAGATGGAGGAGTTTTCTATATAAGACTGTATGAGTAAATGTTACATGTGGGATGAAGTAAGAACTTCAAATACCAAGCTCACTGATAAAACTCAAGCTGCGTACGATCTGAAGCCATTTTTGTCGTAGATTTTATACTTTATAAATTGTGTGTTTGTTCTTAATATAGGTGGTTGGAAAGAAGCGGTTTGGTTGTAATGTGCTTCACAGTTAATGTTTTTTGAAATAATTTATTGCTAAAATACAAAAAAGTACAAATTGTATCACTGTTAAATATTCTGCAGACATACTTATACTTCAAGTGTATTGGATATTTATGTTAGACTGTTTCAATACTTCAAACAGTTTTGTAATCAGAGGTGGGTATTTTAGCTTCAAACTCATGAGGGATGAGCCTAAGTTAGGTTAGGGTTACATCTCACTTTTTGACGTTGATTGACTATGTTCGCTTACATTAATACTTACTGCAAATCATGATTTTAAGTTGTGAACATCTCTTCATTTACAAGCGAGAAGGAGATTCTCAACCCTTATTCCGCGTTTAATGAAAGTCGTACAATTTTTATGAAAGTTATATCGGAACAGACATGCATGCACAAAAGTGTACTTTATTCTTTTCATGTGTCTAATTGTAGATGTTCGATTCGCTCCTTCAGTTAATTAAAGGATTAAAAGATCTTAGATGTTAGAAACTCAGTCAAATTTGCTACATCTGAGTTTGAAATCCGGATTTACTTCTACGTTCGTGCAGCTGTCTGAAGCACACTTTGTGCTAGATCTTCGGAGGTGTCTGAAACCCATCTATATTTTCTGTTAAGTCTGTGCATATATATATATATATATATATATATATATATATATATATATATATATATATATATATATATATATATAATATGCATGCACAGACGTAACAGGAAATACGTACATCTACATATATGTATGTATGTAGATGTAGGGAGAGAGAGAGAGAGAGAAAGAGAGAAATAGATATATATATATATAGATATGTATGTGTGTTTGTGTGTATTCATTCCTACATTTTTATAGCTATCTGAAATCAAACATACTCTTTACTTACTACATCTGTGCTACACCTAACATTCTCTGCTACGTGTGTGCATGTGTCTGAAACCCATCTATATTTTCTGCTATGTCTGTTCAGATTATGAAATCTAACATACTTTCTGCTACATCTGTTCAGATGTCTGAAAGCCCATACATGTTCTCTGTCGTCCCTGTGTACAAATTGTAATGAGTTCGGTTCAACCGTCGTCAATCTCAACCCAAAGATTAACGAACGTCATACTACAATAGCCTCCTATGTTTATGACTGTTCCACGTAATGATGCCATTTGAATTTTTTAAAAATGTATTTATGGAGTTATTTTTCCTTTTTTTTTTTTTTTAAGTAGGGCAATGTAGGTAGGAGTTCTGTAGGGACGTTGATTATGAAAACATGTGAAATACTAAAAATGTATTTAAGTTTTGTATGATAAGTCCACCTCCTATAACTCAGTTTAACTTGAAACGTAGTTCCGCCCTCTCTGTAGGCCTTTATAAAACACCATCCTTGTATCTCAGGACGAAAATTGTGTTTGCGATAGAAAGTTATTAAAATAAGGAGACGATAGTCTTCTCATACGAAGACGAAAGAAGTTCAAAATATAGGCCAGCATTTCATTTTGTTTTCCTGAATGTGGACATGCGTCGTGTGAGACGCTTTTTAAAATTTTTATTTATTTATTTTGGAAAGAAGGGTTAAGTGAGAGATTATCTTTCTTTTAAGAAGACAACCCGTTGGAAAGTCACAAATCTTTTCCGCAAATACCGGGTCCAGCCACTAAATTCCAAGTTTAACACAAGTAACTAACTTACAAATTAAGTTAGTCAGTCTACAAATGTAGATCATATTACATGCATGTTTATCTATTAAGTATTTCTTTTCTATACTTAAACCAAATGTAATTTATACATGTACAAATGTGACGACTACAAATAACGTATTTCTTAATATCCAAGAGAAATATTTAAATACAGATCAGTTAAGTTGGACAAGTAGATTACAAATTAAGTCTACAAATTAAGAGCCTGACGTACTAAAAATAATACAAAATTTACCATTTTCTGTTGCTTGTTTTTCATAAGTGAAAGGAGATAATGAAATGCAACTTACCTCAATCACTGATAATATTATTCTATAACAGAAAATATAAACCTGAAGAAATGTCAGTGTTGCCATCCGTAGAAATTCCAGTGTTCCCAGAATAACAATTCCCCCAAAACTTAAGTTAAGGCAGCAACTAGAGGAACGAACTTAACTACATTTGATTACGTATCATGTTTTGGTATTCTGTGAACTACTTGTTAAATAATAGTTGTATTTAGTTTGTAATAAACAAAATAGTTTTAATATACAGTTGTTAAAATTAAATAATAATGGAATTTAAAAAGTAGTTCACAGGATACCAAAGCAACATGATCCGTAATCAAATGCAGTTGAGTTCGTTCATCTAGTCGCTGCCTCAACTTAGATTTTGGGGGAATTGTTATTTTGGGAACACTGTAATTTCTATGGATGGCAACACTAAAAATTCTTCAGGTTCATATTTTCTGTTGTAGAATAATAATATTATCTATAATTGTGGTAAGTTGCATTTCATTATCTTCTTTTACTTATGAATGAACAAGCAAAAGAAAAATGGTAAATTTTGTATTATTTTTTAGGATGTCAGGCTCTTAAGTAAGTAAGTCATGTCTTAAAAGAAAATTCAGGTTCCATAAAAACAGGACCAAGTTAGTAGATTTTATTGTATAAATTGAATATTAAGCTTAACAAGTATAATGTAAAATAACATACAAAACAAATTAATCTTTATGAATAAAAGACTATTGAAATAAGCATGCAGACTTCAAATTTCGCATTAGTCTGTAGCCTTAATGGATTCATCCAATTTCAGAATTTCAGCAAACTTTTAATTTTCCCGTTAAAAGTTCGCAATAACCACAAGTTCAATTTTGTAAAATAAAAGGAAGTAAACCTTGAATTGGTGTTGTACCAAAATACTATTGATATTCGATCACAGTGTTGAGCTTTTCCTTTCACTTAACATTCTGTAAGTTTCTGTCTTAAAGGCATTTATGGGAATAAAAGCTATTAGTATTCAGATGTAATGACACTTGAATTTGTATACAACTCTTTGCGAGAGCGGATATTAAAAGATTTGCGAGTTGTGATTACTTTCTGTTTGTTCATGCTGTTAAAACTCATCTTATAAGTGTAAAGGCAACTGTAAGTTGTTAACAGCTTTTGAGTTTGATATCGAGAAGTGTTCATGAGTAATAAGTAAGGTAAAATGTCTTATTCTGTCTGTAAAATATAAGGTATCTAAAGATTGCTGTCACTTGTGGACAGAGGTTTGAAAACACGGAGTGCACCAAAAAATGGGATTATTTTTCTAGAAATATTGTTGATTGATCGGTTGGTGTTTAATAAGCATTTCAGTACAAAGGCAATGTGAGACCTAGACCTATAAATAGGGATCCGAACCGCATGAGCTCCCACTGTGAAGGGAACCTGGGTCTCCATACCAAATATCCATAAGCTGATAATACAGATAGACCCTCTTCAAACGGACATGGTGAATGGTTTCAGTGTTAGACACCGCACACTTCTGAGTTAGACACCACACACGTCTGTGTTAGACACCACACACGTCTGTGTTAGACACCACACACGTCTGTATTAGACACCACACACTTCTGTGTTAGACACCACACACTTCTGTGTTAGACACCACACACTTCTGAGTTAGACACCACACACTTCTGTGTTAGACACCACACACTTCTGTGTTAGACACCGCACACTTCTGGTGTGAAAAAGAACGTAGGTTCGATCTAGGCTTTGGTGATAGTGTGGATTAATCTGATTATTTCATCATTATTATCCAATTCTTCAACTGCCACTTACCTTTCTCAGCTTATGGACCATAATTGTGGAATGTTACACTTAAATATGACTTAGTCTATTCTGTTTAATACTATTTAATTTTCGTACAGTAATAATGGACCTGTATCATTAATTATCTGACGGTAAGAATGCAGTATGGTACACCTTATGGTATTTAGGCTGATGCTCTTTTGTTTCTGCTGAATGTCCTCGTGGCGATTTGGCTAGCATACGCGTCTTCGACATGGAAGACTCAGGTACTATTCCCGGTGAGAACTCATCTGGTTCGGATCCCACGTATAACCACGTTTCATATAGTCTTGAGTCCTCAAAAGGTACGTTAAATTCCAAATGAACCAACTGTCTTTTGTCCATTGAGTGCTGTCATTCTAGAGAGAGAAATTCGGTCTGATTAATTTTCTGCCATACACTTCGTGCATTAAACCTTAAGGAAGGCAACAACAAAAGCCTATATATTTAAGGCAGTGATACATATACACTAGAAATGTACGTGCATTTATAAAACTAAGGTTATAACTTTTTTATATGCTAACGGTTAATGCTTCATGTTCTATTTGCACTGTTTCAAAAATCAGTTTTTATCTTTATATACTTATCGTATGTTACAAAAAAGGAGTGCCAAAGTCGACGTTACCGTGAAAACTATCATTGTGCTAATTTTTTAAAATAAATAAAAGCATGTGGGCAAATGTTGGATACATTTTTTGAATTTGGTGGTATTTTAACCGTTAATAGATGGTGTAGTGGTATATATATATGTGTGTGTTTCTATCTGCTGGTACAGATTTGGGATATTTTAATAAGGGTATTTGAGATATTTGTAGTTAAGAGTGAGACGTATGTTTCGACAGAAAAAAAAATGGAGTGTTTGATGTACATTTTTAGTATTTGATAATAAGGAACATATAGATGTAGAAGTTTGTGTGTAATGGACGTTGTTATTAGTAGTAGAGCTGAAGATCATTGGAGGTGATGATGGTAGTTTTTCCGTAGTGAAGTCTGGCGTAAACTTCATTTGTGCTCCTAAGGTGTAGGATTGAGACCAATGATTTAGTGAGGTCATTTTTGTCAGTTATGAATACATAATGTATGTACTACGAATGTTTCATTTGTATCCTTGAAAACTACTGAACGTGAAAGTAGATGCCCATACAGTCCGAAAAGTTAAACCTAAAAATCTAATTCTGTTTATTTGAAACTTAACGGTGTTGAGTACATACTCCATCTTTGTTTTCATAGTTCATTGATTTATTATTATAGAATAATGTTCTGTATTTCCCTGCATCTTCCTCACAAGAGAACTAGAAAGTGTCCACATATTACTACTCTGAATACTTTTTACTCTTCTCATTGGAGGAACTTAGAATAATTACCACTCTTCACAAAATCATATTTGGTGCAGAGAATTGCAAACCTAAGAATTGAAGTCAGTAACTTGTAATGAGGCCCTTCATCACCATATGGTTAGCGTACGCATTTTTGGCGCGAGAGATCCGGCTTCGATTCTCGGTGGGAGCTCGTTTGGTTTGGATCCCACGTTAAGGTGTAGGTCACATCTCATATGAAGGGTAAGAGGAAAAGACAAGGAATGTCACAAAACTGCATTTTCGAGAAAACGGCCTTTTAATATTGAAAACCGCGTAAAAAGAATAGAGTTACTTAAATCTTTTGCCCTTTTTTACATGGATATTTCTACGTCTACGCATGCATGGCATATGCAAGTCAAATAGTACCAAGAGTCACCAACAGATAGGACAAAGCACCCGAAAAAGCACATACATGGACATTCCTTGTTTTTTCCCCTTACCCCTCATATAGTCTCGCTGCTGAAACAGACCCCAAAGTGAAATCCAAGGATAACCAACTAACTCATAATTATATTTTAGATTTCAGGCTTGAATTTCAATCTGGAACAAAATAAAAGTAAAAATAATCACATCCATATCAAGAGATTGATCTATCAAGAGCAATAGAAACGTTAGGAGCCTGATCACGACCTCTTTTTATCACCTCATCAGCCTCAGAACAAGAAAGCCCCCATCTTGTTACTACAAATACATCTTATGAACAGTCATTGAGAAAAGTAAGCAACATGCTTCGTGTGTAATCTGATGTAAAATATGCTATTTTTTGTGCCGATACCTGTACATTAAATTCCAGACCGATTTTTTTAATATGCTGTCAGGATGATTACGGAGAGTCTGCATCATTGCCTGTCAAGTCGATACCGTTGTATATAGAATAGTTTAAAAAAAAATAACAAATGGAGTATATAACAGGTTCTGGATACAAAACGAAACATCAAGTACATGCACAAATATCAATACTAGCCTGTGATTAGTGTTATAGTACTTCAGGTGTTCTTTTTATGAATATCTTTCTCTTTTCTGTGCGTTTCTTAAAACAGTTTCATAAAGAATGAAAACAATTGCTTTCGTCATCTAGGCGTGTATACTGTTCGTAGTTTCAAGGCAATATGGATGTAGTAGTTCAGACATTGAATTATTCCGATAAACTACAGATGATAGCCTGATTCACCACAAGAGAGAAAAAGAAAGCGTTAGGCTGTACCGATCTATATGGTCACTCTGCAAAATTAGATTAAGCCTTATGCATAGAGAATTCAAGTGATACGGGGAAATCAGTTTTTCTGTAGAATTTTCCTCTTGTTCCGTGCGTATTTGCTGAGTAATTCTGAACTCACTCAAATATTTGCAAAATATAATTGACTGTCGTTCTTAATATGACAAGGTAATTGTTCCGAAATATACCAATCTGCTCATGACAATTTGCCAGAGCTCTCTAATAAAAGAAATATTTTAGTAATTTAAAAGTCCGTAAAGTTCGCATTCTTTAATAAATGAAATAATAAGGACTTTTCGTAGTGATTTAATTCATCGAGATAATTGATCCGGTTGTCTATCTGCAGTCATCTGCAGGCTCACATCTCAGATCGGTTGGAATTGGCTTGCAGATGATAAGCAATTTGTTTATAGTTTTTCATTTAAAAGAAATGTTTATTCAAGCCTTTCCAATACACAATAATAATAATCTGACAGATGTTGAAGATAGTATTTTTAAAGTAGTAATAGCCACAAAGTTCTCGTAGCAGGTTTGATTTTTAGTGAATTAGATGAGATTTCGAATCAGAAATTTATTACGATAATAATTTAAGAAAAACAACTAATTAATAATGCAGGTAACCTAAATAAACAATGGATATTTGGATAGATATATTGATTTCAGATATTTGATAGAATATGTTGATCAGATAGTACAACTGGAAAAGCAACTATATAATAACTTGAGGGCAGTAAAAGTAACTACAGAGCAACTTGAGGGCAGTGAAAGTAACTATAGAGTAACTTCTTGAAGATTTTTATTTTTTCTGAATTCGATCAGATCAGTCTTTCTTTTCTAATGTTGTGTTATTTCTTTCGTATCGTAAATGATATTTTTTTTTTTTTTTTTTTTTTAAGGGATAGAAATTACAGTGTAACTTTGAGTTTAAAACATCCTAAACATGGAAAACCAACATTGATAGCGTTCAAATGAACTAAGTAGACTTTATCATCCTTAGAAAAACAGGCATATGAGTGATTCGAACGGCAGACTAAAGTTAAACTCCGACATAAGCATTGTAAACAGAGGTTAGAAAAGATGGATCAAAGCATACATGATATACTTCAATCATTAATATTTTACGATAGGTTCCAAACATATTCTAGGTTGCTTCATCCCTACATTTGTTTAGCGAAATTCGTTTACATAAATATTTCTTTGACTCAAGGTTAGTGGTAACAGAGGAAAAGATGAAGCTTTTTTTTAGAGTTTCCAAATAATAATGATAATCTGAAAAAAAAAAAAAAAAAAACTTACAATTGCTGATTTTCTGATCTTCCTTTTGAAAAACTGAAAAACTTGAGTGCATTTTAATTTTAGATATATGCATTGCATATATATAGTTTCATAGTTCCGAAGTGAGTGCTGGTAGTTTTAATTTTGCAGCTGCTGCAAGTGACAATGATGCCAGGGAGTTGCAATCCCTTACGTCCGGAGATCAAATTATGTGTTGCCAGTATTTTTTGCAGTACCACTTCTCCCCTCGCCTTCCTGGCCCCGCGTAACGTTGTCGCTAACGCTTTCGCTTTTCGTGCGAGTGGTCCCGAGTTCCATTCCTGGCGAGGGAATGGTAGCTCCATGGTAGAGCACTTACATCCGGTGTGTGGGGTCGATGGTTAGGTCCCCGGCCAAGTAAATTTGTGGTGGACGTAATCGTGCCCGTGGGCTTTCTTAGGGTACTCCCGTTTTTTTCTCCCACATTGTCATTCCGCCGATTCTTTCATCACCATTCACTTGCCTTAATCATCCGTCTTCTGTACCCTAAAGGGCATAATCGTGGGACGTTAAACTGAAAGATTTCATTTTTCCATCATTCCTGGTGAGGATCTCCTGGAAGGAACTCATCTTGAGTGAGGTTTTTCCTCAGTTTTCCTCATTGAGACCAGGCAAATACCGAGATGCTACCTAATACGAAAAAGGTCCCAGGCTAGGTCCTTCCGTCCCCCACTTCCTCGAGTAAGTGTGATCGCCGAGGGACGTCATCCCTTATACGTAACGGGCTAAAATATTCCTAATCCCTCCGTTCGCAGTACCGAAAGTCTCCCCCGGCGAAAATCATTGGTTGCTCTAAGACTTTTGCCGCTTGTGCGACATTTGTATAAAATATTTGAAGCCTGCCTATTAACATCCAAATATCCATTATTTTATGTGTTATCTGCATAATAGTAACTTGGGTTATTTTACATTACAGTGAACCTATGTTTATGTCGTAAGGGATCAATATTATACAGCATTTCTCATTTCGTAGAGGAGATATATAATATCAAATCTTTGTACCTGGATGACATAGTAGTAGGAAAATTTCAAATACTGGGAGGGAAGGGAGAGTAAAGAGCAAAGTTCGATAAGAATCACACTTTTTGTTCTGTACATATGGAATGCATTGTTAATCAAGCTCAAATTCCAAAGTTTGAATCGGCCTAAGGAAATGTGGTAAAATTTTCAAATCAAACTAAATATCGGAATAATAATTAGTTGTCTGGAATTTTGTGTATGTATATCTACGTAGGTGTATATATACATAATAGGCATTTTAACATATTTTGAACTGTTTATAAAAGAATGTTTATATTCTACAAATTTTAATTATTTATTTATTGTAGTTAATTAAAAATTCCAAGTAATTTTTCTCATTCACAAGTATCCACCGTATCTCAGTGCATTGTTTCTAGTGATAGTCCAGTAAATGACTTGTTTCTTTGAGGTTCCAGAAATAGAATGCATAAATAGAACAGGAAATTGGTCGTTCTGCTGGTATCGTAATTGGTGGATCATCTGCTAGGGAACCAGGTTCCAGTCCTTGCCAGTCTAATGATCACATTTTTGTGTGTGTGTGTGTGTGTGTGTGTATTGTAGCTACTTTTGATCGCAGTTGTTCAAGACTTCAATTTATACAAAAGTTAGTCTGGTAGTTTGGTGGTGAACGTTAAGGTTAGAGATGTCTCTACATTGGTGATTGGTCAGTTAGGGACGGGGGCAAAACAGTTTTTTTTTTTTTTTTTTAAATGAAAATCGGTTTCTAGTAAAACATATTTCGGTTTTCTCCGATTTTTTAACCGAAACTATTTTTACTTATATCCAATAGTTTTTAGTTTTTACTGAAACCAATGTGATTTTCGCCAAAGCGTGTGTCCTCTCTTTTGTTTTTGTAATACTCATTCCAAAGAAAATAATGAAGTAAAAATTTTCTGTTAGAGAACCCGTCTCTAAACAAAATAACGGAGAAGCAAAACTTTTCTCTTAGAGCAAACATTTTGTATGAGAAAACTCATTTCTAAACAATATAACAAAGAAGCAAAAATAAATAAATAAATAAAATTAAAAAATAAAAGAAAATAAACAAATAACTCATTTCTAAACAAAATGAAGAAGCAAAAAAAAAAAAAAAAAAAAACTCATTTCTAAACAAAATAACGAAGAAGTAAAAAGTGTCCGCTAGAAAACAGGTTTTTCTGCCCACCACTAGTAATCGTACACTAATTTAAGTAATAACTAGTTTTTCCCCTACTATTGATTCTGAAACAAGTCTTGTCCCCCACTCTTGAATATTAAATAACGTTCGATAACGTTATTTATCTTTGTAACGTGTGATGTTACAGACTCTTCGCGTAACGCTCCTTGTGATAATGATTTTTCATATTATCAATTATTGCAATTAGAATTACAAATTATGATTACTCTAATCAGTTGGATACAATACAATATATATGCCGTGAAATTGCTTTACATTAAATGGTAGATCTAAATTGAAGGTGACCCAAGTGGGCATATTGATATGATCTAACAAAGGTCTTTAAAAACAAGGAAATAATAAAATATCCTATTTCAAATTTCAATTAAGAAATGTAAAGGAAAATGGTTCTGCTCAAATCTTAGTTAGTGTATGGTTTGTGTCTGTGTATTATTATTCTTCCATTGTTTTACGGCAGTTAATCTCAAGTGTTTTTGAACAGAATGGAAGCATTTGTGTACCCTTTGTTTCGTTTGAATTCCTGAGTCCGCTTGTTGGTGTAATTTTTATGAAAATATGTATATATCTGCTGAATCTTCCAATCTAAAATTACTTTAGAAACAGTTTTGAAAGTCGCATTAAGAAAATGATTTTTTTAAAAATTACATCAACTGACACGAAAAGCTATGGCTAATTTTGTCTTTAATTCTTTTTTTAAGTCTTAATTTTAAGCTTTGTAGTGTTACCATTGTGAAGCATTTACTTTTTATAATAAAATGTGACACAGTTTTATATATATATATATATATATATATATATATATATATATATATATTGTGTGTGCATTCGTGTAACTATTTTAGTTAAGACCATGAAAGAGTGTAAACATTATAGTAGATGGTTAACACTTTTAAGTCCGGCACTAGTTGAGTGTGCCAGTCTGTGTAGCAGTGTACATTTACGCTTCAGAAAAAAAGGAAATAGTAATGTTTCTTATTTTTAGAGCTGGTAATTTTTACTCAACTTAAATACAACAGCTGATTTTGCCAACTCAGTCAAGTGTGCAAAGACAGCACTATCTCGGCTACACTCCCAGGGCTTAAAGGTATTAAATGCCATTTTGGTATAGAGCTTCTATATTGGAACTGCGTGTGTCGTTATTGTTAAACTTATTCATCTTAAACATAAATTAGTTCAAAAAACGATTTGTGTACGGGTTCGAGCTTGAAAACACATCGTTAGAGACATTTGTAGGAACCTAAGGAAAAAGAAATCAAAGGTTAACATATTTTATTTAAATGAAATATATATATATATATCTGTAGTTAAAATTTATCAACACCCCCTTGTGTCAGCCAGATGGCTATCGCATTTCCGTTTTAACATGGTGATAGACTTTTTCCCTAGATCTTGGAAAATATTTTTACATAATTGCAGCTCTATGTAGTAAAATACACGACACTGCGCACCAAAGATACGCGCGCGCTAGCTACTGGATCAGCGGAGAAGGCTACGAGATAATAATATAGGGACCAATAGGACAAATCGACGTACCTTGCAACGATGGCGTCATTGTGTTTGAAGCTGAGGATCAGTTTTATCATGCAATGATGATGTCGCGTAGCTACCAAGATCGTGTAGTCTGATGCCTCTGAATTATCTCCTTTGAGGATAACTTAAAATATAAAGTTTACAGAAACAGCCATTTTTTTTATAACTCTTGGTGCATTTTATTTACAACAAGCATTGATCTCTCTTATTGAAAGTTCTATAATAGCTAAGATTGAACTCCAAAGCAAGGAATTCGTATCCATGAAATAATTCTTGTCAGAAAATTCTGTGAATGAATTTTACGAAAAATAGTAGGAGATTTATCATTCTTTCCATGATTGCATAGTATCCTGAATTGGTGTTACGAATATTAGTTTCCATATTCGACGTTAACCGTTGTTAGTTCATTAATATTTTGAACATTAACGTTTAACGAACATTTCATTAATTATGTTTCTTCCACAACTATAGCTGCCAAACGACACTGTACGTTCCGCTTTTGTGTATTTCTCAGCACGAGTAATCAATTTAGTGTGTACACAATGAATTTGAAAATTTATGTAGTCAAGCTTGACGTACTGTCTTGACATGTTAATTGTGACCTGAATTCATGGTTTCTAAAGTATTACTGGTTTTGTCAAACATTTTCCTAGTATTGATATAGTTTAAGAAGTCAACAACAGAATTAAAATCACGATTTATTGTCAGATATTGAAATAAAGTTATAGCTTGTTTGAAAGATTGTATTCTATCCATTCAGTGCCAAATCTAGAAAAGAAAATTGACGGAAGTTGCGATATTAAAAATAAAATGTAATTAATTTTAATAAATAGGTTAATCGCCTCGGACTTCTGCATAATTCATCAGTTAATCCATTCACCCACTCTTTTGCATTTTTATGAAAATCAACAAGTTTTGGGTACGACATTCTGTTGTGAGATAAAATGTTTGCTGAAGGTAATATTTAGGAAATTGATTGTATTTGGTTTTATCATTGCAGTTGTCATTTATTCCTGTAGAGGTATGTAAAGGCATATTCTGAACCTTGGAACTTCGGAGTTTTAAACTAGATAAAACGTACTTCAATCTGACCATTAAGTAATGTACAGAATCATGATAACACAATTTCTTTATTTTATTTTATTTATTTATTTTTGTGTGTGTTGTTAGACTCCTATTAAATACTCTGATTATTTCAGAAACTTCCCTGATCCCATGTTGACACAACTTAATTTTCATATGTACATTTTGGAAAGTCGTTCCTGAAATTTTTGAAGGTGTTTTTTCGAAACACGTGCGTAACTGTCGGTGAAGTTTTTCGAAGAGATCATGTAATGTTAAATACATATTATTATTATTATTTTAACTTAAGATTGTGTTGTATACTATTAAGCGGGCATTTTAAATGTAATACGAGGCGCATCCAGAAAGTAAGTTTCCCACGCGTCCCATAGCTAGGAAACCGTATGTTGCGCGAAGCGAGTGCGTGCACGTGAGAGAGTAAGGTCCTAGCAGAGTATATGCACCAGCGGAACTTCCCTAGTGCTCTCAGTAGCGTCGTGGCAGTGATTGAAGATGGACGTTCCTATTCCAGCTCTGGCCGCGTGGGAAGTGCTAGCAGTGATAAAGTTTTTGAATGCATAAGGAGACCACTAAGGAAGTTCCGCTGGCGCATGTACTCTGCTAGGACCTTACTCTCTCACGTGCACGCATCGCTTTGCGCAACATACGGTTTCCTAGCTATGGGACGCGTGGAAAACTTACTTTCTGAATGCGCCTCGTAGTTTAAACGACACGTAGCAGTTACATTTAGAAGCCTTCAAAACATGGTGTGAAAGTATTTCCATATTTATTCCCACCTTAATATGGGGTTCTACATGTTTATATATAACATATATGTAAAATTTCCTTCATGTGATAAAAGTGTATATACATATAAAGTGTTAATGTCGTTTAGAATAAATACAATGTGATACATATGTTTATGTACTTGATAGATTTTTATTCTAGAAAGTACGCTATATATTTGTATATTTAGACTGTGCTTTTTTTGAATAAAAGTTGATATATTCAAAAGAAGGATACGTGATAAATATTATTCATGTAAATACTATGTATTTATGTGTTTAAAATAAAAAATACGAGATGTAAAAAATATACTTATGTGGTACTCGCTGTTGTGTTTTTATGTAACAATGTATATTTCTGTAACTTTCAAGGTGTAACACTATAAATTTTTCAATGTAATTTTTATAATGATGATACCTGTACTGCATTGAATGAAAGTTTTATCTATTGTTAATAATCTAAATCTAGAAATATGTCTAATAAAAAAAATCTAATCGATAGTTTTTTTTAAATTTTTTTTTTATTGTAGACATACAAAATGAAATGCAGGGTGATAGTGCGTTCCACACACAACACTTAAGTCCCATCTCCTGAAGAAACGAAGGCAGATAGAAACATGAAACCTTTTGTAACCTTCAAGGGACATAAAAGACAACATTATGCTGATGAGGAAAATCTCTCATGAGGGGGGCCTGAGGGGATTACGAGAATAACTACGAGTACTTCGACCGTACTTACGGATGGCAGCCATGATGGATACACACACAATAGCGACAATCAGTTTCCAGAACTCGTCTCTACACGTCATTAGCTTTTAAACGAGGTACCACACGGTGGGGGTTGCTATTTAAAATTTTGTAGTTACCCCCCTAACTCCCTTAGACCTTCTTTGGGGATTTTCCTTAGCATAATGTTGTCTTTTATGTCCCTTAAAGGTTACAAAAGGTTTCATGTTTCTGTCTGTTTCTTCAGGAGACGGGCTTTACTAGGAATGATTCCATACCGGGACCAAGTACCTGAGGAAAACCTATATATCATCTTAAAGCTCTTGTCATGAGAAGTACGAAACCGTTTTCAGATCACGGGCAAACTCGCAACTTGACCCTATAAGGAGCCGATTTGTTGGTGTTTGTGACCCTATGTATGTCATATTCGACAGAATAGAAATTAATGTTAAGATTTATCACGCGTAAGCGCCTGAGCCCATCATGTTCTTTTTCGGCTCATTGCTAGAACGTGACTTGGGCAATGGTTTGATAATATCATTTTGCACCCTGACGTACCCATTTAATCAGTGTTGCCAACGAACTGTAAATACAATGTGGAAGATGGTTTCTGTACCACTGGATGTATATCCATGAAACGTTGCATAAACATCGTTAGTCATTGAAGAAAATATACTATGGACGTATTCCTATTCCAAGTACCCCAGTTTGTCAGTGTTGCCAACCAATTGTAAAAATGAGAAGTTGTATAACAGGTTCCGTACGTTGAGACGTTTACACACCAAGCTTGGCAGAAACATCATACGACACTATAGCAAAAAGACGTCGAGTATTACCGTCTCCCAACCATCCTAGGTTATCAGTGTTTTCAACAATTCTAAAATACATTTTCTCGAAAGGTTGCCTCACCATATAATAAAGCTCCTATGGTCAGATGTATGCATGACTCATCCAACCCTTTCTTTCTACACGAGCTCCTAACCTGTACCGTTCGTTGCTGCATGGTCAGCAGTCATGTTCCATGATATATGTTCATATTATTAGATAATGTAAAAATATTGCCAAGCTCGTATATTGCTATTTGAAGGACTTTCATATTGAAAACGTTAGTAATACTGACAGACAGATGCTTGGGGAATGGTACCAACCACAATATGTTTGCTGTTGTGTCGAATGATGTTTATTTCAAGTTTTGTCTCTATGCATGCAATAGTCAGGCAACCTTTCGAGAAAATGTATTTTAGAGTGGTTGAAAACACTGACACCTTCAGAGTGACTGCTTATGGGTTTACACTAACATACTACAAAATAGTATGGGTTGCAGTCTAATTATGTCCTTCAATGCTGTCGACTTCATGTGAAAATCTTGAATGTTTGCATTGGTTGGCAACACTGCCAAACATTTTTTTTTTTTTTTTTTTGGAGACTGAGACATTCATTGACACTACGTTTTCCATTGTCCAATACTGCATCTGTCACATTTGTTCTATATTCGTTCAATGGCAAACCATTTGCAACATTATGATGTTTACACTTGGTTGGCAACACTGACAACCTAGGATGGTTGGGAGACTGTAATACTGAACGCCTTTTTGCTATAGTGTCGTGTGATGTTTCTGCCAAGCTTGGCGTATAAAAGTTTCATTGTACGGAACCTGTTTTACAACTTCTCATTTTTACAAAAATTGGTTGGCAACACCGACAAACTGGAGTACTTGGGAGAGGAATACGTCCACAGTATATTTTCTCCAATGACTAACGATGTTTATGCCATGTTTCATGGATATACATCCAATGGTACAGAAACCATCTTCCACATTGTATTTATAGTTCGTTGGCAACACTGACCGAATGGGTACGTCAGGGTGCAAAGTGATATTATCAAACCCTTGCCCAAATCACGTTCTAGCAATGAGCCAAAAAAAAAAAAAAAAAAGAACATGATGGGCTCAGGCGCTTTTTCGTGATACATCTAAACATTCATTTTTATTCTGTCGAATATGCCATACATAGGGTCACAAAAAACCAGCAAATCGGCCCCTTATAGGGTCAAGTTGGGGATTTGCCCGTGATTGGGAAACTGTTTCGTACCTCTCATGACAAGAGCTTTCAGACGATGTGGTTTCCTCCAGGTACTTGGTCGCGGTATGGAATCATCCCTAGTTAGTGTTATGCGTGGAGTGCACTACATTATATATATAAGATCTGTATGAAGGGCTAATATTCTTCGAAGCACTGTCCATGAGCATCTACACATTTCTTCCACCGACTCTCCCATGCCCAGTACGCCCCTAAAGGCCTCGACGGAAATTTCCTTTAACGCAGTTGTCATAGCCGCTTGAATACTCTCAATGCTGTCAAAACGGTGTCCTTTGAATACTTTCTTGATCTTGGGGAACAAAAAGAAGTTGGTCGGAGCGAGGTCGGGATTGTAGTGTAGCTGCGGCAGCGTTGCCATGTTATGCTTCACCAGGAACTCACGTACGCGCAGAGATGTGTGGCTGTCCGCATTGTCGTGATGCAGCAGCCAGGTAGCAGTGATGTCTTTTCGCACTCAATGACCCTTTTCTGGAGCGTTTTTGTCCTGTTTTGACTAGAACTTGATCGCCTAACGTTGTTCAAAAGGATCCACGATGACGTGGTGCACTAAATTAGAAACGCTGACACCACTAATGCTCTGAGCAGACTGCCATAAAGTGCACTGCAAAGCTGAGGGAGGGCTTCATTTATCTAACTCAACCCGTCCAAACGTGCTGCGACCTGTCGAGGTGCGGCAGAAATATATATTTCATGACTTTCGGACATACTTTGTATACGTTTTTCCAGCTCTTACATTATTTTCAAATAAGAACCACTTTTATTAGATTGTTCGAGGGACCCTCCCTACTTGAGTCCCCTTTGAATGGAAATTTATCATTTTTTAAACGTGTACCAGTGTATTTATATGTTTAAAATCATTAATTAAGGCTCTTTTAAAGTTACTGACATCTTTCAAGGCCTAGCGCGTGTTTCAAAAACACAAAATCTTAACCTTTTACTTGGTACACCGATCCTATTTAGAATTGAGTTTCCACGATATTTCAGTCTCTCTACGACTATGATCACATGCAATATAAGGAGAAACTACTACAGGGAACAATCTACAATGTGTTTCAAAACAACACCGACAACGTTTGGAAGGTGATTAGTGACACCAATCCCTAAATATGCTCATAACAAGTGACATTCCAAATGAGTTACTTGTGAGAATCAGTCCCCTAGTAAGTTGCTCTTTGGATAATTCCGTAACACTTACGAGTAATTATAAATATCTTTCAATCAACTCTGAGTAATCATTGGCTAATAATTATTGGAAAACTATAAAATAAAATTAAAAAAAAAAATATAAATATTTCCAGAAGTTCCCTTTAAATATCATAGTCAGGCGTTCAACCAGTCAGAGAGAAGGAATTATTTACATTTTCCAGTTTTGGCCAATCACAAACAAGCATTTGTTTATATCTTTCACACGTACGCGCAGATAGATGTTTTTATCTGTATCCTAGTAACTGTTCTTTCACTTTTCTAGGTAATTGATCATTATATTTGCGTTTACATGTTCTTAGGCACCGTGATCAAGGTTTGCATGTATGTATGGTGAATTAATAATTGTTTCAGATTCTGAAAGACTTTTAGTCTGGTTTTAATGTGCAAAAAGCCAGGGTCCCCTGAAAAGTCATATTTTTCTTCCTAGAACAACTTGCTGGTTACATCAATGTGGAAAAGCTTGGTCTTTGTGTAGCAGTTGATACTGTGTGCGTATCCTATAACTGAACACCCCAAAATATTCTCTCTCAGCTTGGAGAATAAGGAATTATTTTGAATATTACCGCCAAAGTTCCAGTACCACAAATGTCGATACCGCAAGTCATGCGCTTTCCTTTTAAAGAGTTCCTTCTTTCTTCCATCCTGGCTACATGACCTGCCCACCTGAGCCTCCTTGACTTGATGATCCTAACAATGTTTGGTAAACCGTATGAATTCTGTAGTTCCTCGTTATGAAGTTTTCCGCCATTCCCGTTCCTCTTGGGTCCGAATATTCGTCTCAGACAGTGTCTGATTAATTTACGCAAATACTAATTCTTATAATTCAGTGACTAGGTAAGAAAAACAATTTTATAATATTACTTCATTATTTTATAATAACATTCTTGCTGTACAACATTATTATACATGATTACAATAACCATTTTGTTTTGTAACAATTATTGATTAACATTTACAGGTAACTGAAACTTTTTATGAACAAATACATAATCATCACCGATTTCTCGTAATTGTTTATATCCACGAGTTTTCATAAAGTTAAGTAGTTTTTCAGTTCCTTCCGGTACATGCCGAAATTCCACTGTCATCACAGAAATGTTCACCAAGTTGAAAGGAATTGTCTTCAAAATCTGAAAATAAACAAATCAGTAATTGCATCTTTTTAAAGTGGCTTCAATTAATTTATTTTATACAAGATTTCCAGAGCCAATATTACAAAGCTGTTTTTGCATTCAAATATAAAGTACAATAGGGAGCCGCGGTGCTTCAGTGGTTACCTCTAGTGCAGTGGTTTTCAAACTTTCCGATAACGCGGACCACCTGTACAGTCGGAAAGTGATCCACGGATTGCAATGTTATCTGAAATTTCACATGGTATTAAAAGCTATACTGATTGGAATTACCACTGACAAAAAGATCAAGAAAAATATTGCAATAAGTAATTTATTCTAAAGATTAGAGATGCAAGGGCTCGGAAAAAAACCGGCTTTTTTTGGAGAAAAAAACCTCTGTTTTTTCTGCTTTGCTCTTTTGCTTCGGAAATTTTGGGCTTTTTTCAAACTACTGCTTTAAACTGATAAAACAGACTTTGTATCGCTTCTCTATAACACAAAAAAAATCATTTAATTAGTGGTTGATGCTGATAATAATATAAAACATTGAAAATAAACTATGAATTTCGAAAAAATATTTCAAACAATTTTTCTTCAACATATTTACATTATGAATTCCACAGGATTAACCAATGTATATAATAAGAATTTTTTAACCTCCTATATACAAAAGTAAGCAGAGTTGGCAAGAACCGTGGTTGTTTTTGAAAATGCCAAAAACCCGTTTTTTGGGGGATGTTTAAACCAGGCTTTTTTGACTTAGATTTTTTGCTTTATGTATTTATATTACATATTCACAGAAATAAGTTTGTTTCGCCTTGATGTTATTATGCAACAGCGGGGTTATGCCGGAAGAACTCCCATAAGCTTAAAGTGCGGTCAGTAAATTTATTAAGTTGAGAATCTCCCGCCCTAGCCATTAGGAAAATCCCGTCATTACTTGAAATGTAAGACAATAACGGGAAAATCCTGTTATTGCTTTGCATGTAAAATTTAAAGGTCAACGTACCATAATCAGTACGCTAAAACTGAGGTATTAAATTACAAATTTAGTACCGGTACGTAGATATCATTGAAAGTCCAATCCAAGCTAATGTTGGAAGCTACGTAGGCAATCGATAAATTTTGCCAATTTCTATCAATATATTTAAGCAATATTGGCTTCTTTATAAAACAACACGCATTTAGGCATGTAGAAATATACAATTTGGTTTGTTTCGTATATTTAGGCTTAACATCCTTACGAACTACCGAGGTTATCAAGGAGAAGACTTTCGCTTAAACTGACATCCGAACCGCTACTTGGGTTACGCATGAAAGGTTTGTGGTTCGACCGAGAATTGAACATGGGACACCTTGATTAAAAGGTGAAAGGGAAATAAAACTATTGCAGGTGGTTTGATATCTGGAAACGTTACCATGAAGTTCACACGATTCGCATTTTTCATTCTTTTTATTTTTGTGGTTTAAACCAGTTATTAAAAAAAAAGTTGGTGTAAACCAGCCAACCCTAAAAGTAAACACTTCTTTTTAAAGAATACACAAATAACTAGCAAAATAGTATGTAGTATTTTTACTTCAAAATATTCCATACCCTCTTTTTGAAACAAAATAAAACTAAAATAAAACATAAGAGAAATACTTAGATTTATATGATACACTTAAAGGCTGCACATCTAGAGCTTTTGGTTCTGTATATTCTTGAAATTCTACAGTTAAGTTTTATAGAACCACCATCACAGTTTACCCAATCCTCAAGTTTTCTGAATTTTTAACAAGAGGGATTCAACATATCATTACGGAACTTTCCCTCCCCCCCCCCCAAAAAAAAAAAGACTACGGAATATATTTAAGTTAAGCTAAATACAACTGCACAACAAACATGACTGAGTGATTAGCTTTTGCGCTTCTATCGGGAAGTCCGGGATTCAACCAGCATTCGACCATTCTGACAAAGCTTTTCTTCATTCCATCTGTGAATGTAGAAATAGTGCGTGTACTGTGAGTTGGGCGACTTCCTTTTTTATTGTTTTTAAATCGTTATTATTACTAATTACCAGCAGTGACGGTTTTGCGAAGGTTAGGGGGGCGGTCTTTCGGACTGAAGCCCGTTCCCCAAAGTTACAGAATGTCTGCAACAAACGAAATATCTATTATTTATGCCTTTACTCATAAACTTTAAGCTCCCGTCAAATAAAAATTACGAATGTTTAAAAGAAACTAAACATTAGTAAGAAACCCTTCCCAAAATACTTTTCTAAATCCGCCACTGATTCTCAGTATAAAATGATTTTTAAAGTTGTATCCGGAAGATTATTGCTAAACATATAAACGAAACGAAATATTAGTTATGCCTGTACTCGTAAACTTCAAGCACTTCCCAAATAAAATTAGGACTTTTTAGGAAACGAAACAATCAGAAAAAACCCTCCTAAAGTACTTTTCTAAATCCGCTACTGATTATTTGTATAAATTGGTACCGTATTCAAGGTTGTGTCCGGAAAATTATTGCTAAATCACTTCACAGCTACAGTATAACAGAAATGTGGAAGTACGGTTTGACGGATATATTGCAAAACGTATGCTTTGACGGATAAATAGAAAAACGGGCAAGTTTAACTTTTGCGCTAGAAGCTAGAGTACTAAAAGCTCTTAGAAATGAAACACGGATGACAAACTAGAGAAGAAAAAAGATGTCGATAACTCAAAAGTTAAAATAAAGTTAAATAGCCTCTAAAATTACCCTCAAATACTACATTCTTCATGTTAGCTTTAATTCATAAAACATGTGCTCCATCCATCTTGATGGTGAATTTCAGAGCGAAATATCACATTCAGGTCATGGAATTCTTATCTAACTATAGAATATACTATAAGAAAGCTATTTAGATAGAAAAATCATGAAGTTGAAAAAAAGCCAAAATTTCCAAAATTCTCGTTTTTTTTTCCCAAAAAAGCCGGCTTTTTATGTGAAAAAACCATAGATTCAAAAAAGCCGGCTTTTTTGCATCTCTACTAAAGATACATGATTGTTTCCTAGTGAACGAAATTTCAATTGAAAATTCAGCAACTTTCAAGACTGAAAATGTCTTTTCAATTTATTTTAATTTTAATTTTTTTAAAGGAAGTTCACTTGATAAACAATGAACTCAGATGTGGGGTCACTAATGAGTAATGAAATTATTTCTGTTTTTCCATAATTGCACTGAAATCCAGAATGTTTTGACACCATTAATCTTAGGTCCGATTCCACATTAAGATGATTTCGCTTTAAGGCTTTAATACTGCAAAGAGCAAAAAAGGTCTGTTCACATAAGTAAATGGTAGGGAAAGGCATCAAATGTTGCAATACCTTTTTGACAACTCTTCATGCTCACAGGGTAGAAATTTAGTAAAGTAAGAAAACATTTAAATTTACAAACGTAGTTATAATTTCTAATTGCTTTATTTTTAGTAACTGAAAAAAAATAAACACTGCTGCATAACAGCTGAGAGTTCTATTTTATTACAACACATTTCAATTTTTAGGCTTCGCGGACCCCCTGGCTAGGTCCCACGGTCCTCCAGGGGTCCGCGTACCCGGCTTTGAGAACCACTGCTCTAGTGCATGGGGTCCTTGGTTCGATCCCAGCTCACGCCAAATGAACTTTGTGGTGGACAAACACCGTATGCGTGGGTTTTCTCGGCGTTCTCCCGTTTCCCCTCACTTTCTTCATTCCACCACTTCATCCATTTCTTATCATCGCTGTCTCCTTTATCCTAGCGGGCATAGCTGTGGGACATAAAACTAGAGTGACCAGATTCTAACAAGCGAAAAGTAGGACACGGTTATATTAGGATTATGACTTTTTTGTAAAATCGATTTCCTGTATCATAAATCGATGAACTTTTGTGAAATACTAATAAAAAGGGTTTAATTCTGTTTAGTTTTTAAAAAAGGTCACCCCCAAAACAAAATTTCTAAAATCTATATATGTAAAAATGAAAATCACTGTGTTTGTGACTAAATCTCCTGAACCGCCCGACCGATCTCAATCAAATTTGTAACATGGATGAGGTTCGAGGCTGGGCTCGTTTTAGGCTATTCACTTTGATGGTAGAACTGAGGAGCGGGAAGGAGGTATAGAAAAATAAATAAAACTTAACTCCTGAACCACTCGACCGATCTTGATCAAATTTTCAACATAGATGAGGTTCAAGCCTGGAATAGTTTCCATGATTGAATTTTGACGGAGCAACGTAGGGGAGAAGAAGGAAGGGGATATATATATATATATATATATATATATATATATATATATATATATATATATATATATATATATAAAATCAATTTATATAAGACTGAAAGTTACTATTTTTGTAACTTAATAACTCTTGAACGATCCGACCGATTTCAATCAAATTTTCAAGATACATGAGGTTCGGATCTGGAAACATTTTTGTAATTTCACGTTAACGGTAGATCCTAGGGGAGGAAGAGGAGAAGGGGACATAAATAAAAAAAAAACTTACAACTTTTGAACCACCCAACCAATCTCCATGAAGTTCGCAAGATATGAGGGTCGGGCCTTGGGTGTTTTTTATCGTTTCACTTTGACGAGTCAACCTAGGAGAGGGGGAGATATATGTATATAAAAAAACAAAATTAAAATGACTGTCTTTGTGATTTAATCACTCTTCAACTACCCGACCGATCTCCATCAAATTTTCAACATACATGAGTTTAGGGGCAGGGATATACTTTAGGCTATTCACTGACAATGCAATGTAGGGGAGGGGGAGAGAAATTTAATTCTAATGTTTTGTGGTCGATTAAGTAACCACTGCCTTTAAAGCTCATTATAAAGTCTATTTACATTAATAATTCAACCATACTGCGTAGGGATGTTTTTCAATATGTTCTTTGGTTCAGAAAATAACCACTAAGCGTCTACACTATTTTGCCAACAGATGGTACTGCCTGCTTTCAATTAATTGTTCTGGGAGTTACAAATGTAACCAGAACGTGTGTTTGAGTGTATGAGGATGTAAAGATTAGCAGCCTTATACCCTGAAACGCATTCTGGTTACATTTGTAACCACAAGAACAGTTACTTCGAAAGCAGGCAGTACCATCTGTTATCAAAACTGTTTAGACGTGTAGTAGTTATTTTCTGAACCAAAAAACAACGAAAAAAAATCCCAATGCAGTATGGTTGAATTATCGATGTAAATAGATTTTATAATGAGCTTTAAATTAAAGGCAGTGGTTACTTAATCGACCATAAAACGTTAAAGGGTAATGTGGTAAGTAACCGTGTACCTTATGCACTCCATACCTTCTGCAGACTAGAGCCAAAATTTTTGAATAAAATGTTTTGTGCGTTAAAGGGTTAAAAATGAACAAAAATTACCGATATTAGTGTTGAATCCATAGTTTTCGGGATCGATGAGAGAAACAGTAACACTTCTGATGTTGTTTCAATCCAAATTCAGCCTTGATAGTTGGGGAGAGGGAGGATACAACGTAGGGGGAGGGGGATAAACATTTAAAAATGTTCAAAAATGACTAATTTTAGTGTGGAATCCATAGTTTTAGCAGAAGCTGAGGTTAACAGTGACAATTCTGATCCCGTGTACCACAGCACGGAGGAGAGGGATTGGAAGTTATATATAATCGAAAATGACCAATATTAGTGTCTAATCCATAGTTTTCGGGATCATTCAGATGAACAGTGACATTTCCGATCCGGTTTAAATTCAAATTCAACCCCGCAATTTGGGGGACGGGAGGAAGAGATTTTTAAAAATGATCGGAAATGACCGAGATATATATAGTATGGCGCTAAATTCGTTGTACAAAAGCAGAGGAGTGATTCTTGAGAGTAAAACAAAAAAGTTCCTATAAACATAGGGCGAAAACCCCATCGTTTACGTGTTATAGACTACCGAAAACATGAAAAAATGAATTCTAAAAGTCCATAGCTCCAAAACTATGGGCCTACTGTAGACGGGTCAAGACTTCACTTAGGAACTAGTATGTGCCCTATCCAAAAATACAGGTTTTAGAATCCTAAGGTACTCACGCAACAATTTTCATGGAGGTAGTTGGAAAGTGCTTTATATCATAGGCCTGTAGTCAAACTCCCTCTATAAAAATTGGTGTGGAAGCGGGTAATATATGCTAGTAATATATAACAGTTTACTTTTTTTTTTTTTTTTTTTTAATGCAATGTGCAAGGCTTAGTACTATAGTTTTCTGAAGTCTTCTAAAGGTATCTCCTGCCTTTGGCACTTGCTGGCAGACAAGTTAGAGACGTGTGAAAATAGTGTTAGAAGTTCCGGTAGACAGCGCTGTCTTCTATTTTAGAGCGCGCCATCCAATAACCTGTCTGAGAACAAAGAGTAGGCGGCCTGCAGCTAGAAGGAAACATACAACATCGCTTCGGCATAGTGACTTGCAACGAGCAGGAAAAGAGCCTTGTTGTACAGACAGTTATTGTGAAACATTGTGTGTGTGCCGTGTTCAGGAACAAAAGAATATATACAACTGAAGGATTGTGTGCGATTGACTGTAATTTTCTGAGTCACATTGTGTTGTGTTGTGTTGTATATAACCAAACCATGCAAACTATTCCGCAATAATTACAACCTCTTAGTACCATTTGTAATCAAAATGTCTCATAAGAACAGTGCTTCTACCACCGAAAAAAACAAGAAAATTTGGACGAAGAATCTAATGCATTTTCAAGAATCACCTAGGAAAAGGAGATACGTTCCACTAGCAGAACAATCACTGGAAAAAAAAGAGTAGGATACCACTCAAAATCCGAATTGTTGGTCGCTATTTGTTCCTTGGAGCATCCATCAGGGCAAGGAAAGAACGTGTAAATGTAATTGCAAAAGGGTTTATGGCAAAATAAATTAAATTTCCCCAGTGTGTCTATACAAGTCGTAGAAGCAAAATTGAATAAGGTGCTGCACATCTACGACGAATGTGTAAAACGAGGAAAATACGATCAATTGGATGAAATTTTTGACATTACAAAAGAAAATGGTGAATGGTTTTGTAGTGAGGATAGAAGATTATATCATATTCAGATCGAAAGCAAAGGACATGTTGGTTATACAACTGGGAAGACTGCGAGTTCCAAAACTATCCATCCATCCAGACGAAGGAAAATGCCATTGCAGTCTACTTAAACAGCAGCAGCAGCAACAAGTACGTCAACTTCCGAAACATCAGATACTGAGAATGATTATGAAGAGGTCCAAACTCCAGATGAACCCTCCATAAGGACAAGGAAAATGTATAACAAAACCAAAACTGCAACAAAATTAGTAACATCTTCCAAGTTATCAACTAGCAAAGCAGCAACCATTTGCCGGCAGTTATCTCAAGATGGAATCGACATTGAGACGCCTTCACATTCTGGTATTTACAA
The DNA here is from genome assembly GCF_964235325.1 of Thermobia domestica. Taxonomy (NCBI): domain Eukaryota; kingdom Metazoa; phylum Arthropoda; class Insecta; order Zygentoma; family Lepismatidae; genus Thermobia; species Thermobia domestica. Next base: position 211,391,788 of record NC_137465.1, read on the forward strand.
GTCTATTATTAAAGAAGCTGTTAAATTTACAGAAGAAATGAAGAAAACATTTAGAAAACTGGGCGTTGCATTTTGATGGTAAACGTATTAATGGCCAAGAATATCAAGTGTTAGTGTTGAAGAATGAACGAAGAGAAATTAAGTTAAAAGCGCTAGGTCTACCAAACGGAAAAGCAGATACTGTGGTTAAAGGAATATCAGATGTTCTCGATGAATACAATTTATGGGATAGTATAAAGATGATTATTGCGGACACTACTAATGTGAACACTGGAAGAAGGAATGAGATTGTAATTCAATTACAAAGGCTGTTTGCTCAAAAGAAACTGAAAATACCACAATTCATTGGTTGTCAACACCATGTTCTTGACCGAGTGCTTCGCGTTGTGATGGATGATGAATTTGGAGGAAAAAACACATCGCCCAATATCGAATATCCATTTATCCTGGAGCTTGTAAAGAACTACGAGGAGCTTAAGATTAATTTTGAGACTGGTGAAGAAGAAATAACAGAAACAACTGGTTGGCGTGATGATATGAAATTTCTATTTCATTTAACTTGAGTTTTCCGGTTTTTTGAAGCAACTCGAACATGCAAGAAAAGAAAAGAGAAAAAAATGCAAGAAAGGATTAAACAGCACCAGGATGATGTAAGATTGAAAAGGGACAACAATGCGATATACAAGCATCAGAAAGAGACAGACCATAGGATAGGGTGGGAAGGAGCAGAGGTCATAGAAGTAGAGAATAGAACTTTGGTGAGAAAATGGAAGAAAGCCAGGGAGATTATGAAGGCAGAAGACAAGGTGATGAATTGGATTGCAGGATTCTCGATAAATAAAGAGTGGGGGAAAATGCTGCTTAAAGAACAAGAAATGAAAAGGAAGAAGAAAGAAAGAGAAAATTAACAAGGGAAATAAGGATAATTAGAGGATAGAATGTATCCAGCGAAAAAGTAAGCTTTTAATTGGACGCGTGTGCAGCTAAAAAGTGAAAGTGAAAGCCACACAAGTGTTACTTTTTAATGAAGGGGCGGAGCCTAATTAAAAGTTGATCTCCGGAGAGTAAGTGATGACCAACTCTCAAGCAGCCAGAAGGAGTGGAAGTCTGATGAAGACACAGTTATTGTGCTGAAACTGTTACGTGGTACTGTTTTTTTACATATTATCACATAGCCTTGCTCAGTGTGTTATTGTGTATTAGAACAAACATCTCCATAATACGGATATTTTTTATCCTGAAAAAAAAAAAAATATGTGCACTATTTCCGGACACCTCAGATACGGATAATCTTTCCCCCCAATGTTTCAGTAACCTCTTCATAACGGGCAATCATTATTATTTTCAGTTTATATGTATTTAGCACAAAAAATACGGTGTGTTTCAATATGAATATCGGGGTTTTTAAGGCTTTGTAGTGTTTATTACAATTAACCTACAATTAAAAATAATACATGAAATGAAAGAGAAATTCAAAGTTTTGTAAGCACGCATATGCATACAATTTCATTTGTTTGCCGTTAAAAAGCGCTAGTAGCAAAGATGGCGACTAGTGAGCAGAAAGCTTGCTTTTTTTTTTTTTTTTGTGTGTGTGTGTGTGTGTGTGTGTGTGTGTGTGTGTGTGCGCGTTTGTAAATCCTACATTCTGAGCAACCACCATCGGTTTAAACACCAACAAAGAGAGGAATTTTTTTTAGTCGAGGAACTTTTAGTGGTTCCCCGGATTGTCCTGTCAAATTTTTCGATATCTACAGCTTCTGCTGATTCCAAAGCTATTGGAAAATAGTGGTACCCCGTTTTGTAGCATTTGCAGGTTCAGACACACAGTGTGTATAAAATTTTGCAAAATGTGTGTGAAAATGTAACTTGCATTTTTTCACTAACGCCATCTACGTGTGTTAATTTGGTGGGGCGGGGGAGAGAACCGGAAGTAGCTCAGAATGTCGTGTTTTAAACAGTGAAAGTGCTCGAGAATGTAGCTCTGAGTGCACCAAAAGTGAGAGGTGAAGGGAAGAAGTTCACGATATTGTAGCTTTGTGCGGGCAGTGTGTAAATTTTCTGTTCCGTTGTTGCCAAATTAAAATTTCTTAGAACTGCACGAAATGTAATTGTAACACCAACGTTTGCAAAGCAGCATATTAAGATTAAAACTATACCTTACGACCAAATTACAGTTATATGTACGAGAGAATATTCTTCGACAACATGTCCCCATAGCAAAGAAATATAATATTTCAACAGCGCAAACACACATCACGTGATCGCATTGCAGCGCGGGAACACACCTTTAAATTTTATCGTTTTCGGTCTGCGCGGGGAAAAGTGACCTTGAGAATCCAGTTTTGCTCGCACGCAGTTGTAAAACAAGAACCTTGAAAGAATACACAACAAATAATCCATATAACGTGTGATTAGTTGCGCAACAAAACATACTGTAATGTGTTCTTTGCATGATAATAAAGGTCTATGTAAAAAAAATATATGACTGAAAGTGAAAAAGAAACGGATTACCACCCTTCCCTTTCTACAATGTCTATGCAGAGCTCCTTCGTGGCTAAGCGGTTAGCGTACGCGCCTTTGGCTTGGGAGACCCGGGTTCGATTCTCCGCGAGAGCTCATGTGGTTCGGATTCCACGTTAATCAGTAGGTCCCGTCTCATATAGCCTCGCTGCTGAAAGGGACGTTAAACTCAAAAAATCAACTCAACTTAATTTTTATGTACCAGTGTAGTTGTGTCGTTCAGATGACATGTTTGGTAGTTACTTGAAATCATCAGTGTCAGTGTTTTATTTTATAAATAAAGATCAATGTTTATATAAGTGTTTAATGCTTTGTTAGGTATTCAAGTCCACATCGTTGGCTTCGTATACTTCTAAGTAATTAAATCAAAGAGGCCCTAAGCTATTTATAATTGTTGATGCATAACATAAAGGGGAAGATGTAGTTTAAATATATACCAGAAATAGAGCAGCTTACGAGCTCTTCATGTTAGGAAGATAAATCTTCGTATATAAATTTAAAAAAAAACACATATGACTAAAATTTAAAAAAAATACCTGTAGGATTTAGAAAACCCTACGTCTCCTAGGGGAGGAAAGGGTCGAAGAAAAACTCCTAAAAACCGATATTAGTGTCGAGTCCATAGTTTAGAAGATTACTGAAATGAATAGTGACACTTCCTATACCGTACAAGTCTAAGCTCAGCTCCCACCGAAATGAGGGTGAGAAAGGTTAAAATATATCAAAATGGCCGACATTGGTTTCCATTCCATAGTTTCGTGGATCGCTAATATGACTAGTAACAGCACTGTGACATGTATACTTCCAGATTATGATATGAGAAATGACGGCTATGTCCTTTCGTCCGTTTGTTGACAGGTATGAGAGTAAGGATGACAATAGATAGTGCGAACCGTGTTCTGAAATCCATCCAACGTTGTAGGAGCAGGTTCGGTCTCCCCGTTAAATCCTTATTCAAACAGAAAGTGATAGCAATAGGTCATTTCTGTTTTTAAAGATCATCATCATAGACGAAGAAACAGTAAAAGATAGCGAGAAGTGGTTTCTGCAATCAATTCACCGTTCCAAAGATATATTCTATTTCATCCTTATCTCCCTACTAAAACTGAAAGTTTTAGAAGTCTGCTACAATTTTCGTTTTCAATATTTAGCTCCATAAATCATAAATGGTAACATATGCGATAGATGACTTTTATTTGGATTCAGCATCCCAAAAATAAGTTTCAAATATATTTTGCTAAAGTGGTAAAAATCAACGATTTGAGTTTTCAACACTGATCATCATACTGGAAAACGATAATCTATATAAATAAAAGTGAATGTGATTATGTTTGTGACTTATTAATTCTTGAACCACACGTCTGATCTCGATCAAATTTTCTGCATAGATGAGGGTTGAGACTGGAATGATTTTTATAACTTCATTTTGACGGTGCGGCTTAGGGAGAGGAAAGGTGATATCTATATATAAAAACTATCGAAAATAATCAATATTACTGTCGAATCCATATTTTTCCGGGTTGCTCAGATGAGCAAAACTTCCTATACCGTTTAAATCCAAATTCTGTTTTGCAACTTGGGGAAAAGGAGAGTGAGGTATAAAAAATGATCGAAAATGGCCGATATCAAAGAGCGCTTCAATAATACTCAAAACTGACTGACTAACGGAATATATTAATTTTTCATATTTTAACCCAGCGAAGTAGATAATTCACTCTAGTATACAGTAAGTAGCAGTTTCATATTAATTCAGTATGTATGCATAGTTTTCAGGAATGAACAAACTTTTCCGGAATCGGGAATTTTACCTTCCGGATTTCGGAAAAATTCCGGTATTCAAAAAATTCCGGAACTCGGAAATTTCTTTAATTCAGAAAAATCTGAATTTCGGAAAAACTCCGAAGTCGGAAAAATTAGGGTAATGCTGGTGCATATGTCAGTCCCCATTGGCCTAGATGTTTATACTCTCTAATTCTAACGTATATAACGGCATAATAATTTATAGAAAATGGTACTGTACAATCGAACATTAGTTATATTATGATGATATTTACAAGAACATTAACTGTGCATATATACAGATAAATATCTGAAGTGTACATATATGATAAAAACAAAAAATTCCGAAATTGGATAACATTCAGTCTCCAAAGCAAGATGTCTTTGTATCGTCACTACAAACTCCAGTCTCCTCAACTACTTTTTGGGGGAGGACAATTATAAAGTCGTAGGGATAGCACTTGAGCACTTTGAAAGAATGAACACCGATGATAAAGATATGTAGACTATATTATAACTAGGGGCCGGATTTTTATGTGCTAAAAACTGTAAAATATTTATTTTTGTGTGCTAAAAATTAAAAATATTTGCTAAAAATTAAAAAAATATTTAAGAAAAAATAAGAAAAAATTGAGAAAACACCCAACGTAAAATAAATAAATGTTGGTGCTCACCAATAAAACCTATTCATGAGATCTAGAAATTCCATGGGCATTACAGTGAAGAATTAACGTTTTTTTTTAATTGTCCATCGAAAATTCATGCCTATTGTCGCGGAGTAATGCCTTATACTGTGAAAAGGAACGTTCTACATCACATAATAGGCCCTTCGTATATTAAGAAAGGGGAATATCACAAATATTCACACCAACAACTTCACTTGTGTTTTGGCCTTCCAATACTTCAGATATTTTACATAGGGTTTTATACCCAGTGTTTTTCTTTTATAAATGCCTATTTTTTTCTTACTACTTCAGCTTTCAAAGCAGAAAGAACATTCAACTTTCATTCAATGCACTGTACTTCCTGCACTTCTTTTACCAAAGTTCTCAATAAATCTCCCGTAGTTTCTAGTTTCTTTATAGAGTGAGTCAAGAAACCGAAATTGGCAGATATGAAAACCAAGTCACTGTCACTAAATTTTGAACAATTTCAATGGAGGAAGTATCACCTGGGTTTAGTGTAGTTACTACGGATAGAAATGTTTCAAAATTCTCCGTATATTATAGTACTGCATTAAGACAATGACCCCACCGCGTGATTACGTGTGTTGTAGAAAGTGAAAGATCGTGATTTGTTTCTTTGAAAAGTTCAATTCTAGTTGGCAATTTTACGAAAAAAATTCCTATTTGACACTAACTTGTTCACTTTATTACAAAGCGCTCCTTCAGAAGCTCTTTGTTTGGCACAAGTTACCCCAACGTTGATAAGCAGAATTTATGAAGACGCTGTTTCTGCAGGTAAGAAATTGCTTGTAAATACGATGAATAGATTTATGTAGCCCACTCTTTTCGTGATGTTAATTTCTTTCAAGAGAAAGGAAAAACAATTCGTCGTGAAATTTAGATAAAATCACGGAAAATTATTAAAAATATGTATCTATTACCAAAATGTCCAAAATATTTATTTGCATATCTTTTTTCAGATTATATGCATTTTTATGTGAAATAAAATTTGTAATTTACACTTGTAGACTCTTAATTGGGATAATAAACTTTGGGTTAGGCTTGTACGTGTTTGAAAAATATGTTTTTACATATAAATAGGGCCTTAATTATAACATTTCAAATTATTAGCAAACTTGTTTCGACCCATCGTCCCATTATTAAAACTAACTGAAATGCCCATTCTTCGCATGAGGCGTTTATGGAGAGTGATAAAACATTTTCCCATTTATATGCATGAAAATGCTTTTTTAAAAATGAAAAATGAAGTGGTCTGTTTTTGTTTATAGTCCAACTCTTATACACTTTAGACTAAAGGAAATGGATGATTACTGAACGTGACTAACAGTGAAATTTAATTTTTAAGCCACATCCGGGACCAAGTGCACCAAATGCACACGCAGTAACATATAAACTAGCATGGAGGGATCTTATAAAAAAATTATTTATGGCAAAAATGTTGGAACTCTCCTTTAATCAAATTGACATTACAATAACCCAGTTTGAGGTAGATATTAACTGTAATTTATAACTCAATTCAAACAGGTCAACCGCTTTTCGCTTGATGCGATCACAAACAATAGACTGTCGATTTTTGACATGTTTTTCCTCTTTCTCACCCCCATGAAAATAGATGCTTAATTTGCACTTTCAAACCGCATCGGTAGTATCAGCATTCATCTCAGCGACCTCGAAAACTATGGAATCGACACAAATATAGTTTTTTTATTGTTTTACACGTCATCTCCTTTCCAATCATTATACGTTACCGCTCTCCGTTAGAGCTCTCTTACACGGCATCGGAAATACCTCTATTCATTTTGGTGATACCAAGGGTCTTAGCTCTAAATATGTTTTCTTTTTAGATTGTCAGTAATGTGTTTACGATGTTTGCTTGAAATTGCTCCAGCCGTTCCGGAGTTACTCTGAAACATACATATTAATACATGCATTTCTTTATATATGGATTCCTTCTTCAGCAAAATAAATAGGAGTCCTATTTGTTTCAACCAAACATGAAGGTAACCACAGAAACGATAAAAGGAAAAGATGTCCTTTTGGAGTAGTGATTAACGCATGCGATTTGGAAAATGTGTTCCCGGATTTGATTTTCGCTGAAATAGCACAAGCAACTAATTTCGCAACAATCTCTCACTTCAGGGGCATCATTTGGGGAGGACCTGACAATAAACAATTGTCTCCTCTGAGTTTGAGAAACGCACTTTTTAATAAATTGTAAATTAAAATACTAAAGTGTGTGTGGATAAATTAAAATACTATAGGGTGTGTGGATAATCTGCCTCCTCCCACAAAACCCTGATATTAAGCTAATGTTTCACTTTCATCTATCGTCCAAGTCCTTTAGCCTAAAAGCATGACCATGAGACACTAAACTAAAAACATAAATATTGAATAAAAATAATAGCTCTCATATGTGTATAGGTAACATTTTTCTGCCATTATTTGAGAGAAGTTTACAGTTGAAATGGTTTTAGCTTAATCTTAACGCAGTTTGAGTCGAACACTGCTTAAAAAACTGTAATTATATATATAATATGAGATGCAAATAACAACTTGCCCAGTCGCCCGAGTAGCGGTAGTTGCTGAGTACTTCAAATTAAATGCCAGTAGCCAAACTCCCTCCATAAAAATTGTTGCAAAGTACAACAGGATTCTGAAACTTGGATATTTGAATAGGGCACATACAAGTTTCTAAGTGAAGTCTTGACCCGACTACGGTAGATCCGATAGTTTTGCAACTATGGTCCCTTAAATTTCATCTTTTTCATGTTTTCGGCAGCCTGTAACTCCGAAAGGCAGCATATGTGCACCCAGGTTGGTCTATACTTTTCGTTTTATCTTAGAGTCAGGAATCACCTCCCAAACGTTGTCGGTGTTGTTTTGAAACACCTTGTATATATGATGAACCACTTAAAGTGAACCGTCCTTGTAATTTCTGGGAATTGGGAAATGGTTTGATATAATCTACAATTTCACCAGATTAACAGTGTTGCCATCTCAATTTAAAATTTCATTTTTTACAAACAGCGCTATGTCAAGTTATTACATATTTCAAATCTACATGTAAAACGAAACATTAAAATACAACACATTTTATTCAGTGTTTCCAACTAAGGATGCTATAGTGTCACAAATATTTAGATTTCGGAGGGCTCTACAACAGGAATAAAACAACTGAGATAAACGAGATGGTGAATATTTAAAGTAATTTAGTGTCGGATACTATGAGCGCCGTATGATGCATTTCAGATAAATAGAAACAAACTTTTTTTAAAAAAAATTAAATAAGGCTTTATTTCAAAAAAGTGCTAAAATAATTATCGTATCTACAGAGTCAAATTGTTTCCAACAGACAAAACAAACACAATGCCGTTTACAGCAATTTAATGGCTCAAACCTTTTCTGAGATACGATAAATATAAATAGTTTTTAACACTGCTTAAAACGACGAATTTGTACAAAATGTTTAAAATAATCGTTGCTTTCTTTTGCATCGAAGTACAAAATTACAGCGATAGTACTTAGTGATTGTAATTACAATAATTGTGAGTATTGTTGTAAGCCTTACCCATGTTTGATATCTCAGAAATGGTTTGACGTAAATGGTAGCAATGTTGCTTTTTTCTATTGGAAACCATCAAACTCCTTAGAAATGATATCTTAGCACTTTTCAGAAATAAAGCCTGTATAAAAAATATATTTTTAATTTCTTATGAGTTTGTTCCTATTTTACGAAATGCACCTTATTATGATCATAGTAACCGATACTAGGTTACTTTAGATATACACCATCTCGTTCAATTTAATTCCTTTATTCGTTTTTAAGCCGAGCCCTCAAGATTTGAATGTTTGTGATATTGTGCTCTTTTAGTTAGTAACATTGAAAAGCGTGTGGTATTTTAATGTTTCGTTTACATGTAAATTTAAAACATAATAACCTGACGTAATGACAATTGAAAAAAATAAAACTGTATTGAGATGGCAATACTGTTAACCTCTTGTCCTATTCGAGCATGTCAAATTTCTTCCCCTTCTGATATTTGCCTGGTACAAAATTTCAGTTATTTGTATCAATTTAGAAATTACTAGGAGGGGTCACCTTAAATGGTTTACCCTATATATATATACAGGGTGGGCCATAAGTCGCTTACCACCCCTTGTAAAATCCGTGTTTGTGGAAAATATTGAGCAACAGCCCTGTGTAACATAGTAGGCCGAGGGGAAGTCGGATCGTCATGGTGACCAAGATGGCGGCCATCTTGAAAGCCGCCTCTTGAATTCATGTCAAGATTTTTAAATAGGAACATGGTCATGCGGCACATTATTTTAGGCTAGAATTTAAAGGCAAACACAATGTTGAAATCGGTTTGTTGATATCTTAATTTGTTCAAAAGTTACAGGTATTTCAAATTGCTAATTTTATCTGTCACGCATGGCGGAGCACGTTCCCTACGTAGCACCCACCCCGAGTTATGCACAAGGTAAGACGTTCAACCTAATTGTCAATGACCCTCAAAAGAGTTTTTGGTGAAATATCGGCACAGGCTGCAAATATGCGTTCTTCCAGGTGTTCAAGATCCCGGATCTTTTCGGCGTATACCTTTGCGTTCAGATGATCCCACAGATAAAAATTCAAGGGCGGCAGATCTGATGATCGTGCTGGCCATTCAATGGGACCACGGCGCCCAATTCAACGTCCAGGAAATTGGTCATCCAGATAGGCACGGACCTGTAATCCGTAATGTGGGAGGGGCACCATCCTGCTACCACCATACATCCACCAAGTCAAAACACAGCTGTTGAACAAAGTGTTGTTCTGTCATTCACGTGCGAATGAGTGTTCTATGAACGTTCACTTGACGCGTACCGTACTCCATTGACGCTTCCATTTCTTGGTGTTAGTATGACTCTCAATTGAAGCGTAACATTGCAGCTAACCGTGGAAATGTGTACGAGACGAAATACTGTCTGCTACACAATAATAGATGTGGAATAATATATTACAATTACAGTAATTTTTCCATGGTGGAAATTCATAGTAATGTGAAATACAAAAATATACATTTTTCCCTATGTCTTGCAATTTGGTTGCTATAGAATTAATAATTTTGTTCCAATTTCCTCGTGGCACACCGGTTGGGAAACGCTGTTCTAGGTGATTGCACGAACTTTTTGATACCTCCTTGTAACAATATTTGATATGCGAGTTTGTTCCGGAAATAAGATAAAGATTGAAACACTGCTTACAATTACGAAATTATGATGAGAACTTTTAATTGCAACCACCAAAATGCTATTGCTGTAATGTCATGGAAGGTGACAGAAACAACACATTTTAAAACAATTTCCCACAACTACATCATTTTAAGCAGTATAGTAATCTGTACTCATATATTTCACACCCCCGGAACTGGTTAAGATATAAAATTGCTTTAAACGCCATTATGATTTTTTACGTTTATTGGAAACGATCTATGTATTTGCATGTTGATATTTATTTTTGAAGAGAGTAGTACATTTTCTTGAAGAGAGTAAAATTTTCAATCCCTTGTAACTTTGTTTCTATTGCGTGGTCATGGTGCTCAATACTAAGGAACTTTCGATGTGCATTGAGATATCTGATTCACTTGCGTTATTACTATTGTAGAGAACTCCAAAATTTGGAAGTTTACAGGTGTTTGTAATATTGTAGCGTCCTTATTTCATAACTCTACAGTGAAATTGTTTTTTTTTTTAATATTTGTGTGTAGATTTGATATATGTAATAATCTGCCGAAATACCAATTAAATCTATGTTATGTTGGGTTGGCAACCCTGTTAATTGAATGTTATTGCGGAGTATGTCAGACAAATTCCCCTTATTGATATTTCCATATTAAAAAAGGTTGAACTTTGTTCATTAGTTTAAAGAAGATTACAAGGGCGTTTATTAGGGATATCCGAAAATGTAAGACAATAGACACGTAAACAATAATTTACAATATTAATATAGCTATAAATTGAATTACTAATTAGTGAACGCTTTTTGGTGATTGCCACAAGCATACACCATATCCTAATGCAATCATGATAACCGGATATATATGTACTGAACAGAAGGTCATATGGAAGAACACATGAAGAAGTTGAGGAGAGCAGTTCGGGTTCAGAAGAGGTAAGGGCAAAAGAGGTACTATTGGATTATTAAGGGCGATCGGTAAAAGATTTGTGAAAAAGGGAAAGAGGTGTATGTTGTATTTATTGATCTAGAAAAGGCTTTTGACCGTGTGAATTGGGAATCGTTGTTGGGACTTCTAAAGAAGATTGGGTTGGAATCGAAAGATCGATGACTCATAGGAAACTTATAAATGAACCAACAAGTAAAGAGTTAAGATAGGGGATGAACTAACGGAGGAGAGTACAGTTGGAAGGGGAGTTCGACAAGGATGCCGTCTCTCGCCAACACTATTTAATATCTTTCTAGAAAAGAGAGTGAAAAAGAGCCTACATGATGATGACGGCATTTCGGTAGGAGGTAGAATGATTAGATGCATAACATTTGCAGACGACATGGCGCTTGTTACAGAATCTGAAAAGAAAATCAATAAGATGTTAGATAACCTGGGGAAAGGCTTTAAAGAATATCGGATGAAAATAAATGTTAGAAAGGCAAAAGCCATGGTGATTGGAACGAAGCGGTCTGTGTCAAATATAAAAGTGGGAGGGGAGAAATAAGTAAAAATGAAAAGTTTCTGATATCTGGGTAATGTTCTTAATAATGACATGACGAACGTGAAATAAAAGCTAGGATAGGAATGGCGAAAGAAGCCTTTAGGAGGAAGAAAAGTCTGTTTTGTGCGACCTTGAGTAAAGAGCTGAGAAAAAGACTCATAAAGTGCTTCGTGTGGAGTGTTGTACTATATCGGCAGAAACATAGACATTAGTAAAAGTGATTAAAAAAATGGCTGGTAGCCTTTGAAATGTGGGTGTCGAGAAGAATTGAAAGAATTAGTTGGGTTGAGCGGAAAACGAATGAGATGGTGGGGGAGAAAAGAAAAGTTTTAGATATTATTAAGAAGAGGAAGAGAAGCTGGTTGGGACGTTGCCTAAGAAGAAATTGTATCATGAGGGACGTCGTAGAGAGTATGATGGCAGGAAAGGGAGGGAGGGGACGAAGGACACTACAATTAATAGATGATATAAAAACAGAAGGGTAATACGTGAAGACAAAGAGATTAGCAGAGGACCGTGGAGCATGGAAGATCCTCAGCTGTGGCAAGTGACCTGCCAATAAGAGCAGAATACCTATGATGATTATATATATATTACCGAGTGTCCATAAAGTCCGTTGCCACCCAGTTTATCTTCGAAACGACTGAGAATATGAGAAAACACAAAAACACGTCCATCATTATTTTAAGGGGCTTGAATTTTGAGCTATAAAAGCTCCACCCCAGACCCCGATATCGAAGTTAGTGGAGTCAACTTGAGAATTTCAAATGGCAAAGAAAGTCGAGCAATATATAGTTGGAAAGGTTTCGACAAGAGAAATATCTCACCGAAAGTTTCAAGTCCCTATCTTGACCCCACCTAAAATGGCGGTGGTTCACATTTCGTACTCTTTAAATCCGCTGCCACCCCGATTACCTTCAAACCGACTGCGAATGTAAGAAAACGAAAATACACGTCCATTATTTTAAGGGGCTTTTATTTTTAGCTATAAAAGGCCCATCCCAGACCCCCATATAGGGGTACGTGGGATCAACCTGAAAATTTCAATTGGAAAAGGGGTCGAGTAATATGTCATAGGAAAGGTCTCAGCAACAGAAACATTTTGCCGAAAGTTTTAAGTCGCTATGTTGACCCCATCCAAAATGGCGGGGGTTAACGTTTCGTGTCCGTAAAGTCCGTTGCACCCCGTGTACCCTCGAAACGACTGCGAATATAAGAAAACGCAAAAAGACGTCCGTCATTATTTTAAGGGATTGAAATTATATGCTATAAAAGTTCCACTCCAGACTCCTCAAAAAGGGGTATGGGGGTAAACTTGAACATTTCAAATGGCGAAGTGGGTCGAGTAGTTTGAACGAGGTCGACCAAAGATCTTTTGCTGTAAGTTTTGAATTTGTTAGTTTGCCGAAATCTAAAATGGCAGTGAAATCAAATTTTGGATTAAAGGCCTTTGATGACTTTTAGGTATCTGTGGCTTGTAATTGTGGTCCTTCTACTTTTTTAAAAATAATTACTCTTAGACATGGTGTAATTATCGTAAATACTTTTGTAAAACGAGAAAATGATGAGTTATTGGGTTGAGACTTTGTTTCTGTGGGTCTTGCCCCTAGTTTTGTAAACGGAGGCCCAGTTTGTTGTTATACTGCATTGCCATGAGAGTAAGGTTTTAGGAAATGGTTATTTCAAAAGTAGGAATAAAGAGATTCGAAAATATGGACATCAGAAAGAGAGGCCAGTACTACCAGAGTGTAGAGAAGTGGTAATTACTACAGGTTTTAGACATGTAGGACTACGTAGTTTCGCTGATTGAAAATTAAACAACCCACATACACAGTCCCAAATTACCTTAAAATTAGTTACATTAGCGTGAATCAACATTTGCATAAACATCTTAATTGGTTACTTACTCATTCTGAGATTTGCCTCTTGGCGCACCCATGGGCGGAGCTATAAGGAGCACTGGTCCCCAACTTTTTGACAAAAAATGGAAATGCCACCTATATTCCACAGGTCCTAGACCCACAAGGTGTGCCCCCCAGCATGCAATTCCTAACTCCGCTCATGGGCGCACCAGTCGAAGCAGAGTTGACTACACCCTACATGTTTTCTTCCTCCGGTTGAGCTTCAATGATCGCCCAGGTGAGTTAGTTATCCATTTGAGAGATACAGGCTTAAGACCAAGAAAAATTAGGCAAACGCAAGCAATTAAAAGTACAATTGGCTATCCTATTCGGACATTTGGATGTCATTTTGCTTACAAGGGACATCATCCAAATGTCCGACTCCGATTTCTATTATTATTATTATTATTATTATTATTTTGCTGATAGAGGGCATGTATACATTATTTGTGATGACAGAAATTTTTGCCATGGTGCATGTTTTCTATTTTTTTTTAATAATTTTTAAGAGTTGTGATGTCGTTATTAGAGATTACTGAAGAAGTCCCTTACTTCCCTTTATAAACGGAGTGTTAGTTAAAAAAGTGAAGAAGAACCATGTGAATACATATAAGGCCTAGGGGGAAGTCGTATGGTATGTATGATCTTGACGGCAACCATCTTGAAATCTGCCATTTTGAATTAAGGTCAAGTTTTCTAAATTGGAATAGGGTAATATGATACATAATTTCGGGCTAGAATTTAATCAGAAAAACAATGGTAAAGTTAGTTTTAAGATACGCACATTTGGGTAAAGTTACAGGCATATTAATTGTTTATACTTACTATGTGCGTAAGTCCCTCCTTACCTCTGCTTCTAACCCACGTATTAATGATAGTAAGTGGACTAAAGCTTCAATTCGAAATTTGATTTCACCGCCATTTTAGATTTCATCAACCTAGCTGATCTAGAATTTACAGCAAAAGTTCTTTTCTGAAGCCCGTTCTAACTACTCAACCCACTTTGCTATTTGAAATGTTCAAGTTTACTCCTGTACCCCTATTTGAGGAGTGTGAAGTGGATTTTTTATAACACACAATTCCAACCCCTTAAAATAATGACGGACATGTTTTAGCGTTTTCTCATATTCGCAGTCGTTTTGAAGATACATGGAATGGCAACGGACTTTATGGACACGAAATGTCAACAACCGCCATTTTGGATGAGGTCAACATATACCTATGGACTTCAAACTTTCGGCAAAATATTTCTCTTGTCGAGACCATTTCAACGATATATTGCTCGACCCCTTTGCCCGTACTCCTATATGGTGGTGTCTGGGGTGGACCTTTTATAGCAAAAATTCAAACTTCTTGAAATCATGATAAAAGTGTGTTTGTGTTTCTCATATTCGCAGTCGTTTCGAAGATAGGCCTACACTGCTTGGCAACGGACTTTATTGACACCCTGTATATAATACTTTTGTTACTGTGTATGGTTACCGATATGTGCTGTTGGTACTCGTAGATTAGCGAATATTTTGTTCGTGATACTCTATGAGACCTAAAGAAATGTCTTTATAGGTATTGCTGCTTGTTTGTTCACTGAACGCTATATATGATTGGGTATAAAGACGTGTATATTTTTTCTTACTCTCCGTTAAGCTTACGACAGCTGCAGCTATTTTGTTTTGATGATAAGAAAAATGACCTTCAATGCTAACTTGTCAGGGTGGTTTCGGTGGGAAAATGTCTGCATTCATTTTAGACAAAGCTCGCTGTATACGTATACATACATGAAAAACTTTGTATCGATTCCACAGTTAGATCATAGTTTCCCAATCTTCGTGTCACGCAGTCCGAAAGGATTTGCGAAACTTGAGAATTTAAAATCATGAAGATTACAGTAATTTGTTAAAATCAATTTTGAGACAGACCAGAACAGTTAACGCCTCTAACGACAGCAGCAATGCTCAGTATTACATGGAGTCCCTATTTTATTTAATTTATACTATTATTAATAAAAGTAGAACAAGTGTGTCATTAGTAAAAAAATGGTTGAGTACTACTGGTTTAGTTCACTAATGGATCTGCTTGGAAATGAAGGAAACAAATGAATCACATATCTTGATGATTAGATTGTTACATCAGCGAAAAGTCCGAATAATCCGTTATTCATTCTTCTTCTTCTTCTTTTTCTTTAAGTTTTAATTGTGCAGACAAACATCATTCTCACACATAGGCGGCCTTAGCCTTTGGGGGTCCTAGGACGAGGGATCCCCGCGAGATCCTTCGGCAGTTGCATGGCAAAATATCAAAAGTAAAAATGACGACAAAATATCGCCGTGTTATCGATTTCAGGAGAGTCTTTATATATAAACAGGAATATTACCGAGAGCTGCTTAATATAATCAATATTACCAATATTATCAATATAAGGGATATATCATGTATAATCAAGAATAACGGATTGGTACCTGGGTTTTTATAAATTTTCTTAAATATTTTGCTCTTACTTGCAATGAGTTTTGTAAATTCATTTTGAATATTTCTTCCGAGATGACACCTGAATGATAAATTATATTAAGCATGGACGTCTCTGGCAAGTTTAAATTGGGAAGACGGGGACGACTAGAATGCTACTATACCTCACCTGAATTTACGTCAAAACTATGAGTAAATTTTAATTTGCTTGAATTATGAGCTAACTGGATTCTCATACTACCTTTACCAATACAATCGATAGGTTAAGCATGGCGTATTTCTGCCAGTATTCGCTGTTCATTTGTTTCCGATCAGTTCCAAAGTCGTGAGCTGCATATGGAACTTACAATGATTATATTTTACATTGACTTAGGCCCTATAAATATTATAATGAAAGAGAGAATTACATTTTTTCAAGTTTCTGAAAGAGGAAACTTTGAAGTCCAAATAGGTCAAAGATAAGTAAAATAGGGAAACCTTTTACATGAAAGAAAGGGGAACATCCACCTGCCTATACTTTCTGTACGTACCAGATGTATAGTTTGGAACCGAAAATGTGAGTTTTAGATCCTTGCACTTAGCAGGTTTAGTACAGTAATGATGAAATCACTTACCTCACCCATTCACCATAATTTTCTTCCATTACTGCTACAAATTTAAATTTATACAATATATATTTTAGGTAACTCATCTCCTTGGCATGGAAATTATACTCTTAATACTATCCATTAATTTAGTAGTAACGGAGATGCCACTCCGTTTTTTTTATATAAAAATTAAAACAATTTACACAGGAAATAAGGTAAGAAATGGTGATTTGAAGTTCTTATGTGATGTTTGTGTGTGTAATCTTGGCAGTAAAGTTATGTTTAATATGAGAAAATATATGTAGAAGTTGGTACTATTTGCAAGACGCGGAAGGTTTCGATTATTGAGGAGCATTATAGTCGTACAAAATGGCCAATCGATACGTTAAATATCATATTTCCGATGTGAGTTTTACACAATTATATAAGAACTAGCAGCGTTCACCTCGCTTCGCTGCGGTCACCCCGGAACGCAATAAACTTTGTTACTTAGATAATTTTTACTTTTTCGCTTTCAAGTGATATGATAAAAACCATAGAAGATTGCAGTAAATCTTAACATTATATCGCCTGTCATTTATGTTAACCCGCCCCGCTTCGCTGCGGTCATCCCGGTGCTGGCATATTGTAAAAGTGTCTGTAAAAATAAGCAAATCAATTAAAAAATTTTAAACAGAAGATTCAAGCTATTTTCCGCTGTATATCGCCTGTCATTTATGTTAACCCGCCGAGTGACACGGTCATGCGGGTTGCATATAAATACGTTTATTTTTACCTATGATGAACTAATAACAAAGGATTTGTACGTTATGGACACTTGAATGGTCAATTATCTCAAGACACTGGTAATTAAAAATTAAAGTGATATGATAAAAACCATCTAGGGTCCAAATCCTAATAACCCCCCAAAAATGAAAGAAATTGGTTCAGCCGTATTAGCGTGATGAGCGGACAAAGGATTTTGTACGTTCTCTTTTATATATATAGATAACGAAGAGAATCTATTATGAAGTGAAAACCAGCTTCTATGAGAACCAGTCCCAGTCACTGTTCTAGTCTAAGTAAAGTCTTACTGGGTAACCTAACCTAACCTAACACATTACTACATTTTTGTAGGTTTGAAACTGGAAGAACACCTCTAAACTTAAACCAAGATTACCTTTATAACTACGTTAAAAATACTATGTAGGTATTGTAATAGGCACCTAATCTACTGCCTTGCTCAGACGTCTATCACAACCTCAATCATTTACCGATCGCTGCTTTAATCTTTTTCATATTTATTTTAATCTCATATTTTTTTTTTCAGAGCCTTTCTTTATGTTCTGTGGCATAATGTTAATTTTCGATTCAGATTCTGCGCTAACGACTATTTCACCATTAGTCCTTCTACCTCCTATAATCAATGTTTCCCAAGCAAACTCCTATTCAATACTCTTCTAGATAGTACTCGGAGATGAAATTTTTATCAAATACCTCTTGCCATTTTCATCCTATACCATGTGTATTGCAAATTTAAATACTTGCTTCATATGTAAGATTTTTTTTTTCGAATCTTTGATTTTTTTTATCCTGAGCTTCTTTAGTACGTCTACCTGTATTCGAATCACTTGCTCGAATTCTATGTTCTGTAATATATATGAGGAGAGACTGCAGTGGCAAGTCAGATTAAATATTATTACATTCAGTGATGAGAGTAGTTTTTGTTTCGAACACAATGATAGATCTGTGCTTGAATGTAAACTTGCAGATGAACGGAAAAATTCAGCGTGTATCCATTTGTCATATAGGATTCACACTAGACTTCCTGGTAATAAATAAGCTATATACCCGTCTTTCTTGATGGTAATATCAATAGTATGTTGTATCTTTGTAGTATTTCCAATACCATCCTAAAATCTTATCTGGACACTTGTCTTCATTAGCACAACGCGCGTTTCTATAGCGACAAATGAACCCTTCACTCTCTTCCCAGAACACTCCTTTCTTGGCCTCCTAGATCTCCTGACCTAAGCCTTATCGGACGCTGTGGAACATTATGGGAAGGTAGCACATTATGCACCTAACCGCCAGCCGAGCTCACAATGACAATTTTCTAGACAGACATACAACATCTGTACGACCAGCTATGCATCTTAGCTGTTTCTTGCGTGGCTACTCAGAGTAATTATATGTGGCATTAAGGTGAGTGTTGTACGCTTTTGAAGTCTGTATAACACGTTCAGAATGTCTTATCGACGTCATGTTGAGAACAGTACCATCTACAATTACTTTCTTCTTGTGTACAACTTTGAACCAGTGTTCTTAAGCGCATTTAACTTAGTAATCGTGTAGTTCTATAGTCCTCATACAAAATCTTGACTCTCCGAAAGAGGTTTTATGATGACACTCTTGATTCGATTACACATTTTGAATATTTCTTTTTCCTTCTTCTCCTGTATTAATAAAGTAGTGTATATTGTCTTCCTTTTCGACCTTAATTTCACTATATGTTTCTGAACTTGTCCCTTAGCATCCAAATTGATACCTAAGATATAAAATTCATCCTTGCTATCATCCGGTTCCTCAATGTATTCCTTCCATCTTTCTCAAGCCGCAATTCTCTCATTAAAGGTTCATTTCAATCTTTAGTTTCTGTATTGTCATAGTAGTTTTCCCTTGCTACCTTCTATTTCCATGAAATGTACCTTCATATACATTCTATCCTTTTTAATTTCTTTTATCTTTACTCTTGTGGTGTATTCCTCTGTCTCTGTAGATTTTCTTTTCTAATGTGCACATCTGATAAACAATTAATTTTTGAATAAATTCTGTTAACTTATGTGAGTGCGAACACTGGTACAAAACCCTGACGACCACTGGAACATTTCGATTTTGAGGTCGCGGATACGAGTGCAAAACAAGAGATTTAAAAACATATTGTTTTTCCTTGAACGGCTATTCGACTTTGAATTGTAACTATATGGTCATGTATGGGAAGGATCAATGTGTCTTTCCAACTATGGTGCAGCTACGAAAGATTCACGATGCTCACGGACGAAACATAAGAGTAATGTTTCCACCTTAAAGTGACGGTCACTGGTACTTTTACTCCTATGTCGAAAATATGATATGTTTCTTGGATCTGGTGTGTTCCCGTTTATCCTATTTCCGTTTCTCCTACTTACTTAACTACTGATTTACATTATTATCTTTATCCCATCTTAGGTATAGGTGAAACAGATATCCCCGTTATGCCGACCCCCATTTCGCTATGTTCAATTGACGAAGAAAATTTAGTGTCTGAGGGAATTTTCTTAAAAAAAAAAAAAGATCATTAAAAACATCAATTTCTCAACGTAATCAACAGCGAAGTAACAGCCGTATGGAACAACAAACGTGGTTGATTAATTCTAGCAGCTCTTTGGTCCTTCCTGGAGGTATAGGACTGTACGGGCCTAAATTTTTAGCCCGAGCCTAGCCTGGCCCGTGAATTTATAATGTACGGCCGACCGAGTCCGAAATATGATTCAGCATTTAGGCCCGAGCTCCTGTGATAATAAAATGAGCCCGAAATAAACCCGAATTACAGAAACTTTATAATTTACGCAAAATTGAATTTTTATTTACAGCAATTAGAAGTTTATTTTTGCAGCTGTGCTTTAAAAGTTCTCCAGAAAGAACGGTCCAAACGTCCAATAAATGCTGTTGTACAGCACATTTACAAAGTTACACCCGAAAAGATCTGAGAAATATGGTTATATATTTAAAAATGTACGACCCGAGCTCGCCCGACCTCTATCTGGAAGTTAAAAAGATAGGCGCTTTGCTTCAGATAATATTATATTTTTATTTCTGAAAAACGGCTTAATTCTAAATCCTTCCTTAGCTGGGACACACATACGAAAATGATCCAGTACGTCCAAGTATGCACCTGTTTGTACCAAGGACTTACGAGTAATATGCTTATATACAGATGAATAACAAATCTAAAAGTTTGATTTTTTTCTTTTCAATTTTACTTACACTGAAATGTGTTCAATTTTCAAAATAATAATAAGAATTATATATTACATTCTTACAATTAGTTCTGCGGTTCACGTTCTGCACCATTACACTTTTCACCCGATAAACTGCTCAAATTAATATAACTTATTCCCTGATATTCGATATTGTGGGGATATGTTTTCGCTGGCGATTTTTAATAATAATATATTTTTACATCTTTACATCAAAAATAAATAATTTTGCTTTTTATGTGCAAAAATCCTGTTCTATTGTGAATCGAACCTAGTACCAACTGTTCTAAAATGACCTGAAACTTCAAAACGGCAAAAAGTGGCAAAAAGTTGACCCTAAAAAAGATATTTTTAGAACCTAGAGTTGATGGATAACGTTTTTACTTGAACTTGCCTTGTTCTATGCGTAACAGAAAAAAGTTGACTTGTCAACAAGATCCGGGCCCTGGTGATAACTAAATCATTTTCAAACTATGAAAAAAAATCAATTTGAAGCTATATGTTTGCATATTTCCTTTGAGATTTCCCAATCATCCACGTTGCTTAGGGTTGTTACCAAGCAGAGGTGTAAAGAGTGGACAAGTTATATACGCAGATATAGATCGTTTAGCCATATCTCCCCTAGAAATTATCGGATTTTCATGAAAGGCGGCATGTATTTTCTTAATGTAAACTGAGAGACGTTTATGATAATATATATATATATATATATATATATATATATATATATATATATATATATATATATATATATATATATATATATATATATATATATATATATATATTCTATGTAATATCTCATATGTTGGCAACTATGAAATAACTATCCCAATAATAATAATAATAACCTAACGAAACATAAATGTATTAAACCAGCAATCGCGTAATATTATGAGTAAACTGCGATTTCATTGTTTATAATAAAGGCATGCTTTGTTTAGCTTCCCGCGTTAAAGAGGCAATACTGTTTCGCCACTCCTCTGCTCAGAACTATTTTATTTGACGTGCCTGAAGTTGGCCCCCCACCTCTCCCAAATTACAGAAAACGTTGCACATCGTTAGTGAACGTTAGTGCACTAAGAACTAACGTTAGTGCTATCAGCGTTTACGAGATATTGAAGATTTTTAGTGGGGGGCCAACTTCATATGAAGTTAGCCCCCACCCATCTTTATGCAGACAGATTTTCACAAAACTTAGCGCATCGTTAGTGCACTTAAACACATTAAGTACTATCGTTAGTGCTACTATATTTTGGGATTTATTCAGGATTTTCGGTGGGGGGTCCAACTTCAGAAATATCAAATTCTATACAAATAGAGGCAGAAACATGGGGTTAACGGCAATCGTTAGTGCATCGTTAGTACTTAAACGCACTAAGCACTAACGTTAGTGCTACCATATTTTGAGATTTATGCAAGATTTTTGGTGGGGGGGGGCAATTTCAGAAATATCAAATTCTATACAAATAGAGGCAGAAACATGGGGATAACGGCAATCGTTAGTGCACTTAATTGCACTAACCATTAACGTTGGAGCTACCCTATTTGGGATTTATTCAAAATTTTTGGTGGGGGCCAACTTCAGAATCAAATTCAATACAAACTGTCAGTATTTTCTAGAAGCACTAACGAATGCACTAATCACTTTGTTAGTGTTTGAAGTAGGCGCAAATTCACACTGACCACCAAAGATATTTTACTTGTAGCACCTACACTAACAAAGCACTAACGTTAGGGGTTGGTGTACGAAGAAGCACTAATGATGCTCTAATGATTGCACTAGAAGAGATCATTAGTGCTTTTTAATTTTACAGAAATCTGACACAGTGAAGAACTCTCCTTAAATTTCTTATATCAGTTTCCTGACATGTAACTGGCCATAACTACACTAATAGTGAAGCAATAACAAAACTAATAGTGTTTTCTAGAAGCACGAACGATGCACTAACTAACGGGCTCTGATTTTTCGTTATTGGTTGCAGTGGGGCGCCAAGTTCATGAAGGCTTCCAAATGTTTTTTTACTTGTAGCACCTACATTAATGAAGCACTAACGTTAGGTGTTATTGCACTAAGAAACACTAACGATTTCAGTAGAAGAAGTCATTAGTGCTTTTAATTTTGGCGGAAATTTGACGCAATGGAAAATTCCCCATGAATTTCTTTTGGAATTTTCGTGGTATATAATTGGCCATATCTACATCAATAGTTAAGCATTAACGGAACTATGAGTGTATTGTAGAAGCGCTAACGATACATTAACGAATGGACTTATTTTTCGTTAGTGCTTGAAGTGGGAACCAAGTTCTCGCTGGCCCGCAAAGGTTTTTTACTTGTAGCACCTACACTAATGAAGCACTAAACTTAGGTGTTGGTGCACTAGGAAGCACTAATGTTAAAGAAAACTTTCGGAAATAGCGTAAACTTAGCCTCCACTACAAGAACTAACGAAAAAATAGTGCATTGTTAGTACTTCTAGAAGATACAAGTAGTTTCGTTAGTGCTTCACTATTAGTATAGATATGGCCAATTGTAAGTCACGAAACTCCCATAAGAAATACATGGAGAATTATTCATTGTATCAAATTCCCATCACTTTCAAAAGTACTAATTACCTCTCTTAGTGCAATTGTTAGTGCATCGTAAGTGCTTCTTAGAGCACAAACACCTAATGTTAGTGCTTCATTAGTGTAGGTGTTACAGGCAAAAAACCTTTGGGGGAGTCAGCGTGAAGTTTGCACCCACATTTTAAGCATTAACGGAAAAAATAGTGCCATTCGTTAGTGCTTCTATAAAACACTAACAATTTCGTTAGTGCTTCACTATTAGTGTAGTTATGGCCAATTACATATCACGAGACTCACATAAGAAATTTATGGCAAATTTTTCATTGAATCGAATTTCCGCCAAATTCAAAAGCACTAATGATAACTTCTAAAGCAAACGTTAGTAAATTGTTAGTGCTTCTTAGTGCATCTACATCTAACGTTAGTGCTTCATTAGTATAAGTGCTACAATTAAAATACCTTTCGAGGCCAGAGTGAACTTGGCGCCCCCACTTTAAGCACTAACTAAAAACTTATTGCCATTCGTTAGTGCATTGTTAGTGCTTCTAGAAAACACTAACAGTTTCGTTAGTACTTTACTATTAGTGTAG
Organism: Thermobia domestica; assembly: GCF_964235325.1. Taxonomy (NCBI): domain Eukaryota; kingdom Metazoa; phylum Arthropoda; class Insecta; order Zygentoma; family Lepismatidae; genus Thermobia; species Thermobia domestica. Next base: position 211,415,591 of record NC_137465.1, read on the forward strand.
TTATGGGCAATTACATGTCACGAAACTCATATAATAAATTTATTGGGAATTTTTCATTGCATCAAATTTCCGCCAAATTTAAGAACACTAATGATCTTTTCTAGTGCATCGTTAGTGCTTCTAGAAAGCCCTAACAATTTGTATGGACTTTGATATTTCTGAAGTTGACCCTCCACCAAAAATCTTGAATAAATCCCAAAATATGGTAGGACTAACGGTAGTGCTTAGTGCGCTTAAGTGCACTAACGATGCACTAAGTTTTGTGAAAATCTATCTGCATAAAGATGGGTGGGGGCTAACTTCATATGAAGTTGGCCCCCACCAAATTCTTCAATATCTCGTAAACGCTGACAGCACTAACGTTAATTCTTAGTGCACTAACGTGCACTAACGATGTGCAACGTTTGGGATAGGTGGGGGGCCAACTTCAAGCACGGTTTGATTTGATCATGTACGCCGCTACAAATCGTTTGCTCATAGTTGCGCATTTCTCTACTTGTACTAAATCACATCGGAAAAATTTAATTGATCAGAGCTGCTTATCATCTACATGCTTCATGAGCGCTATACAACAAGTATAGACTCTTGCACTCAATTTTGGTATTAACTGTTGCGCGATGGATATTCATGCCAATTTCTAGCCTACACTCAGTACGAAATTATATGAGACATATGCACAGAAACTATGTGCGTGAGTTTTCTCAAGGTTCTCCCGTTTTCTTCGATTTTCCTCATTCCTCCATTCAGTGGCGGATCTAGAAGGCAAAATTTGGGGGAGGGACCGGAACACAGACTACGATAGGTATATCATTAGTTTATTATAATTTTCAAAATATATAAATAATAGCTTAAATTGTTTTTATCAATCAAAAACTATTTGGCTTGCGCCCTCGGCACCGCGCTAGATCCGCCACTGTTTCCATTTCATTCATTGACATGGGATAAGCTTGGGGTTTTGTATGAGACGTAATTACACAGATTTACATTGTATCAAAGATCTTATAGGACAACACAAACATTCTTATCAGTTCATTTTATTCATTTATATATTTCTGGACGTTACCGACATCTATTACCTTAAGCCCATCACAGATGACGTACTCCCGCGAGCACACTATCCGGGAAAGGGGAGGAGGAAGAAAGTAGCCTGGGACGTGTATGTTAGGTACCATCCCGGATTTGCCTAGTGTGAATGAGGGAAACCGAGGAATACTTCACTCAGGATGGCTAGCCTGTAAAGTTGTTACACCTTTTCAAACGTGTGTGTTCACCAAGGGTAAAAGTGGATCTGACAAGGTAGGGGGACGCATGACGTCATGCCGTCCCCCGTGCCTATCTTTGCCCTTTTTTTTAGAAACTGGGGGACGCCACCTATATTTTCTGGAAGTGGTGGGACGTCGTACCCCCGCGCTACCCCTCACTTTTACTCCTGGTCTTCACTGGAAATCAAATCTGGGATTCCTTGCACCAAAGACAAGAACGCTACGCGGAGCCACTTTTATCAGTTTACAATGTAGGACTAATTAGTATTACTTTAATTACTTACCTCTGCTTTTGTTTACGTTGGAAAGTCAGTTTTTATTGAATCTTCTTAAAATGAGTGTTTTACTAACATGATGTCTGAAAAATAAACATTGCGACGAAAGAATGAAAGTGAAATGAAATCTTTAAGTCCAACGGCTATGCCGGCTTGGCTTAAGGAGACAGACAGTGATGATCGTAGAAATGAAAGAAATGGTGGAATAAAGAAACTGGGAGGAAACGGGAACACCCCCTCCCCCCAAAAAACCACGCACATGTTGTTTGTCCACCACAAAGTTCACTTGGTGTGAACTGGGATCGAACCAAAGACACCATGTTCAAAAGTGAACGCTCCACCACTGAGCAACTGCGGCTTCAACATTCAAAGAAGTTAATTGTTAATGAACAAGAACCACTTTAAAAATAGCCACCTTTGAAGAATAGCCACTAAACTAATAATGGCACGTGATTGGCTAGAATCGCAGCTGTTGTTTATGTTGAGAAATTAATTTATCAATAAATCTTTATAAGAAAATTCCGCCAGATACTAAATATCCCTCGTTTGCAAGGGCGCCGGTCCTGGGGGGGGGCAGGCCCCCCCAAAGCTCATGTGGGTCCCCCTGTATCTTTATGAATATGTATTTTCTCTTGTACTATATATGTATTGTTATATGTATTTTTTATGAATGAGCCCCCCCCCCAAAGTTACAAAGAAATCGGCGCCCTTGCTCGTTGATTGAGCGTAGGTGAAGGTACGATGGATAAAATGAAATAAATTAGTACTTAGGCCAGTGGGACAAACAGAGATGAATCCATTTATTTCAGTTCCCTAAGGAATAAAAGAACATAAATGATGAAATAAATAGAAAGAAAGTAATTGTGGGAGGAGCTTCAGCTAGGTTAATATCCCTACCTACTCCACTTTCATTCAACTACAGTATATCTGTCCAGTGCATACTGGGAAGAATGAAGCGGTACTAGGTTTAAGAGGGCAAAACATTAGGGGAGCCCAATGAATAAACAATAGCACTGCATACATACGTTTCAAAATATTTATTAAGAGTTTCTTTAGTCGTTACCAGTGGTCGCTCGTTAAATATGTCACATCTAAAAATAATTGAAATTTATCTTGAGAAGGTACGAGAAGAAAGTTTTACTTGATATAGTAATTATTGTATACAGCATTCTGAGCCTGTACGAAACTTAGACCCCACTTCTCAGGGACTTACGTAGGAATTTATTTTGGGAGGGTCCAAATTTAATATGAGGCAAAATTATATTAAAATTTGTAAATTAACAATAGAATCAGACTAAATTTACAGAAAAGTTGGAATTTCTGGCGGCCGAACCTCTGGGACCCACCCCTACGTACGTTCGCGTTGCTTCCCTTAGCTTGTAATGTTTTAAGAAAAAGTACTTTTCACTAGTGACTTTCCTCAAGAGCCGCCACTCTTGATTAATGTTAAGAACAAAAGGGAAAAAGACATTTGTGAATATATAATTTGTACTTTCCAATATAATCTCCCTGCCCGTGTACAACCAGTCTTGAATTATTATCGCAAACGACGGTCTGTGGGAACGGAATGTTTTCTTATCTTTTGTTGCAGTGCTAGCTGTCTAGAACCGAGACAAACTGTCGCCACCGCCAGTTGCAGTGCAGCATATGCCAGTTATGAGTGTGACTAAGATTAAAAAATAGAAGTGTCTTGTGCTTCAGTAATAGCATTACGGGCTTCGCAGTGATTTATGCTAACTATGTGCGCATTTATATTGTTTTAACAGAAAACAGCACTGAAAAAAATAGAGTACGTTTGTTCAGTAATAAACATTGATAGTAAATACAGGGTGTTTCGAAACAACAACGACAAAGTTTGGGAGGTGATTCATGACACCAAGATATGTAAGACAAAATGTATAGACCAACCTACATGCACAAAAGCTTATTCGGCGCTATGACCAACACAAAATTTGTCGGAAAAATTTAAAAACTTTAGAATAAAAAATCAAACCGAAGTCGGATGAAAGAAAAAGTCCATTACTTTTAGTCAGATCCCATTAATATACAATTAATGGTAGTGCAGGTGCGGCGCAAGGGAGACCACCAAAGAAACTGAAGCATTCCTTAGGTATACTATTTTATGAAAAGTTGACTGAGAAAAGTTGACTAGACTCAAGTATCCCACTGCAACGAACAAGAATCCCACAGCATTATCCAAGTTAGAAGAACACTATTAGAATTAATAAAAATAAGGGATACAAGATAAATTCACCGAGGAGGAAATGTCCCTCCGATAGACATATTCTTTGACTCTATGACTTATAATTTGTGGGCAATACTGAAATGTGTATGTTAAATAAAAGAGTGATTGGGTAAGTGTAATTATTAAGATAGCTTTGTATTTTACGAACAATCTACTACTTTAATATCTCTCTTATTTTTCTTTCCTTTTTCGAATTCTAGAATATATCCTTAGTGTGTTTGTATTCCTGAACTAATTCACTACTGGTATTGAACTTTCCATCATATTACCTTTTAACTTCCTTTATTACATATGTTCTCTGACTATCTTTCCCATCTTACTCTTATAAAGTTCCCCAAGTAGAAGTTTCATACATACGTTTCAGTTGCGGTGGCCTTCCACTTTTTATCCTCTAATACGTTTCCGATACCCCGAATTATATAAAATTTAAGAGCAGCGGCAACACCAGAGAAGTATAAGAGAATGAGCGTCTGCGTCCGTTAACGACGTCTGCCCTCGCAGACATATTGTATTGTAATAAAGATGAAATAATATGAAATTACCCTTCTCGTATACAAAAAAATATGTTGTCTTCCAAAATTTTTCTGTCCGTCCGCTTACCCTCGCCCAAGAAATTAAAACTGGCGTCGTCACTGTTAAGAATCTTTCAGTGAATTTCTGCACCAAATTCTTCCGAATTTAAAATACTTTTCACTGAATATTTTACAGGTTAAGAAATAGTTACTGACTAAAGAAGCATTCGATGAAACTTGGTTCAATATTGTTGACTACGTAGGTCTTGTAGAAATGATCTTAAAACGCCTGCTAAATCGCAATGTGATATATGCAAATACGAAGAGTGCTCAATAAATATCGCCACATATTAATGTATAGACCTTATCAAATATGAACTGATGTTACCTGTGCTAGTTTTCCACAAAGTATTCTGCCACTACGTTTTTGGCTAGGAGCTTCTTTACTTAGTCATTGTAAGATTATTTTCCCCGTCCCTCCATCAATAGAAATTTGTCCAGTGTCGAATCTAACCCTGGGCCCGGGGGACCGAGGCACCCCAGCTTTTTGGTGACAAAAAATAATTGAAAAGGTATTATTTATACATTCTTGAAAGTTTGCACTAAACTCATGATGTATCTATCACAGTCTAGGTTATGACTGTCCCCCAGTTTTTACTTTCCAGATCCGCCACTGAAATTGGTAAGAACCACAATATGACTAATAATGCTAAAAGATTAAAAAATCGAACCTAGTTCGTACCTTCAACGTTTCTTATAGTGAACCTACAATAGTAGTTCTCAGCCTTTTGAAGACTATGACCCGCACTTAGTGAGCCCCATAAGACCCCTTCTTCCTCACAAATAATAGTAGGGCTAACAATAATACATCATATTGAGAATTCCCTTCACGATGATTCATCTACAAACTGTCAGCAATCCCAGGAAAACGAAATGAAATATTTCAGTTAAATGTATAACGATTATGCTCTTTAGGCTGAGTTAGACGATAACTAACCCAAATGAATGATGGAAGAAGAATTGGTGGAATGATAATGAGGAAGGAAACGGAAGTACCCGAGAAAATCCACAGACACGATGGTGTTCACCACAAACTCACTTGGCCGGGGATCGAATTAGCGACCCCACATACCAGAGGTAAGCGCTCTACCACTGAGCGACCGGCACACCCACAAACATGGAGAAGTGTGCCCCATCTGTTAAGAATAACTGAGTTAGTAAAACGTAATAACATACAAGTGTGAACTCTTTAGTCAGTGGAGAGGAGAGCGTGGATCATTGGTCAGAGTTGATGATGATAGGTTTTGGTGGATGGTGAGTCAAATTGGGTCACGGTGGATCATAGTGGATCATCAGGATTGTGGGTCACGGTAGGTCGTGGGTCAAGTTTTCATTGACCCAAGCCATCTTTGTTTACCAAACCGGTACATCTGTCAGAATCATAGTTCTTCCTCCTAAGTGGGGGTACGGTGGCTAATGATGAAGCGCTTACTTTGATGTAAGGGGAATCACGTCCGATTCCAGATCATAAAGGTTTGTGATAGACAATACCGTGCCCTGAACTTTTCTCTGGATTATCCTGTTTTTCCTACCTTCTCATTTCATGAATTCTTTCGCGACTAGATTAAATTTGAATTGAGTTTTCCTTCGGTAGCGAGGCTATACGAGACGTGGAGCTACGGCTTAACATGGGGTCGGAACCGCATGCGCCCCCGTCGGGTCTCCTTACGCTACGCGTCGCGTACGTACAATAAAGTCGCGTACGCTATCCACATAACCATGAGTGATCTCTCTGGCCTAGAAGGTATGAAAATTAAATGTTATGGACTTCATATAGTTTCAGTTGTTCCTACGATAGCCAATTCTGTATGTAGACAAACTAGATCAATCAAATATGTATACCTCTTTTTTTTTCTTTTTTATTCGAACAACGTTCTTCTAAATTGGACGACGTACTGTGATTTTTATTCGTTAAAATAATGTATTTAATTGAAGTTAATTTGACTCAGTCAACGTTTGATAAAATACCCCAGGAATTCTTCAATTTGTTTGGGGATCGCCCTTGAGCCGCCACCGCACCGCATCAAATTTTGCTTTAATGGAATCTACAGCTAAAAATAATGGACATTCCCCTTCACTTCACTTCGACTCAACATTTTGTTCTCGAGTTGTGGCTACTGTTTCAAGTAATTTGAAAACCACACGATAGTCAGCTACCCTTTTCAAAATGCTTATTCACTTCTGGTGGTAGTCGTAACTGTATTCTATGATGTTTGGCAATGTGTATTGGAATAAATGAGACGCATAGTAAATGGAAGTGAAAAAGTTGACAAACGTACACAGTCTTAGCTTCCAAAGATTTGATGTACAGCGGGGGATACTTCTAAATGGTACACCTTAGCCGTAAATCTCCATATGGCTGTACCATTTAGAAGTGTCCCCCGCTGTACAGTACATATGTATTTCATATTTAGACAGTGTGTTTGTAATCAAAATTTATTAATTGATGTTTATTGTTTCTGTTGGCGTTTCGGCACCTAGGCTATATGAGCTGTGGACCTATAGGTTAAAGTTGGATTCAAACCAGAACCCATGTGAACTTAAGGCGAACGCGCTAGCTACCGCGTAGTTATTCATCAGAATTTTTGCAAGAATTATTTCTGAAATGTTCGATCCTCATCAATTGAGGCAAAGCGGTATGTTAGTTCAAATTGAAATCTCGTTTTTAAGAATCTTCCTTTTTATACATTTGTGTCTACCTACAAAATTTCTTCTTTCCAGTTTGATTCAAGTATTATGTCCGAAGTTAGATTTTAAGCTATTTATTGATATCCAGTAGTAAGTGGTAGATCATAGAACAAGTGTAAAATAGCCAAATCTTTCCCTGTAGTTTGCAAAAAGTAAAGGAAAAATTAAAGATTGGAAGCTGTATTGAAGAGAAGATTGATTTAGTTGAACTGAAATGTAGCGTCCCTTTTAGCACCGACTCTACGACATACGAAACGCAGTCACTGATGATTTCAAATTTTCCCCCAGGGTGGGTAAGTGGAGATTTTAAACACACAGGAAGTAAAAGTAGTACTGCAAAATCCCTGGTTAAGAACAATCGAAGGTATCCCCATTCCATAGCTCCGGAAAGAATTCCCCCGGCGATCCGTGAAATTATTGCTACGTGAACCTACAGCTTAACGTAGAATCCGAAGGACATGATCTCCCACCTGGAACCGAACCCGGGTCTTCCGTACTGAGTACGCGTACGCTACCACATAGTACGAGGGAACTCCATAGGAGATACATTAAGAATAGCATTTAGGATATGACGTACAAACAGTTCAGTTTGATCGAGATTTACTTGATTATGTCAATTCATGTTTTAATGATACAGTCTAATACACTTTACACCTTCGTTTAGTATCAAGAAACTACATCCTTCGCAGTAGCATATTACTAAATATAATAATGAATAATAGCATTTGACATGCAAATGACTGGACGAAAGTAGTCATATAGTAACAATGTAGTCATATATATATACAGGGTGTTTCAGACCGACCGAGAAATTACCTTTTTCTCGAGAACGGTATATGCTATCAACTTGAAATAAAAAATTGCATCACAAATGTGGGTCCAAAAAATCCGTAGAAATTATTTTAAAAATACCGAAAACCCTCCTTCGTGCAGTAATGGCGGAGGGGGAGGCACATGCCTCGTTTTTGCGATTTTCAAATGGGAATGATATGTTTCAAATGCATATTGAAAAAGGTGGGGGGGGGGGAATAAGATTGCCCTACGAAACATTTGTCCGTGCTACCTACCGTTTTCCGTGTATCAATTGTTTTTTCAAAACAAAATGAAGGTGCGCGAAATAGAGTATACGGAATGTACTAATTAAGATACTATAAGCACCGTCACAGTTAGGGAAAGTGCATGACAAACGCTTTTCAATGATATGCCAAATGGTGACTCAGAATCTAAAAAAAGAAGAAACTGCACTATTGGTCTGTGACAAATCCACATTGGCTTCGCCAGATGGAAACGCCAGCGCCCATGGAGTGTGAACGTGTGGTGTGGTATGGTAGGTGAATATCTCATTGGCCCTTTTTTCATACAAGGGACACTGAATGCTAACCGATACAGTTTTTACAACATGAACTGCTTGTACTATTAAAGGACATACCACTTCAGACATGATGGGTGCCCAGCTCACAGTGCACGAACGCGCTACAGCATGTGTGGAAAATATGTTTGAAATCGGTCAGTGGCGTAGAGAACGGGGCCTAGAGGGGCCGCTCCCCCAAAGAGGTCCGACAATGTACTCTGGTACTTTGATGTTTGTAATTTTTTATATATTTTTATGTTTATATATTTTTTGTTTGTAATTGTTCTATATGTACCTATAACAGCACTTGCCCCCCCCCCAAACATACATCCTGGCTACGTTACTGCAATCGGTGGATTGGACGTGGCGGGTCTGTCAAATGGCCGGCTCGTTCCCAAGATTTGCCACCGTTAGACTTTTTCCTGTGGGGAACGCTGAAGCACGTTGTCTACCGGGATGAGCCAACAACACCAGAGGATATGCAACACCGCATTACTGCCGCCTATAGGGACTTTCCCTCTGCGATGCTACATTCTGTGCAACAATCTTTGAGTGGGCACCTCGATGACTGTATCGCACCTGACGGCCACCATTTTGAACATACACTTTGATAGGTTTTCGCTTATTACACAGTGGTTCTGCCACATACTGAAATGGCCATTGTCATTATGCTGAAGCACTGTCACATAAATGGTGCTAACGATGTCTCCGATTTGTTCTGACAGCTCATACATAAATGCCGTGGTATTGACGGTCAAGTTGGCCACTTCTTCTTTTGTTTACACCTATTTCCATGGCTATATCTTTGTTTTTATGTACAGTACACCCTTGGGACCAACGGCGTTGTGTTTCTCTACGTGTGCTCTTTTATATTATGCATGTTAAGGTATATCGTTCCATTTAACAAAATATAACTTTGCTCCAGATGCCCCATTTGTCGCTCTTTTTCGAACCACCCCATACCTCCATTTTGCGAGCCCCTACTGGTATTATTGTTTCTCGCAAACCTTACATCGCTAGTGTTTCTAGTTTCTTCGCTATTTCTTTAGCTGCCTCGCGCTATATATATAAATGAAAATTACTATGTTTGTGACTTAATAAACTCTTGAACCACCCAATCAATTTCGATCGAATTTTCAACGTAGATGAGATTTGGGCCTGGGATAGATTTTATCATTTCACTTTGACGGTGCAACTTAGGGAAGGGAGAGGAAGAAGATTTAAAAATAATCGAAAACGACCGATATTAGAGTCGAATCCATAGTTTCCGGGATCGCTGAGATAAATAGTTATACTTATGATGCCGTTTAAATCTAAATTCAGCTCCGCAACTTGCGGGAGGTGGAGAGGGATATATATAATTTCGCGTCAATCGTTAGCGTAATATTAAGAATCTTGTCAATGACAGCAAGTGACGCAAGTCATTGGGGTAAAAATTTATTTTAAAGATGTATATTAGAAATAACGTAGGTGCAGGTAAATACGCCATGTTAAGGATGTGGGATTTTTTACGGCCTTAATTTTCATGAAACAGCGTTGCAGAGTAGCCTTTTCCGCGTGTAGGAAAAAATCAGAATAATGCCACTCACTTCGTTTTTGTAAGCAAGAAAAAAGTGATACAAAGTGGTGCATTTACGAACACGTGCAAGTAATTACGCCAAGTCTAGGATACTACTAGAAACCTGTAATAAATCTTGCAAATGCTTACGCCGCCTACAAACCCAGATATTAATACACAGCATGTCTGAAGCAAGAAATAGAATAACCAAAGTGCAAGATGAAGATAAGATAAAATGTAAAAACGATAATCTCCAAAGTTGAAATGAAGTTCCAAACTAAAAAGTCATAGTCCATAAGAAGATAAACAAACAGTCACTGTACTGTGACTTAAAAAAAAAAAAAAAAACTACACCGATATTACATGGAACGTGTGGGAGAAATGAATACATCTTTGTTTCCTACACAAGCCCTGGCGTACTTCGCTGCAGGTAGTGTTCCCACGAGACGAGACTTCAGGCTGTCTCGTCTCGTCTCATCTCGTGCAAAGCATGTCTCGTCTCGAAAAATGTCCTTGTCCTGTCTCATCTCGTCTCGTCTTGTTTGTCTCGTTTTGTCTCCTCTTATCTCGTAAAAATTATAGCAGCATATCATGGGAACGAAAGTCGAATTAGCAGACTGCACCATGCTAATCAAGATACAACAAAGTTATTACCCAGAATACACAAGACAAGAAATGTCACGGTAGCTTCGCCGTAAAGCATTCACCTCTAGAGCCTGTGGTAGTCGGTTCGATCTCGGTTAGTGCCATATGAGCTTTGTGGTGGACAAACATCGAGTGTGTGTGTTTTCTCATCGTTGTCTTGTATCCTACCACTTTCTTTATTCCACTAATTCTCCCACCATCGTCCATTCGGCGTGAGCAAAAGTTGCCTAAAGGTCTTAAAAATAAATTCAATAAGTTCACAAGGCAAGGAAAAATAATTTATAAGATAATATTTCTTTGCAGTTAATTGTCTGAGGCACTGGCGCAAGTCCCGCGGTATGAGAAGGACATGTCTTCCCTCCCATCTTGGAACAGGCGGGACTGTTGCCCCTAGTAACTCGATTTGATTTTTTTTTTTTTTTTAGAAGTGATGATTTGTGTCCGAATACCACTTCATCTACATCACCATATAATATACAACAGGCTCACCTCAGAAATCAGATTCATTTACCGTAATATGAGTCTCATCTCCCTCCCTTCAGAATAAGCCTCAAATCTTCCCACCTCCCAATGTTGAAGACAATTCTCCTCCTTGATCCTCCACAGTGTTGTTTTTCTACTTATAAGTAGTTTGAACATCTCTTAAAAAAAAAATGGGAACGGTGTTACCCGTTCCCCTCCCCCCAATGTTGAAGACAGATTTGTGCTGTTGGTTTGAAGCTCCTCGACCCTGAACTTTTTTTTTTTTTTTTTTTTTTTTTTTACATTCTGAAACATTGAAATTTGTTTTATCAGCACAAATACACGAATATAAATTGCTCATAGATACGTCGAAAACGAAGACATTAATGTCAAGTAATGTTAACGCGACAAGTAAAGTTCGATGAGACTGCAATGGCTTCAGAGAGTGCTGACTGTTGGGAGGAGCGAGTAAGGAGGCACGTGTAGAGGGTGGCAAACAACTGAAAATAAAAGCTCCTACGAAGTAAAATTCGAAACTGAATTGAAATAGGCCTTCCTGAACGTGTTCAAGATTTCAATACCGACTCTCTAACACTTTTTTTTAAATAATAATATTCCGTACAACCTACCTTACTCTCTAAAACCGCGAGGCAAGTCAAATAGGCATATCTACTGAGATACTGGAGTTAGTAAAAGCACACGGCAATTATAATAGTAAAGACGGTCTTAAGACAGGTTTAAAATGGCGGCGTGACTTTCCTAAGTTTCGCTAATCGTTCCCCAGTCCTAACACACTTATATTAGATATGATAATAGCGGTAGTTCCTATAATAATATTTTTGACAAGGAAAGTGTAGAACAAACTGAAACTTGGCATATTTCAATTACGACCGTATTTACTATTATGATTCGACGCTAGTAATAGCGATAATATGATTGGCTCCAGGGACAATAACAAAAGCGTGATGAAAGAAAATGTTTTGGCCGTCGCGTCACCAGCTCGTGTAGTGGCTTAAAAAAATAAAACTACGAAAAAGGTACTGAAAGGGATAGGGAAATGTGCTTCTTAGTTGACCATTAAAAAAGTAATTAAATCATAGTATAAGTCGTGAGAGTAATTTTCTGTTTAGTGTTCAGCAACATTTTTTTTTTAAATTTCTACACTGTTTCAAGTCAGGGGCGTAAATAAGGGACCTGCAGACCCCGCATTGCGGAAGGGGGGGGCTCAAGCTAAATGGGGCCCCAAATCGTGAATTAGGACGTAGAGAAGGGACCCCACTCCACATAGTCTGCGGGGTGGCCTCCGAGCCCTTAGTTACGCCGCTGTTTCAAGTGTTTTTTTTTTCTGTCTGATGAGTTAGCCAAGTAGGTAAGACGCTCGACTTCTAACTGGGTAATCCATGTTGAAATCTTCCTGCAGCTTTTTTTCTCCCACTACCGAAATCAACGCCATGTGTTGTGTTGATTTAACATAAAAAGTGAAAAAATGAAATGAAAATCTAACGAAATCTTTCAGTTTTACGTCCCACGGATATGCCGATTAGACTAAAGGAGACGGTGATTATGAGAAATGAATGATATGGTGGAATGAAGAAAGTAGGAGGAAACGGGAGAACCCCGAGAAAACCCACGACCACGGTGTTTGTCCACCACAAATTCCACACGGCGCGAGCTGGGATCGAACTTGGGAACCCAAGCACCGAGGTGAACGCTCTACCACTGAGCCACAGCGCCCCTTAACACAAAAAGTATTAGTCACGCTGGGTCAGCGCATTGTGTTGAACATGGGCGGAGTTAGGAATTGTCTGCTGGGGACAAACCTTTTGGTTGGTCTCGGATCGGTGGAATACTTCCTAGACGAGTGTGGAATTAATATGAATAACTATTTTTTTTTGTCAAAAAGTTGGGGGGGCAATGCCGTCCATGTCCCCCATAGCTCCGCCCATAATGTTGAATCAACACAGCGCCTTTTTTTTTTTTTAACTGTGCAGGGCATGCGTTGAAAAAAAGTAAGGTTAAAGACACATACAAAACTCATACAGGGCAGGAGTTCGAATTCACAAATATGTGAAGAAATTTCATTTCCTCAGTCAAAATTAAATGTGTTGTAAGGCACCTTTACTATTGACAATAAAATGCAATGGAACCAAAAGTTAAATTTCAATTATAAATGCCGGACTCAAATTACTGTAGGAAATTAGGTAGTGTATAGGCCCTATTAGAAACAGCCGAAAATTTAAACATGAAGAAATAATTTAATAACATCAAGCTAACAAGGCTATCACACTTAACTTTATTTTGTTAAAAAAAAGAAAAAACGCACAGCAAACATAACGCTTTCAACGTTCTAACATCTTGATGTGTCATCCGAGTAACATCGAAAACGTTACGTTTGCTGTGTCTGTGTTTTAAATTCAAAAACTGCGTTTGCAATTTTAAAGCACGAGACGAGACGATACATTTCACGAGACGTCTCGTCTTGTCTAGTGTTCCGTCGCGAAAACGAGACGAGACAAATAGTCTCGTCTCGTCCCAAAGGGTTCGGTCTCGTTTACGAGATGAGACACGAGAAATGTCTCGTCTCGTGATGACACTAGCTGCAGGCTTAGTAACAATGGAATCACAAATACTGAAGTTGCACTTACAAAACAGAGTTCCTAGACGGACACAAAATAAGACGTACCTGTACATTGCTGTAAACTACCGAAAATGTTCTTAGTACGGTACTAATAACGGATTCTCATCTCTATTGAAATGACAACGTTTGACAACGTTCTTCTACGAAACCTTCCCGAGGCAAACAACACTGCACGGGGGTCTCAGCGCTGTCTCCCGAAACATCCGTCAAATCGGACTTGCCCAAGCCCGTGGCACATATTAGAGGGGCATTCTAGCAGATTTCGTTGGAAACGTCCAAGTACTGAACACTTGGCATATTTAGCTGCACTGGCGTATATACCTGTACCTGCAGTTACCTTATTTCCTTTCCTATACTGAGCTGATAGCGTTTCCTCTCTGTCTGTCTCTCTTTTTAAATAAAAAAGAACAGGTTAGAGGTTATTTTAGGTTATTTTAGGTTAGATGAAGTGGGACACGACTGCAATCAGGGACAGCACTCGACCTTTTCTCTGAATGGGCCAGATATAGGCCATAGAACAGTAGTGATAACCTAGCTTGTTTCGACGATTAGTGTTCAAAAAATACGATTTACTTTAATACACACTCTTGCTGCTGAGAAAACCCAGACTATATTTTTAACTTCAGAGGATTCTATATGAAAAGAATGTCGTAGCAAGAAAACAATAAAGTTTGGACTATTTCTCCTCAAAGTCTGCATACATTAGCTTTGCCTACTTTTCCCCAGTAGCGGTGGAAAGTTCAGTAAGTTGTAAATGAGAAAAATAAATTTAAAAAATGAAATCCTTAACTTTTATGTCCTACTATTATGCCCATTAGGCTCAAGGAAATGGTGATAACGAGAATAAAATAATAGAATGAAGAAAGTGGGAAAAGCCGAGAAAACCGATATACAGGGTGTTTGTCCACCTCAAAGCTCACTTGGTTCGAGTTGGGTTCGAACCAGTGACCACATACTCCAAAGTGAACGATCTACTACTGAGTCTCCGCGGCCTTTCGCGAGAAAGAATAATAAATTCCTTGCCTCTTATGAATTGATGGATTATATGGAATATATAATAATATGAGAATGTTGTGATCACATTGGAATATTTTTAAATTCTAGTATCAGACTTTGTTAGGATGGGTCAGTTAATTCTGTGTGCAGAAAAATCCACATTTGCACCTTCTCTGTTTGAAATACTTCTTCCTTCTCAAAAGTGAATGTAATACCCAGCCATGTTTGTAAAAGCTCATTTACTGCAACTTCTATTTGTCACTGAAGTTCACCTGATTATAATAGATCAAGTTGCTACTGCTTTTCAAATTATTCGTCGGAATACAAGGGAAACTACAGACGCGTACATTAGAGGTCTGCACAGGCCGGAATTTTTATCCCGGGCTCGGCCCGGCCCATGAATTTATGATGTAAGGCCGAGTTCGAAACATGTTTTAGCCTTTAGGCACGAGCTCGTGCGATGATCAAAAGAGCCCGAAATAAGCCCGAATTACAAAAACGTAATAATGGACGCAAAATTGTATTTTTATTAACAGCAATTAGAGGTTTAATTTTGAAGTTGTACTTTGAAAGTTTCCCAGAAAGAACCGTCCAATAAGTATCGTTGTAGGTACAGTATATTTACAAAATTAAGTCCAAAAAGGCCTGAGAAATATGGTTGTATATTTAAAAATTTACGGCCCAAGGCCGGCCCGGGTCTGAAGTGATATATACTTCGTTGGACCGATTCCGGCCCGCGGGCCGGGTCGGGCTTAAGCCTGTGGACTCAACCCGAGCCTGTCTAAGCCTCTAGCGTACATATTAGCAAAGTAGACAATTCAAACATATTAGGAAGAAAAAACTTCATATTTCTTTAAGTGCATATGTACGTACGTACACTCATGTACAAAATGATTGTCGCATATCTATAAGTGTCTTCTTGTAACAATATAATTGATACCGTAATAATTTTGAAGGGTACTTTTGATACTGATACTATGTGAATGATCAGAAAATGTATATTCTTGGTAAATTTTATAGGAAAAGAATTATAAATACGAAAATTAGAATGAGTAAAACAAAATGTTGCTAAATGGACAAGAAAATTTTATTTTTGTTTTATTGTTCTTATTTACTGCTCTTTTGACATAAAATTTGCCACATACATGCCTTTGCCGATTATACATATACTAACATTATAAGAAATACCGGGCGAATTCGTTATCAAATTATATTTCTACAATAACATATTTATAGACATGCGACAATAATTTTGGACATAAGTGTACATGAATACTACAATAATCCATGCCTTGTCTACAATTAAGGTTGCAAACCTTCTTGTTATATTTTGAATGGACCCATGTAGACGTCCACCGGGACTGGACTCCGTTCCCCCTGACAAAAGGAACTTCGTAACTCAACATACATTTGTACAATTTGTTACTAAAACTAGTTGTTTAGCAGAGAAATGGTTGATGTAGCACACAGATTTTATCTTACATTTCATTTCTATTCTTTCATTTTTTATAGAAACGTTATTTTTCTCTGGAATATAGATGTCAGTGCTTAACGGTTATTATGTCTTCTCTCGTGTAGAGTAACACCAGTTCAATCCTACATAGCAGTAGTGGTGTGTCCTCTGGTATTGTATTCCCTCCTAACAAGAAAAAAAGAAAAAACTGTTTCGACTTCTCCCAACAAAAAATGATGGGTGTGAACCTGTTTTCAGGCAAAGTTTTCTGTAAATTTAAAAATTCAACGTCTACTCTCTAAATGGGAAGGATGTGTTCTGTGAATTCGGATGTTGTATACCATTTAGCTTTCATTTTGACTTTAGTAAATACCATAGTTACTCCATAGAATTCATGTTCCTGTATTTGATCTCGTCGTTCTAAAATGGTCCATCTCAACGGTACAATCAGATTGCGACTTTCTGCTTCATTCCATCGCCCAAATCAGAACGAAGTCCTCTCAAGCTTTTCTTAAATTTCGGAAAAAGATGGAACCTGATCTGGACTGTATGCAAGATGACGTATGAAAGTAACAAGATACTGATTTTTTTCAGTTGCCATGCAGTAGCGAAACTGCGAGCATTGTTATGCTGAACGAGGGCCTCAATTTGTAAGCGAACTCTTCGAATCCATGCTTTCAGTTTTGTAAGAGTGTTATAGTACTGATTAGAATTATGGTAGTGGCCTTACGCAGGAACTCAATATGCACTATACAACGAAGTCCCAGAAGATTTCTAGCATCACTTCGTCTGCTGATGGTAACATTCTTGGTGGAATCAATGTTTTATTGCTATACTGCAATCAGGTGCTTTTGCTTTCAGGGTCGAAATAGTGTGTTCACGTTTCATCTCGTGCGACAACATTGTTCAAGAATACATCACGTCCATGGTGCTGAAGCGACTGTTCGCATATGTCCATTCTGTTTCATGTCAGAAGCAAGCCTTAGCAACACCCACCGGTCACAAACTCCGTTATCGCAAATTGCGATTATTGCTTGCACTTAGTGTTGTCTACGAGACGAAACGAGACGAGAAATAAGTTTTTGTCTCGTTCCGATTGTCCAAGTATTCTTTCTCGTCTCACCTCGTTTTGTAAATTGATGTACAATTTACAATCTTGTGATTTTCTGTTTAATATCATCTAGAAGTTAACAGAATACTTCCACATCACGAGACATCCATGAACGTTGAGTTGAGTTGAATTTCAGTTTAGCGTCCCTTTCAGCAGCGAGGCTATGTGAGACGTGGATCTACTGATTAACGTGGAATCTGAACCACATGAGCTCCGGCCGGGAATCGAACCCGGGTCTCCCGCGCCAAGGGCGCGTACGCTAACCGCTTAGCCACGGAGGAGCTCACATCCATGAACGGTGTGTATACTAACATCGTTTAAACCATGTATATTATAGAATCATATTGGAACGAGTTTCTGTATCCTTTATACAGTGATTGCACTTCATTGTGTTCGTACAATCACTTTGTCAATTTATAATTTTTACTATGAATTATGTAACACTAAAACAATATTTGAGATTCAAGACTTGGGTGAACTAGTGTTACCCAGGACACTTGTGAAATTTCTCATCTAATCTCGGAAACGAGACGAGAACTGACATGTTTATCGTCTCTTATCGAATTTGAAAATGCAGTTCTTGTTTCGTTTACCAGACGAGATCAAAAAATGTATTGTCTCGTAAGCAACACTTCTTGCACTCACTCCGTGATATGCCACACTTTATAACAAGCTATGCCTGTGTGATGCGCCGATTTTCTCCGTAATCAGTTAATCAACAAGATTGCAATGTAATTTGTCCGTTGTAATACGTAGTCCCACACGTCGTTCGTTCTTGTGTTTGGATTTCTTTGGGATTTTCCCACTTTCTTCATTTCTCCATTTCATACATTCCCATCATCTCCGTGTCCTTTAGCCAAGACAGTACGACCGTGGGACGTAAAACTGAAAGATCTCAATTTATTTTTTCCGATGAATGTCAATGGGAACAAAATATTGCACCGTGAGAAATTCGACCACCGCGTGATATTTCAGCCGCACCGACATGGTGTTCTTACACATATAGCCATGTTTTCTTCTATAGATGTTGGATCCCGATGGTGACGAATTTGAAACTTCTCATATATCAAGAGAAAATTGTAATTAATGTAATGCCTTCTTACTCGATATCAGATATTAGTTTAATCTTAGAAAACAAATAGGAGGCATTATTTTCAGCATGGCCTCATAGTAGTTATATTCTTGTTTCCTTCGCATATAAATACCATTTATATATTCATAAACTTTTAAGGTATTTTAGTCTTCTTTTGTCAGTTATATGTTGCACTAAATCACGGATTAAAACACTGGAAAATAAAACAAATACGACATTGCTCAACCATGATTATAGTATGTGTCTTACAGACTTATTGAGTTGAATACCAGTTTAGTGTCCCTTTCAGCAGCGAGGCTATATGAGACGTGGACCTACAGCTTAGCATGGGATCCGAACATGATCCCCTCGGGAATCGAACCCGGAGCTTCTACGAAAAGACGCGTACCCTAACCGCTTAGCAATGAGGGAGCTCTCTTACAGACTTACTGAATTTGATTGCAAGTACTTTACTCAACACAATGAATTCCATTCGCTTAAGAAGCAAAACTGCCGGATTTACTGAAAAACAATTTTCTTGGGCCATTCCTTAAACTATTCACTCGCGTTTAATTTTATAATCGGTTCTCTAAAACTAATTTGATTACCTAGCTACTAACATAAATACTTATTATCAAAGAATGTAATTTTAGATATAAAAACTAAAAGTAAAACGCTAAGCAGCTCAATTTTGCATGCTTTTTTGCATATACGCTAACTTGTAAAATAGTGATATTTCATGACGCATTGAAATTCAAATATGTATTCAATTTCGATAAATTCTAAAGAAAAAGACTGACTAATTCCACTATTCTTTAGAGTATTAAGACTTGAATCTACAGTTTAACGTAGGATCTGAATCACATCTGTTTCTACCGGCAGTTGAACTCTGTATTCCATGCCAAAGTGTATTTTCTAACTTTATATAATAGGATAGAGGAAGCGTATGTCAAATTCCGCACCTCCGCGGATCTGCGGAGGCCTCCCAAAATGCGGCAATAATTGGAGCCATATAACAACTAATACATGCAACAGTCCTCGTCCTGTAAGTCAATGCACAGCACTTTTGAACTAACTGCAGCAACTTCTTGGGCATGTTTACGATAGCTGCTACTAAGTAATCAAATTCGGTGTGTTGGGTAATCTGGTTTTCTACACTGCTCCTGTCACTGGCAATGCAATGCAAGCGAAGAATGTTTTGTTAATCTTGAAACTGATGTGCTGTCAGCCTATTTTAGAGTGCGAACCAGCAACAAGTAACGAAATATGCTGAGTGCGGCGCCCTCCATTTATTCTCCCTCCTGGATGAGGCCATACCAAACAGTATACAAAACAAAGAAACTTTGTTACTAGTGAGTACTGCCAGGTGTATCAAGAACGAACCTGACTGAAGTGTTTGCACTTAAACTGAAGGCAGATGTTAGAAAGAAACAAACGAGAACAGATGACAGAGTCACATCAAGCATTGTGACCTCATGCTGTTGTCAAATCTATCATCGACAGGAATCCGAGTTGAATACTTGCCATTCAAATATATAAACTTTGGGTTGGCTCGTTCTGTATTCGTATACAAGAAGAAATCTCCATATTAAAAAAAAATGAATTAATAATAGAGAACCCACGTGACGAGCAGCCTCTCTTGAGAAAAAAAGTCATCGCACACCGTTGATCAACTCTGACTGACAGTGTTCTTTCCCTCAACCGCCATGACCTTGTGCAGGGCCGGATTTCCCAATAAGCCCAGTAGGCCTGGGCCTATGGGCGCAAGCTCCCAGGGGGCGCACGGCCGAGAGAGAAAAAATTAAAAAATATCTAGAAATAAAAATAAATAGCCATAACTTAACATATTTTTTGAATTGATTAAAAAAATCAGGCTAATAAAGCATTCTGATTTTGAAGTTCATTGGAACAAATAATTGTTGGTAAAGTTAAACTATTTTTCAATATTATGCATTAACTTCGTTACAACATTGATCTCAAACACGAGAGAACTGGCTGTAATTTTTTATTAAAGGTTTTTAGGAAAGTAACTTTAACCAGACTAGGGGGCGGAAAAAATTATTGGGCCTAGGGGCGCCAAAATGCTAAATCCGGCCCTGACCTTGTGTACGACACCTCTACAAGTACGAACAAAGAAGGTATTCCTTTTAATTTTGCTTTTTAATAAATTTTAAAATTCTTAATTGTGACTATACTCAGTGTTTCATTTCGTATATGTAATCATTTTATTCAAAGTTATCTGAAATTCATTTCTAAGTGTTCATTGAAACCATTATATGATATAATTAATTAACAAATCAGTTTCGTTTCACTGTGTGAAACTACGGTAGACTTCCAAACTATGAAAATTCAATATTCAAACTTGAACTAGCACATCTGTAACTACTTGAATAGAGGAACAATACCCAAGAAACTACCTATCCCTCGGACGCTGAATCCATATAAAAAAAGCCATTACTCGCTATCCATTACTGGTTTTGTTCTATAGCAATAAATGCTGAAATCGGAAATCGTTAATTTGAACCACTTTCGTTTTAAATAAAGTATTATAAGATAATATAAAACTAATTTTTAAGACGCAAAATCGATTGAAAAAAAACTCCACATATCTTACGTTTTTGACGTATGGAAACAAGTATTGAGACCAGAAGTACTTGTAAAGTTATTCCACTATCGATTTTGGTCAAATGTGCTTGTAGATGGTATGATTTCGAGGGACGATGAAACAGATGTTAAAGATCGCTTCTCACTATTTATTACCGCTTTAGTTCTATGGCGATATATCTTGAACCCGGAAATAGTTAATTTTATTCACTTCCTGTTTAAATAGAGAGTTAACCGAGAAAGGACCTATTCTTATGACGTTCAATCAACTGTTTAAAAAAAAGCTTCGATATATCTTAAGTTTTTCTCTGTCGAAATCAATACTGAACAGGGACCGAAAGTTCTAGTAAATTTCAATCACTTCTTATTTTGGGAGAGTGTTACGAGTTGTGATAATATGTTCTCTTGAGACGCTGAATCGATTGAAAGAAAAGCTCGTCGCTGTCTAATACCATTTTTTGTTCTTTGGTAACAAAGGTTGAAACTGGAATAGTTATTTTGAAAGACTTTCGCTTTAAATAGAGAGTTAACCTATGGAACGACATGCAACCTATATTTGGGACGCAGAGTCGATTGCAAAAATCCCCATATCGATATTTCTTAAGGTTTTTGCTCTATGGAAACCAGGAACCATTTCCGGTTTCGTAAGACTGTGAATTGATTTGCGAATTCAATTTTTTAAAAAAAGCCTGTCACCATATTCGCCATTTCTATTCTATGGCGACAAAGGTTGAACCGGAAACGGTTAATTTGAACCATTCCAGTTTCTAAAGAGAGTTAACGAAGGAGATGGAGTTGATTCTTGGGACATTGAATCGATTTAAAAATTCCCATTCTTACCGTTTTTGCTGTACAGAAATTAATATTTAAACCGGAAGCAATAATAAATTTGCACCCATTCCGGTTTCATGGAGTGTTGCAGATAGTCATAATATGTTGTATTCAAACCTTGTATATTTACAAAAAAACGCTTCTCACTATCTGATGCCGTTTTTGCTCTATGGAAACATGAAGTATCAAGTGAAGCACTTCTCGTTGGAATAGAGGTCAATGGCAGAGACGAAACATATTATCAGGAAGCAGAATTGATTATAAACAACTGTTTCTCAATATCTCTTACCATTTTTGTTTTTAAACTTCCCGACAGACGGGCGGACGGACGTATTCATTCTATGACTTCCGACACTTACGCATAGCACAGTTCGGAGGTCTAATAAAAGTATATAAAAATAAAACATGTATAAATTCCTGTTTTCGCAGGCGGCAGTGGTCGCTGCAGCCATTCTCAATCATTTGCAATGTACTTAGGCAGAATCAGCGCCATACACAACGTTTCATCAAGGAAGAGGGGAGGTTCAAGAAAACATTTTCACTTTAAGACAACCGTGACTTAAGTGTAATATCGATAAATGATCATTTATCCATAATATCTTGCTCAAGGAGAGGTTTGAATTCCGAACTCCGAGTTCCACCCTCGTGTGTACGTCATTGGGCAGAACATTAAGTAGCATTGTGCGATACATATGAAAGATAATGGTCACTGCATTATCGCAAGTTGATCGCCAGTACTGTTGCTGGTTTCTGCGGTTGGTTAGTACACAGGCTGACATTGCTGAATGCAACGACCGACCATTTGACGCCTGCAACCATTGCTGAATAACTCGTAGAATTATTTATCGGAGAGATAAAAAAAGAAATCCGACAATTTGGTATACAGTTACAGAAGGAAAAGATAAAAATAGGAAAAGGACAGTATGGATCAAAATTTGTGATAATTTCCATGAAAAGAAAGAAATTATATCGGTATTCTTTAAAAACTGCAATAACATAACATAATTGATGGTCTCGATTTTGTTTTACAATGTTTATAATGAAACAGCTACACACAATACAAACTATAAACAGTGCATTTTTCTCCCTATCAGATTTGAGCTTTCCTATCAAGATTCTGATTATTATTTTTTTTTTTCAGTTTTCGTTTCACACTGCATTCTAAATATATTTTTTTTTAACTGATAGTGGGGTACCTTCTTATGCGACTGGAAGTGAAACAAACTAGTTTATTTTCTTTTTTTAACACAGAAAAGTAAAGAAATGCCACATTCGTCAAATCGACATTGTCTGTGTAATCACCTGAAACCGGCGAAATATTTAAATTGAATTTTCTGTCTACTGCATTGTACGGTCTACTCAGAATTTGCAAAGAGTTGTTTTCTGTGCTAAATAAGTCTTAATTTAGAATAGTTCCTGTCCATTATGAAGAGGTAACATGCTAGTAACATGTCATGAAGGGAGGAGGGAGAGAAGACGGTCCGTGACCATATCTGAGCAACTGTGACATCAGAGGAATCTAGCCCGTAGTACAACGTTGGATGATATTTTTAACGGAACAAGAAATCTGTCCACATTACGGAAGTATTCCTTATTGGATATATACGCCTATATGCCATCAAAGAACGATTCCGCACAGATTTCTTTTTATAATATAATGATACAATTTAAGAAAAAGTCATAACATACACAAACGTCATTGTAACGCACTGTAGACAATACAATATAATTAACATAGTTTGTTATTTAAATAAAATTAAAGACGAGTAACTGGTGACTGTTCCCTTCAACCTTTAGCTCAGTTACCCATGAGCCATAGACTTTAGGTTTGGAATCACAGATCTGATACATTGAATCCTCAATTAAAATAGAACAGCGTTTTAACCCAATTGACTGTAGTTCAAACTTTGCAATCAGCTTAATGCCCAGCCAGAGGAAGATGAAACATTTAAAGGTTAAAAAATCGTAAATTATTTGGGCTACTTAATGGGTTACTCAAATTGTTGAAGCATTTGGATATGTTAGTCGCATTACGCATTCATACTGCTTCATAGTCTCAATAGAGACACTTAATACTATAAGGAAATGTTTTCATCCACATCATTTACATTTTTTGTAGCTGCTGGAGACCCAACTGTCCGATTGCAATATTTCCTTTACCAAACTGTTTCTTTTTTCACACCCTTTCATTTGGTATGTCGCGATGTACATCTTCCCACTTCAAATTTTGTAGTTGGTGGGCTAGGAGACTGGGGGGAAGTTTCCGCACATCGCCAATACCATACACATACGTCCAACTTCATTCCTACACGTTTCCCATCAACAGCATGCTCATATCTTTTGTGGTTCCCCAGTAATCGCACTGGCTAGTTTTCAAATGTACACCCTGTATAATTCAATAAGATTCGTTTATACAAATCTAATATCAATTTTCAATATATTATTTATATGAGATGTTAGCCTATAATTTAACATGGACGCCGAACTACGGGATACTGAACAATAGAACACAATCTTTCTGAGTAGTTTACATTAAAAAGACAATTCCTAAAACATACTCTATTGATAGGATACTCTACGTCAATTGAAAAGAAACAAACTTTAAGTTCCTAATACAATCTAAGATACATTAGATTTTGTTAGGATACTTAATATGAAAGTGTCCTAATAATTCTGAAAGTATATTATTTCAAATTTCGTGGGTGCAACGTACAACACATCTTATTCCACTTAAATGTTTGGTAAGTTTGGTTGGTTGGAGTTTACAGTCTCTTTTCAATACCGAGGCAAGATGAGACTGCAATTCAAGATGGAGTCCGAACCAGCGTTACGTGTTAAAATTTCAAGGTCTTCTCGCCGAGAATCGGACCCAGTTTATCGTGCATAGTAAGTTTGTTGGTCCAGAAGCAACGTAACATGTCGGATTCCACATCGAAATTAAAGGAAATTAATTAATTGAATTCCGAAAACTTTAGTGTAATTTTTACTTTGAAACTATTACTGTAAAATGCCAGTGATATTCATATACGAGTTCTGGTATTCGAGTTTTGCTAGCAAGTAATTACAAACTTTTATAATTAAATGTTTTAAAACATATGTATGTGTTTATAAGTTACATTTATATAATATATATCTAACATGTATGTTTAATAAAATACCTCACTTATACTATTTCAACCTGCATGTGTGTTTTCCACTAAATTCCTCACATATACTCTTTCTGCTCACATGTGTGCACAGATCAAGGGTTCTCATATTTACTGTTTCTGTTGGTACGTGTGTTAAGAAAGTTGCTCATATATTCGGTTTCAGTTGGTAGGTGTGTGTTTCTTGGTGTGTGTCAAGGTTCTTGATTTTGAGGGTAACGTGCCGGCGGTCCTCACTTTAACGGATTGTACCGATGGCTTATTTTTAACGATACAGGGATTTCGAGACGATTTTCTGTATCAGCATCACGTCAGGAGTAAGAAAAAACTTCGATTTTTGCTCTAGGACCGTTATTTCTATGGGTTCCGGTTATGTAGGTCTGATGCTCATGGCCCCGGAATGTAGCAAATACAAACCTGTGTGTGTGTGTGTGTGTGTGTGTGTGTGGTTTTTTTTTTTTTTTTTACATTTTGCGAAGACTGGCTTTGTAGTTACAGTGCAACTGTCTGTGTCGAGAATTTTAAGACGCTTACACACTACGTCCTTATCGATTGCAGTTGCTACAAGTTCTAAAGCCTACAGTCTATGGTTTACGTGCCAACTTTGCCAATTGGTGCATGACGATGAAAATTTTCTGCTTCGTGTCGTCTTCAGTGTCGCCATCGACGTTTCGTCCAAGTCGCGATGTGAACACTCATAATGTTCGTATTTGGGGATCAGCAAATCCCCACGAGATGGTACAGTTGGAACAAGACTCTCCCAAACTGAATGTGTTTTGTGCCACATCCCAGCAGAAAGTTTATAGGTCTTTCTCGCCTATCGACTCGATGTGTGCCGTGTGACGAATGATGCTTACAATGAACACTTGAACCAAAAACTAAGTTATTCTTTCATATGATGTATTATTTATAATTGTACGTTAAATGTAATAAATGCTACAAAACCTTAAAATCCCCGATATTCATTTTGAAACACCCTGTAATTCCAAAGTAAATCTTCGACACAATAGAGCAAAAAAAAATTCCAAATTGTACCTGAAAATCTTTTCTGTCATCTGGTGGGAATCCTAAAAGGACCTTCAATGAATAAGAACAATAGTAAAGAGCCATCGGTCAAGAATTTTATGCGGAACTTCTTTCCTTCCCTGACAAATTCACTCCTCTTTCCCTCGGAGTTTGTATCTTCCATTTAACCAAAAATAAAAAAAAATAAAATAAATTAAAAATAAAATAAATTATAATATGAATTGTTGTTGATTTCTTGTATGATGTTCCCTTTCCTTGAGATTACATGCTATGTTGCATGTATCACTGACTAGTGACACCGAACCTACTGGGCCCGTATGGGCTCGTCATCAACAGTCACTGATACAATCACCAAGCCAATCATCTACGGAAAGTAGAACTCAAATTTGGCCCGAAATATAAAGCTTCCAAACTCTCTTCCATCTCAACTCACAGCCCGATATCCAGGCCTGCAGTTCATCATCCGCATCCCATCCGGAAATAGGTTGTGAACCACGACTACAGACACAGGACACCGACCTCCGAGTGGAGCTGGCACTGAGCACAAAGAAGATCTTGATGTTATTTGTGAAAGCCCTATCTGAATTAAAAAAAAAATCTCTTTTGAAACAGAATTTTGTAATAAAAAAAAAAATCCAAACTAAGATTTTGATAGAAATTGATAAAATGAGAAATTTCTACAGATTCGGTTGTTTTCAACTCGGTCACACTAAGGAAAGTCTCTTCCCTGAATTTCACAGCTATTTCATTTCCCCAGTAAACTTATTCTGCACACTGCTCTTCGCTTCTATCATGCTTAGCATGCATACCAAAAACATCGACTACATGTTTCTACGACTTCTTAAAATTACAAGCTAGTTAGATTTCGTATTCAAAAAGAAAGATGCATTCACGGCTAGTAAGTTTTATTTTCTTTCAAAATATTCATGAATGTAGCACAAAATATTCGTTAACAGGAAAATATTTGCATTGAACTGACATACCCATCTGAATAAAATTTAATAAAAATCGATTTCTATACTTTCAAAGCCAAAAACATTATTTACTTCTGTTTATATTCTCGAAATATTCACATTCTTTGATATTCATTGAATATTCTTCTAGAGCATTTCCATGGTATCGACACGCAAAACAAACAAAAGAGTACAATAGAAAATACAAAACACTACTAAAAATAATAAATTCACTGCCTACAGATTGTGGTTAGCTTAATTTGCCTTTTGTTTACATATATTCCTTGGTGCTTACATTCTTTTGTGCATCGATTTCGTGGCCGGCGTAGAGGATTTACGCTCTTCGCGACCTCTTGTCAGCTCGGACCCACATGACAATCTAGCACAGGCAAGACATGCATATAATATATTCACACAACTTAAACCTAAAGCCCTAATCTAACTAAACTAACTTAACCTAAACAAATATATATATATTAATAAAAAAAAAAAAAATCACACATACATTTCCTAAAGCACCATACTTAACTTGCATTTATATTTTGTTTTCGCTACCACATTTCTACCGAAGACGCAGTGGTTAGTTTTGCATTAGTGTCGTTCTGAATTAATTTCTTAAAAGAAGAAAAATATTTACTAGACATTATAAACATTGCATTTTGTAACTTGATGGGTATCAGTTTTCTAAAATAGTACGTAGGTTTAACCTATTGATGAACGTTTTCGATTATCGGTACGCAAGATGCATGTACCCTTGCACTGGACAAATAGCCGTGATACTGACACTTGTTTACATCTTTAACATTCATAATCATTCTACGTCAAACCAAAGAAAACATGCCAGAATGAATAAAGGTTGAATTTTGAGCAGAATTACCGAAAATGAATAATTTCTAGATTTTTGGGGAATCTAAAACATCTTTCATCACTGGGGAAAATGTGTGTGTGGTACCCACATTTTCTTGAGATCACGACAATCGCTATTTGCTGAGATCCTAGTTTTCTTTCCCCCCCATCAAATGAAAACACGATGTCACATTGCCTAAATCTACATGCGTGCGGCGTTGAGGGAAACTTTACGAATTTAGTGCTTCATACTACAAGTATTCCACAAACACCAGAAAATATATTCACTCATGATAGTTTGCCAGAACAAGGAAAAATTTGAGTCCAAATACCTGAGTTTCACTTTCACTGTTCCTTACTTACTTGACATCCTCTTCTTACACCAAGATTAAACGGATATGTTAAAACAACAAAAAAAAAAGGGTCCTGATAACTTCCACCCGAGGTTTCCTGGGAAACTCGTGATACGTGGTCTCAAAAAATTTTTGGAAACTCCTTCAGCACCTTTCCAGAAAAGCCATCGAGCGTGGCTTGACTTCTTCTTCCTCGGGTCTGCACCACCACTCAATATTCTTTCTCTCTCTTCCACCGTCTCCTCTTTCTTCTCTTAGGTTCTCTGGTGGACCGAGAACGCAAAATTTGCTAAGGAGCTCATTCCATACCACTGGATAGCTATAGGCTAGTATCCGTTATGTTATGCGAAATTACTTCACAATTGTCTTATTTCCGGATTAACAATTTGTTGAAACACCAAATGTCGTACAGTTATCTCTTCCAATATTCGCCAAAACGAAGAATTTTGACACAATTTTCACGTGATTACAAATTATTCCACTTTTTAGCAGACGCTAAACACTGCACGTCTGACTCTTGAAATGGCCGACGCCGTAAGACAAAGAGTTACGAGAAGATGATCCCCAATTGGAAGATAATGATGACGTAATCATAGGATGATAGGCTTCTGAGTGAAGATCAAAGAGAACCGAAATCTCAGCCGCAGCTGTGATTGTGGATTAGCCAATCAGATAATTTTACTTCGAAACAAAGAGATGCACCAAGAAGAAATTATGGCTGACTTTATTAATTTGGAATTTCGATGAAGATTTTACGAAATAAAATTTTTAGCTTTCTTGTGAAGATTCCCTATGCCGAAATATGAATAGAAATGAACTGAAAACCATTGAAAACGTTGAAATATACACTTATTTGTCTAAAATAATAATATATTCATGGATAAATGCGTAAAATATATAAAATATAACTAATAATCATGTAATCTTCATATAACATCTATTGAAACGCTCTGTTTTTACTAAAATTACGCAAAATTCTCAACCTACGGTTTGCTCTACTATAAAATAAAAGTTTCTCTTACACTCTAAATAAATTTTAACATTTTCCTGCCAATATACAAGGTGCTCAAAA
Source organism: Thermobia domestica (assembly GCF_964235325.1). Classification (NCBI taxonomy): domain Eukaryota; kingdom Metazoa; phylum Arthropoda; class Insecta; order Zygentoma; family Lepismatidae; genus Thermobia; species Thermobia domestica. The sequence continues at coordinate 211,444,750 of NC_137465.1, forward strand.
GCATCGGGCCATGTTACGTTATGCTGGGCATAAGGTAACATCCTCCGGGAGCTTCGGAGAAAAAAAAAAAAATCTGAACTTATGAGTTCTTCTTAAGTTTTTTTTTTTTTTTTTTTTGTTACTACTAAATTACTAGAGACTATACAAGATAAAACATCCTTTTTTTTTTTTTCTGATTACAACTATACATTCTAATCAAGCCTAACCTAACCTTAACCTATAAACTAAGTTTTCTTTCTCTCTTTTTTTTTTTTTCTTCATCCTTCTAATAATTCCTTTCTTTTCTCTTCTGAACAGCGAAACAGTTTCAGATTGTCAAAACTCTGAACTCCTATGTTTTCTCCCTTCAGAGTCTGCAATCTCGCTGAATTTCGAGATACAGATACCACTTTGTAAGGTCCGACGTATGTGTGCATAAATTTTGCAAACACCTTTTTGGGTATTGACGATATATGATGAGTTTTCACCATCACCAACGAACCTTCTGTAACGATGTCTTGCTGTTTCCGCAGCTTTCTTTCCTTCTTCGGTTCTGCTGCCGGAACAGAAACTACAAATTTCTTGTCTTCATTTACTTGCACCGTCTCTTTGGGCCAAATGAAGTTTTCCTTGAAGCTCTTGGATGCTGAATACGTTAAGAAACGCTCCGCTGGAGTACATCCGAGAGCATCACACCAAGAGTGATTACACAAATCTTGGGCTGCTTTTAGAAAGTTACTCCATTTGGACTGGTTGTCACTGCAATACAGGCGGAGAATGCGATGAAGGTCACGATGCCTGCGTTCGATAATGCCATGTGAAGCCGGATGGTATGGCGTGGTAAGTATATGTTTTATCCGGTGTTTTTGACAAAACTCTTTCCAGACGCGCGACAAGAACTGCGGACCTTGGTCACTCACCAAATACTTCGGGTATGGTAGCTGATAATAATATCTCTTTTCAAGGACCGCCACAATCTCTCTTGTGTGTGCCGTCCGAAGAGGGAAGAAACACACAAAACGACTGTAGACGTCCAGGATGGACAAGATATATTTATATCCCTGGCTCTTAGGAAGAGGCCCGACCAGGTCGAGGCATTGCTTCTCAAAGGAAGAAGACGCCTCAACATGACAGGGCTCCTTTCTAATCACCCTGTAGGAGTATTTGGTTCGTGCACAAAGAAGGCACTCTTGAATATACTTTGTAAAAGTCTCACGCACACCTCTCCAATGAAACATGGCCTTAGCGAACGACAAACATCGCTTCACTCCAAAATGGCCTTTGTTGTGAATTGCCGAAACAATATTTCTCACTGAGCTGGAAGGAATGACCAGCAACCAAACAGAATTTTGAGAATTTCTGACATAAACTAAATTATTCTCCACACGTACCCTAGTATTGTTTTGACAACCCTTCCAAATGGTATGTAGTTTTCTACAATACGGATCTTTCCAAAACAATGAATTTTGAATTTGGAGGGTTAGAATCAAAATCGAACGAGGTTGGTTCCAAATTGGAATTTTGACTACTCGCTAACCGATCTTGTTCTTTCTGGGGAGTTGAGGAATCCACATCGCAGTCCACACTCTCCCCTAATGAGGGCTGCGGTATGCATTTCCCAAACTATTCCCGTTCGTTTCCGGTGGCTGAGCCATCGTCGGTACGAATGACGCGTATTGCGGAGGCCATCCAGTGGACATCGCCATGTTCACTCCTGGGGAAGAAGTGGACGTGGGAGGCGCCACTCCCCCTCCAGGAAGTAAATTCGGCGCGTATCCCGGATAGGCTTGCGCTCCTGCTGAGGTCATCGCGTTTGGCGCGCATGTCTGAGATGTACCCCGCGGATACCCATAACTCATCGCTGCTGGATAGTAGCGTTGGTTGTACCCATACGGAGCATTCCGATTTCCATTACTCTCTCTCACCCAATTCGGTCTTCCTTGATTGGGCCATGGTCTTCGAGACTGGAAGTTCCTTCTTCGACCCCGGTTTCCGGAAAATCGGTCATCTCCTTTGCCATTGGAATTTCCTTCCTTCCTCTTGCTTTCGTCTTCCTCCGTCTGAGACGAAGTATCTTTGGTGGCTTGTTTCCCTAACTTTTCTGTCTTTTTGACGACTTTCGCCTGACGTACCTGAAAGCGTCTAAACTTCTTGTCCGTGACCGGTTCACTAGGCTCTGGATGTCCCTCTATTTCAGCTATTTTCACCATAAGGTGTTGAATGTTCTTTGGCTCAACAGCTCTCAACAACTTGGCGTCACCAGCTGGTAAGCAATCCAAGACTATCTCTATCAGTTCACTTTCATCCGGGTGTTGTGCCACCGCATAATATTCTGCCACTATTTTCCACGCAAAGTCCGTTAATCGGCTGTACTTTGCTCGATCGTATTTCATTCCCTGAATGAACTTCTTTTGCAACCTTTCCATTCTCGCTGAAAAATAGTGTTCTCGGAACAGACGCACAAAATCCGCGTAACTATTTATATCTTGACATACAGTCTGGAACCATGTCTTGGCCCCAGCTGTTAAGCAACAAGGTACCAAGGTTAGACGTTCGTGTTCAGATGCCGAAATTACCTTAAAGGTTTGTTCCAAATTTTCTAGAAATGTTCTAGCCAAACCGTATTCACCAGAAAATGTAGGTAAGTGATTTAATTCAGAGAGTCTTAAATTTAGAGTTCGCTTACCAATGCCTTCCTCGCTTCTACTGGGGTTCACGGGAGAATTGTGGCCAACCACGGGGCTCTTTGCACCCAATTGATTTTGACCGAAAATGGAATAGTGTTGGTAATTTTGTCCAGAAATTAAATTGTCTGGCATTGATACCACCGCGTGACCACATATTCCCTCCTGAACTCCAGCACACGAAGGAGTCATGTCTACTACACTACTAGAGGACACCACATGGTTCAACCGACAACTAGGATTGGAAAATCCTGACACCTGAGGCGAAACTAACAACGGATTCGACCTCCTGGACAACGCCTGACTACCTATTGTCTCAACACCGGACATATGTGACTGGTTTACATTCAATGTACGTGAAGATAATTCAAAGGGAAGGACATTTGTGCCGTGAATGTTGGTCGGCTGACAGACAGAGACAGTCACCGTGGGAATAGTACGAGTCTCCCCAACTGAAGAGACCGGTACATCCACTTGGATGTCTGACTCGGTCCCGTCAGACTCGATTCCATCACCGACAACAAAGTCTCGCGCTCGCTTACGACCACACCGTTTATCTTTTCTTTGGTTTGTTTTTCCCTCTAACGTCTGAATCCTGGCTTCAAGTGCCTGACACGACCTTTGGGTACTGAGTTCGAGATGTGAGAACTCCTTTGTCAAGTCGTCACATCGTCGATTTTGCGCTTCAACCGATAACCGGAGACCCTCCTCAACGGCATCTACCCGCGCGTCTATTTTATTCTGATAATTCCCAACAGAGGTATATAAGTCGCGAACTTCCGACCTAACCGCCTCTACGTCTTCGTTCACATGGGCTACTTTTTCATTGATCGTTTGCAACAATTCAAATTTTACATTATCGAATTTCTCATTCATAACCTGGAATTTACTGTCAACCTGATTGCTCATCGCCTGGAATTTATTGTCTACCTTTTCAAATTTTTCGTTTAGGGTTAATGTTAAAGTTTGACTGAAGCGTTCCATCATGGCCGCGAAGTCCGTTAGTTGCACATTCGAACCGGAAGCTACGTTTCCTCGACTTCCTTCCTCTTTTTCAGAATTGTTCGGACTACCCCGCGTTCCACGTTCGCCTTCATCACTTGAAGTTTCCGGAGATTTCGGCAGTGGCAACACTGTCGCCTGTTTCGCCAGGCAGGCCTTACATAGCCACGGCTCACTACTTTTGTCTAACTCCTGTACTTGTTCCTCGGACAAACCATAACATTGGGCATGTACCCATCTAAAACAGCTGTCACAATAAACACTAAACCCAGCAATTTCGTCTGAACAGCATATATATTCACTCGGATGCCGAGATTCGTTACTTGATCTGCTACCCACAGACATTTCCACTTTCATTGAAGATTGTTTCCCACAACATCACGCACATATAGATTCAGAAGTGACCATGTTTCATTCAATGTAGCGATTGTCGTAATTATCCCCATTACAAATACTCTGCTGTGATTGTTTGCTTTCCTTAGCGCTCGCGTAGGATTGAAACAACAGAAATCCTGGATAGGGGTCGCCATTTTAACAAAAAATAAAATAAAAAAAAAATAATAATAATAAAATAATAATAAAATAAATTATAATATGAATTGTTGTTGATTTCTTGTATGATGTTCCCTTTCCTTGAGATTACATGCTATGTTGCATGTATCACTGACTAGTGACACCGAACCTACTGGGCCCGTATGGGCTCGTCATCAACAGTCACTGATACAATCACCAAGCCAATCATCTACGGAAAGTAGAACTCAAATTTGGCCCGAAATATAAAGCTTCCAAACTCTCTTCCATCTCAACTCACAGCCCGATATCCAGGCCTGCAGTTCATCATCCGCATCCCATCCGGAAATAGGTTGTGAACCACGACTACAGACACAGGACACCGACCTCCGAGTGGAGCTGGCACTGAGCACAAAGAAGATCTTGATGTTATTTGTGAAAGCCCTATCTGAATTAAAAAAAAAAATCTCTTTTGAAACAGAATTTTGTAATAAAAAAAAAAATCCAAACTAAGATTTTGATAGAAATTGATAAAATGAGAAATTTCTACAGATTCGGTTGTTTTCAACTCGGTCACACTAAGGAAAGTCTCTTCCCTGAATTTCACAGCTATTTCATTTCCCCAGTAAACTTATTCTGCACACTGCTCTTCGCTTCTATCATGCTTAGCATGCATACCAAAAACATCGACTACATGTTTCTACGACTTCTTAAAATTACAAGCTAGTTAGATTTCGTATTCAAAAAGAAAGATGCATTCACGGCTAGTAAGTTTTATTTTCTTTCAAAATATTCATGAATGTAGCACAAAATATTCGTTAACAGGAAAATATTTGCATTGAACTGACATACCCATCTGAATAAAATTTAATAAAAATCGATTTCTATACTTTCAAAGCCAAAAACATTATTTACTTCTGTTTATATTCTCGAAATATTCACATTCTTTGATATTCATTGAATATTCTTCTAGAGCATTTCCATGGTATCGACACGCAAAACAAACAAAAGAGTACAATAGAAAATACAAAACACTACTAAAAATAATAAATTCACTGCCTACAGATTGTGGTTAGCTTAATTTGCCTTTTGTTTACATATATTCCTTGGTGCTTACATTCTTTTGTGCATCGATTTCGTGGCCGGCGTAGAGGATTTACGCTCTTCGCGACCTCTTGTCAGCTCGGACCCACATGACAATCTAGCACAGGCAAGACATGCATATAATATATTCACACAACTTAAACCTAAAGCCCTAATCTAACTAAACTAACTTAACCTAAACAAATATATATATATTAATAAAAAAAAAAAATCACACATACATTTCCTAAAGCACCATACTTAACTTGCATTTATATTTTGTTTTCGCTACCACATTTCTACCGAAGACGCAGTGGTTAGTTTTGCATTAGTGTCGTTCTGAATTAATTTCTTAAAAGAAGAAAAATATTTACTAGACATTATAAACATTGCATTTTGTAACTTGATGGGTATCAGTTTTCTAAAATAGTACGTAGGTTTAACCTATTGATGAACGTTTTCGATTATCGGTACGCAAGATGCATGTACCCTTGCACTGGACAAATAGCCGTGATACTGACACTTGTTTACATCTTTAACATTCATAATCATTCTACGTCAAACCAAAGAAAACATGCCAGAATGAATAAAGGTTGAATTTTGAGCAGAATTACCGAAAATGAATAATTTCTAGATTTTTGGGGAATCTAAAACATCTTTCATCACTGGGGAAAATGTGTGTGTGGTACCCACATTTTCTTGAGATCACGACAATCGCTATTTGCTGAGATCCTAGTTTTCTTTCCCCCCCATCAAATGAAAACACGATGTCACATTGCCTAAATCTACATGCGTGCGGCGTTGAGGGAAACTTTACGAATTTAGTGCTTCATACTACAAGTATTCCACAAACACCAGAAAATATATTCACTCATGATAGTTTGCCAGAACAAGGAAAAATTTGAGTCCAAATACCTGAGTTTCACTTTCACTGTTCCTTACTTACTTGACATCCTCTTCTTACACCAAGATTAAACGGATATGTTAAAACAACAAAAAAAAAGGGTCCTGATAACTTCCACCCGAGGTTTCCTGGGAAACTCGTGATACGTGGTCTCAAAAAATTTTTGGAAACTCCTTCAGCACCTTTCCAGAAAAGCCATCGAGCGTGGCTTGACTTCTTCTTCCTCGGGTCTGCACCACCACTCAATATTCTTTCTCTCTCTTCCACCGTCTCCTCTTTCTTCTCTTAGGTTCTCTGGTGGACCGAGAACGCAAAATTTGCTAAGGAGCTCATTCCATACCACTGGATAGCTATAGGCTAGTATCCGTTATGTTATGCGAAATTACTTCACAATTGTCTTATTTCCGGATTAACAATTTGTTGAAACACCAAATGTCGTACAGTTATCTCTTCCAATATTCGCCAAAACGAAGAATTTTGACACAATTTTCACGTGATTACAAATTATTCCACTTTTTAGCAGACGCTAAACACTGCACGTCTGACTCTTGAAATGGCCGACGCCGTAAGACAAAGAGTTACGAGAAGATGATCCCCAATTGGAAGATAATGATGACGTAATCATAGGATGATAGGCTTCTGAGTGAAGATCAAAGAGAACCGAAATCTCAGCCGCAGCTGTGATTGTGGATTAGCCAATCAGATAATTTTACTTCGAAACAAAGAGATGCACCAAGAAGAAATTATGGCTGACTTTATTAATTTGGAATTTCGATGAAGATTTTACGAAATAAAATTTTTAGCTTTCTTGTGAAGATTCCCTATGCCGAAATATGAATAGAAATGAACTGAAAACCATTGAAAACGTTGAAATATACACTTATTTGTCTAAAATAATAATATATTCATGGATAAATGCGTAAAATATATAAAATATAACTAATAATCATGTAATCTTCATATAACATCTATTGAAACGCTCTGTTTTTACTAAAATTACGCAAAATTCTCAACCTACGGTTTGCTCTACTATAAAATAAAAGTTTCTCTTACACTCTAAATAAATTTTAACATTTTCCTGCCAATATACAAGGTGCTCAAAAGCATCGGGCCATGTTACGTTATGCTGGGCATAAGGTAACATCCACTCAACTCCAAGGAATAAACTTCGTGTACTTTACAATAAAATTTAAGTAGTGAGAAACAAGCAAAAAGGCTAATACTCACCGCAAAAAATAGTAGAGTTTCGTCTACATCTAAGTCATGAAATTTTCAGAAGTTCCTCCTAAATCCATACATAAGTTTTAAGGCACTTTTTAACGGACCCTCTACAAAGCAGTGGCGTCTATCGAGTAAAATCTCAGTGCAACAAAAGTGTATATAGGTTAAACAAAAGGGAATATTTGTACTAGAGTTGAGTTGATTTTGAGTTTAACGTCCCGTTCACCTTCGAAGCAATATGAGACGTGGACCTACTGATTAATGTGGAATCCGAACCACACGAGTTCCCGCCAGGAATCGAAGCTACGAGGGCCAACATATTTGTATTAGAATAACTGAACATATCGGCACTTCGAAATCTCGGAGCCCGCAACAGCTGTTTGGTCTAGCAACGCATCGTAGAGATTATAAGCAGAACATCGCAGAGTCATGTTTAATTGAAAGAGCAAAAACATGAACGGAACGAAAAATCAAAGAATCATATTACCTCCATAAAGAGAAACCCATTCTTAATTTAGATACCGTAAGAGCGAGGTTACTTTGCACAGAATTTTAAAGAAAATCGCATGTAACTTACAAACGTAATGATTTAGAACACTGTATTTTAAACATATAATAGCTAGATATATAAGGAAAACATTCGTGCAATTTCATTAGTGAACATTCAGTATGACCATAGTTATTGAAATATAAACTTAGGTGCAAAGTAACGCCATAGGTGGGGTTACTTTGCACAACATACGAAAAAGTATGTTCAACATACGAACATAACGTTTCCGTGCCATGTTTTCTCTTCACTATACATTTTACTTTCTACACAGAACTACATGCAGTCTACAAATATTGATATTACAATGAGGGTACCGGTATCGATACTTAGTATGAATTACCAATATTTGTAAAGAAAATTATATATTTTCTGGTACTGGCACAGGAACCGGCTAATAGTTTAGCATATGTCCCCCAAAAATGTCAACTCAGGAACAGAAAAAAAAAAAGTTCCCGTGAAAACTGATTTGCCTTGGTTATTCCTTATGTCCAAGAATATCATCCCAATCGTAATCAGTGGAAGATTTACGGGGTTTGGGACTTTCAGGCTGAAGCCAACCAAAATTGCATATTCCTTTTTTTTTTTTTTTTTTTTTTAAATCTAATGTTAGTCATTCCTATGCGTATAAGCTTCAAACCCCCCCCCCAAAAAAAAAGTCTTGGATTTCTTTAAAAAAAAGCCTGTGAGAGCGAAGCCCCCCCTCAAACTATTTTTCTGGATCCGCCACTGTTCATAATTTGTTTTGCAACAAGAAATTCATTCCGGCATCTCCTTAAATAGGAAATTTACCTAAATTTGGAATGCAGGAGGTTCCAGTAATAATAATTTCCTATCTAAGGGGTATTTTAGACCGGTGTAAAGTAACCCCGATTAGAGGCTGAAACCGCCTTCTTCCAGTTTTTTTTTTTTTTTTTTTTTTTTTTTTTTAATGACTTTGAAACGTTTCACATTTCAATTTCAACTATTGCTTCAAAGTCCCATTATACACAGTAGTATTCTACGAAACTGACTTAATTTTGACAAAAATTCTTGTAGGTGATATCTTTCCAATTGTGTCGGCCTTTACAGTGACAGATTTCCATACCTCTACAACAACAAACCCTCCGGGTAATTAGAACTGATGTTAACCCCCAACATTATAGCTAAAATACAGTTAGGTCTAGATATTCTATCTTACGGTGGCAGTTGAAACTTTCTCTTTACAGTTCATAGTTTTACTGACAGAGGATTGTGCAAGGCCAGTTTTAGACGAAAGCATTTATCGTAGCATTTTTCGTAGCAGATGTGCTGCCAAAAATCTCGTATAATATTCTATGGCATCAAAAGTATATTGTCCTTTTACACGGTAGCATTTTGATAAGCATTTTGTCGTGACGTAGCAAACAAATCACTGGAGAAGAGCGCAATTATGGCTCCAAAATTAAAAACAGATATTTGAGTCACTATTTCTTCTAAAGCCATTTTTCGCATATGGTTATTATGATACAAATGACTTTTCATGATGCAGTTATACTATACAGATCCATAGATTTTAAAATTTACAGAAGAAATTTCTAATGTTTTAATAGTGTAATGTATAAGTAATGGAAATATGGTGTGCACTTACATCTGAGATGCGTATTTATGTGGAAATATAGAAATTAAAGTCGAACCTGAAATGCACGTAATTTTCAATAAGCTGCCATAAAATTTTGGCAAGTCTGTAATTTCCCCATTTTGTATCGAAAACAGAACCCAACCATCCCCTTCGGGGCTTCTAACCCATTCCCACTACTGCTACTACTACTACTACTACTACCACTATTACTCCTATTCCAACTACTACTACTACTACCCGTTCCTACTCCTACTCCTATTCCTACTACTACTACTACTACTCTTACTATTACTACACCTACTGCTACTGTTACTATTACTAAGTACTCCTACTACTACTCTTACTACTACTTACTTCTACTACTATTACTCTTACTACTACTACTATTAATACACCTACTACTACTTACTCCTCCTCCTACTACTATTACTGTTACTTATACTATGGATCCGTATAGTAAAACTACACGCTACCACCTGTTAAAGTGAACCTGCACCGGAGAATGCAAGAGCACAATAAATGAAACGAGAAAGTTTTTTTTAAATGAATTTCTGTGTGTATCCGTCTAGTGAAACTGCACGCTTTTAACTTTGTACAAACAAGGATGTTCCTCATATTTTTTAATCAACATAATAATAGTATCCCTACTCCAACTCATTTTTCTTTACTACAATTCAATTTCCCACACATCGCTTCCTTATAACACACCACGGCGGTGCAATCGGAGCAGAAATGCTGGGGAAAATGCTAGGAAATAGAGCAGGTTCTATCGACAAGAAATGCCATAGGATATGCCATGGCATGGGAAATGCTATAGCATTTGCTACTTTACACGGTAGGATATCGATGATACGATTTTTGCTACGATAAATGCTTCCGTCTAAAACTAGCCCAACTCTTTTCATGTTTTGTGCAAAGTTACCCCTTCTTACGGTAGGGGAGAAGTGATTTGGAGTAATCTTTTCACTACATAATTTCGCCATCTGGAAAGAAATAAAACAAAACTGAACAGCAGTGAATAATGACAGTGAGTTTCTATTCCCATGTGTTTAGTTTTTGACAGAAGATTTGGAGTTCGGCCAAACCTGTCGTCGGGGATAGATAGTTCGTCTCGGGTTCCAGTTTTGTGCTGTGTGTTTGTCTTTCACAAGTGTTGTTTTGTGCACTTTTTCGTTTAATACAATTTTCTAGCGTATGGACATCCCCGCGACACACTTTTTCAACAATTCTTTTAATTTTGCGTAACACGAGGCTATTTCGGGTTTCCGACTTTCGCCATTTTGGTCTTGCTACGGCATGGCCACGTTTTTAATTTAGTGTCAACTATTTTCTATTTAATACAATTTTCATAGTGTTTAACAATTTTCAGTGTAATAGAAGTCATGGCTATTACGGCCGCTTTTTCTACATTTCTTATTTTATTTTTTACTTTATTATTATTGCCTTTCCACATTTCCTTTCATGTTTTTAAATCCTTTTTGAATTTTAAGCACGCTGATGATGGAAGGAGCAGGCTCGCAACCAGAGGGGGCTAGGGGGCCTGACCCCCCAAACTTTTCGTGGCCCCTCCAGACCTTAACACAAAATTCTATTATTAATACAAAAAAAAAAAAAAAAAAAAAAACACACAATTTAGCTATTTGTAAGAGAAATTTTAATGACCCCCCCCCTAACATATTCATGATCACCCAAACCTCTGTGTCTGGTTGCGGGCCTGGGAAGGAGGTTGTTCCGAAAGCGCTTCTTATATGTAGAAGAAAAATCTCTGTTATTTTTTGCGATGAGTATTAGCCTTTTTGTTTGTTTCTCACTAAATCACTATCACCGCTCGCAATATTGTGATAAAATTTAAATAATTCAAACACTGAATACAGCAATTCGATATTAGCCTTTATTTTTATTTGTAACTAATGCATTTGCTATACACTACAAACAATTACTGATATTAGCTGTAAGAAATCCAAATTTAAGTAACCTCTCTATAATGGCGATTATTCATTTACGGACAATTAATCACGATCCGTCGTTATCTGTTATTTAGAAGTTTCACTGTGTAGATATCTAATAAAATTGTTGACTACGAAAGTCCTAAAGCAATATTACAATCAGAGTCAAGGGTACAAGTATTGGACAACAAAATGAGAATTAACGCAAGTGGAGCGTTCTACGAGGGTAAAGCAATAAGTGTATGCACTCCTGTTTCTAATCGTCTGTACGCTGGCTGTACAACTTTCTGTGCTCGCAAGCCGATAGATGGCACCACAGTAGATAAGTTCAAAAACGGTGTGCTCTTTCCTCGTCCTCGTTTGTTTGACCGTTTTTGACCTTTTCCATTCATTGGTAAGCACTTTGCTGCGATAAAACATTGGCCCATATTATGCTCAGAGTCTTGTGTGGATTTCAGCTTCTGGTACACTTCCAAACAAAAAAACAAATTACAGAACGCTGTGCTGTGGTGTAAACGGACAGTGTTGCAGAAATTTTTACTACGCAACAGTGCAAGGCGAATTGAAATAATGCTGAAACATGCCACAAACGAAGAAAATTGTGTCATCTATTGGCTTGCGAGCGCAGAAAGCCGTACAGCCAGCCTACAAACGATTAAAACAAAGACTGCATATACATATTGACTTACCCTAGTAGGTTTCATTCCGGCGTAAATATAATCTAGTATGAAAATTTTACTCGTGCCACTGTATATCACTAAGAACAGATTAAGATTATTTAAGTACAGCTAGACAGTAGTGATATAGGACAGTTATAGCTATGTCAAATAGTGCAATGCTAACTACATAACGGAGAATGTATTACAATTCGAAAGATGCTATAATTTATTACATGGTTTTGTTTTTGAGTTTAACATTCCCTTTCGGCACTGAAGCTATATGAGGTGTGAACCTATTAGCTACATATGGGACCTCATTCACGAGGCCACACCGGAATTCGAGCCCGGGTCTAGTGCAAAATATGCACAAATACTAACCAGTCAGCCTCGAGAAAACTGCTATCTTGTCACTATTCATCTTATCGCGTATCTGTAAATCACTGGAAAGTACCATTCTTTAAATCTGTAACTTTAACTGTTTGACACACAAAGTCAGAAAATAAAATGAGTACAGAGATCGACAATTACATTAATAGGAACTATATTAATTGAATACATAGTTTACCTGTAATTCTGCTCCTTCCACATCTAAACTGAGGTAGTCAATGGTAGTTTTGTTGAGAGCAAGTAAGATGGAGAACAAAGGAAAGCATTTCACTCGAGTGTAGATACCTCTTTGTTGTTTATTGGCTGTGATGTGACCCATGGTGTCTGCTTGACGAAATGTCACCTACAAAATTATCAAATCAAATATATAAGTGTCACAGCATTGATTTATTTAACTTTTGAAAATAAAGAAAAAAGCCCTATAGAATTTTCGATATACAAAAACTGACAAGTTTTCATCGCAACAACTTGCAGACAAGGACACTTATTAAACCAGTTTTCACAAAACAACAAAACTATACTCGCATATGTAAAGTGGTATAGTTGGCAAAATGAAGCCGAGAAAAATATCATTTAGAAAGGGTACGTCATGGTTTCTTTCCAATGTAAACTTTAGCATTTCCCATTTTCACATAGTAGAACAGTGTTCAAATAATGGATTTGTAGGTGCGTAATGGAGCATCTATGTGCGTACCAATTCATATATATATATATATATATATATATATATATATATATATATATATATATATGTATATATATATATAACTATACATAAATATCTTAATTATATACAACAAAAAGGCTAATTTGATAAAAGATACCTAATTTTAAGTCGGAAAGTGGTTCAGCAGGGAAACGGTTAACAGGAGAGTATTAAAAATAGCATCTTTATGACCAAATTTCGGAAAGAATTCCTTACACTAAGTGAAAAGAAAGTAAAAATGAAGTAAATTTGGTCCAACAAACCATTGCGACAGATATGGGATCATAGAATGTTTGAATGCCAGTTTGAAGCGATACTAGTAAATTACAGTATTTGTACTTCCTTTTAGTTTAAGACACCTATCTGATATTCAATCAGGTTACTTTTACAATGTATCCTTTTAATTGTTTATCCTTGAACTACATACAGGGTGGTAAGAAACTATTTGAACAAACTTCGGGAGCTGATTCCCGACACCGAAATCAGCATAAAAAAAAGTCCTCTGTAACTATAAAGAAAGAAAACTGAATAAGAGGTAGGGGGAAAAGTCAGTTGTATTATTAGGATCGAAGAAAGCTTACCGTTTGGATTTCATTTGTGGAAGGGATGGGATGTAAAGAATGGCTGGCACAGAACGATGCTTTTTACCGTGCATACTGAAGACACAGATAGTTTCGTTCCTCTCACACAGCTCTGACTATCAGTTCCATCGGTAGCTAGTATGGGCAGTTAACTTAAATGTTCATTCATTATAATATACAGAGTGATAAGAAACTATTTGAACAAACTTCGGCAACTGATTCCCGACACCAAAATCAGCAAAAAAGTCCTGTGGAACTTCGGTCAGTGAGGTATAGTAAGGTGCCGAAAGCGTAGGAAAATGAACTTCAGAGGGCTGTAATTCAAAAACAACGCAACGTAGCGAGTGCGGTTTAGAACATGACACTCGAAGCTATCCCAGCTCGATTGAAAAATGTATGTTTCGAACCTCCGCAAGATGTGTGCGAGGTATTCCCGAAAGGAACTTAGGGGTTTCTATACCCTGGCAAGTAATCCTTATAACCTGCGTTCACGTTGCGTTGTTTCTGAATTACAGCCCTCTGAAGTTGATTTTCCTACGCTTTCAGTACCTTGTTTCGCCGAAACTATACCTCACTGACGGAAGTTCCACAGGACTTTTTTGCTGGTTTCGGTGTCGGGAATCAGTTGCCGAAGTTTGTTCAAATAGTTTCTTATCACTCTGTATATTATAATGAATGAACATTTAAGTTAACTGCCCATACTAGCTACCGATGGAACTGATAGTCAAAGCTGTGTGAGAGGAACGAAACTATCTGTGTCTTCAGTATGCACGGTAAAAAGCATCGTTCTGTGCCAGCCATTCTTTACATCTCATCCCTTCCACAAATGAAATCCAAACGGTAAACTTTCTTCGATGTGAGCATGTAAGTTTATTGTGAAACTACGCCTAACTGCACAGGGAATCAACATAACGTCTAAGTGGCACAAATCACGCCAGGAGAAACCTCGGCGTCCTCCCCTGCACATTTAGTTGGAAGCAAAAGACTTCGTCGTTTTACAATAAACTTACATGCTCATGTTGCAGGTTTTTTGCTGCGGACTGTACATCTTTTTTTGGCATTTATTCCGAACGTGGTCATCCTCCTGGTTTTCGACAAAAAGCGTAACAACAGATACGAAAATTTAAAAATCGTTAATTTTTAGGATCGCTTTTAAAGGGTAGGGTACTGCTTTAATAGAGTAGGGTAGTGTACAATAGAGTAAGGTACGAAAAGTAGGGTAGGGTAAGGTAGGATCGGGTTAGCTTAGGGAAGTTTCCACCCATTTTGTTAAAGGTATTTGTCTCTGCGTAAGGATACCAACTGGAGCGTCTCTGTACATCTGCAGCCATGTTCAGAACACTAAAGCTCGTTACTTTCCCACAATCCAACTACGCGGTAACTTTGCGCGAAGTAATTCCTTCCGTTTGCCAAATAGTTCCATGTGTATAACTGCTTATTAAAAAACACCTTCTGCTCTCCTTAAATATTATCAAGCACACATACGAACAAATTATCTATTTCTCCCTGTTAAATTTTCAAAATTTTGCTAGAAACAGAGGACCAACTTTGGAAATGAAACCACCTTTTTCTTCTAGCTTGAGGTCTTTCGTAAATAATGATTCTTGTCTACTTTAACTCTTTTTTTGTTTGTTTTTACATCCCTCCCGATAAACTAGATAAAGTCCTGCCAACCATATCAGCTTTCAAATTGATTAGAATTGAACAATCAGCACAAAATTTTGCCAAAAACATTGCCCTAAAATAGCGTCTTCATTCATATAAGTTAGTGATAAGAAATATGAATACCTCTTTGGGATAAGGTGTTGGGCTAAGGCAAGCATTAATGGAATAAGCTTTACGATTTCTCTTCCGCAATGCAAAGTAGTTCCATGGATCAGGCTCTACTAAGAGTCCACTCCATCCGAATTCTTTCTCAAGCATCAATGTGTTGCTAAGTTCTTCTCCATTGTAGGCACCAGCCTCTACGAAAAACCCATTCTTCTGAAATAAGACGAATGAAAGGGCTTACAATTAGATATAATGTATATGAATACATTCTCTCTTTTACTAAGTTACATACTTATTGTATTATTGTATTGTGAAGAAGGGGAAAAAAACATTGCTGCTTGACTTAATAGGATGCCTATTCTATTAATGACTTAGATATGTTACTAGATCACAAGTTTCCATTTAAATGTCACAGAAATAAAATTATTGCTGAGTCGTACAGGATCCTAGGGTTTTTAAATAAGGAATACAAGAGATCTACATAATATCCAAGTTTTAAAACACCTCTTTATAGCGATGATTAGGAGTAAGTTGAAATACTGTTGTGTTCTTTGGGATTCTATTCATAAGTTAAAAGCAAATAACGTAGACGAGTTCACTTAAAATTTCTGAAACATCTTTATTTCAGATTGTATCATATATCAGCAACTAAAAATCAGATCTCTTCTCTTTTACTTAAATTTGAACTGCAATCTCTTTACAGTAGACGTTTTCTTATTCAACAAATATATTTCTACAAAACAGTAAACTCAGTGACAGATAATTGTAATTTACTCCGATGTATTAATTTCAATATACCAAAACGATCATTGCCTAAGAATTTAGTATTTAACATAACAAGATCTCACATTACAATCCATCAAGAATCATTCATAGTTAGAGCTTGTAAAAATTTCAATCAATTGATTTCATTAGATTTGGATCTTGACTTCTGTTATCCTATCTCTATATATTTGGCTCTTCTCAAAAATAATATTTTGAAGAGACATTATGTATGGAATAACAATAAAGTAAGGAATGTTAGTTTTATGCATTTTGAACCTATACTGGAGACTACTTTTCATATTTTTCATTCTTAAACATATTTATACTACTAATATTTTAATTTTGTTTTTATTATTTACTTGTGTTTTTTCCCTTCTTTACATGTATAATTTTTAAATTTCTTTCACTATACAGGGTGTTACTAAAATGTATCAATATTTTGGGAAGAGATTCCTCAATCAAAATAAGAAAAAAGTTCATATGGACTTGTGCTCAAAAGTGGATAGTTATAGGGTGTCGAAAAAGTGAACTTTAAAAGTTCATAGATCCACTATTGTAGAACCTATCGTAGTGGGGTCAACACATTGTTGAGGAACTAATATGTGAACCATCCAAACATCTATATTTAAAAATGCTCCACTATTTTCACATCAATTTTTTAGAGAGGTAGGTGGCGAGTGATCAAGTACTCCCAAACAGCCCCTCTAAAAATGATTATGCAAGTACCGGAGGTTCTGAAAGACGGATATTTGGATAGTTCACATACTAGGTCCTCAGTGACGTCTTGACCCGACTATGATCTATCCTATAGTAATGGAACTATGGAGCTTTAAAAGTTCATTTTTTCACATTTTCGGCACCCTATAACTACGGAACTATACAGTTCCGACCACAGGTCCATATGAACTTTTCTTCTTATTTTGATTTGAGGAATCTATTCCCAAAATGTTATGACAAATTTTTGGAACACCCTGTATTTTTATCTCATATGTAATTATATGACTATACCATAGAGACGTGCACGGGCCGGGCTTGGGCGGGCCGACAATGTTATTTCTTTGGGCCGGGCCGGGCTTGGGCTGGCCGACAGTGATTTCTCTTCAGGTCGGGCCGGGCTGGGGCCGATCAATTGCAGATAATTGGAATAAAGCCAAACGTTGAAGAAGTGTGTCCGTGAAAATGTTACAAAGAATGCAATAGCTATTTACAGTTTGTGTTGCTTAGCGGCTCCACTTTCACTACAGAGGATTGCAGGCATTATGCGGTAAAATGGGATTCGGGCTCGAGCTAATATTTTTAAAAAAATTTTCGGGCCGGGGTCGGGCCAAAAATTTTAAAATTTATCGGGCCCGGGCCGGACTTGGGCCAAGAATTTTGAAAAACTTATCGGGCCGGGCCGGGCTCGGGCCGAAAATCTCCAAACGTTTTCGGGCCCGGGCTGGGCCGGGCCTAGGTACGTTGGGGCTGGATTAGGCTCGGGCCGAAAAATTCGGCCCGTGCAGGTCTCTACTATACCAATGTTCCTCTGAAAATGGAGTTTGCCTATGTAGAGGACTATTATAAATAAATTAATATTCAATATTCATAAAATTTTCAATTATATACGTTTCGGCAAAAAAAATTACTACTTTCCTCAGCACGAACTTTCACAAAACTAACGTTATTTGCAGAGTTTATTAATTTGCTCTGCACCTATTTCAAGTACCAATAATGGAGTGTTTTCATTCGTTTTTACCTCCGTTAACTGCGAATGATTTTGATAAGTAACCAATGAAATTGTGCATCGCAGGTGGCGCGCCATATCTGTGTTAGAGTAGAAAAAAAATGTTTAACTCAGATATATTCAATTTAAATTCTTCGAGTCCTTCATGATAGGGAGTTTAGTCGTAAAAGAAAAGTATACTCACAACGCTCTGCATGGTCACAAACAGAGAAAGTAAAAATAACGTTATTGATTTTTTGTACTATTAGCAACTAATTTCCCTGACTTTCCCAGGTTCTCCAGGTACCTAGTAACCCTGTAAAATGGCAAAAGGAGGGGGAATTGGAGACAATTAAGGAAAAAAAAAAGAAAGAAAGAAAAAAATTCGTCAACTCATTGAGGAGATGAACTAAGCGGTGACACCACTTTAGAAAGTCAAATATAATGATGATGCAAGTCGACGCTGATCAAGAATAATCTACTTTATCGTTCATCATCTGGACGGTCATAGTACATCATGAGCGTATAGATTACCGCTTTTTAATAACGGTTTTGTATAAAAAATTATGTACAGGGTGTTTCAAAACAACACCAACAACATTTGGGAGGTGATTCCTGATACCCAGATAAGGCAAAAAGTATAGAGCAACTGGGGTGCACAAATGTTTCCTTTCGGAATTATAGGCTGCCGAAAACATGAGAAAATGAACTTTAAAGGTCCATAGTTCCAAACCTATGGAACCTACAGGGTGTCTAGCAGTCGGGAAAATCGGGAAAGTCGGGAATTTGTCTTAAATTTAAAAAATGGTCGGGAATTCGGGGATTTGTCTGGAATTTGCGAAAAAAGTCGGGAAACATGGAATTAAATTCCACATGTTGGAAATGATGCTGACGCTTGTCGGAGCGACTCCAATAAACCTCGCGTTCCTAAATGCATCGCGATGTAGTACGTTTATATCATATTTTTTTTTAAAGTGTTTCTAAATACATCGCGATCCATCTCAACCGTTTTTCTATTTTCTATGAAGAAGAGTGGTGAGTGAGTGGTTGGCAACAGTGTTTGCTGACAGCAGAAAGATTTTAGCGGTTCAGGAGTAACGGGTGGTTAATTGGGCGTTGCATCGTACTATGCGTATATAATATTTAGTATAAATTAAATGTTGGATTGTTTTTCACGTACAGGTAAGTTTACCTGGGCAATGATTTCGTAAATAATTCAACACTTTAAAGGCTAGTTGTTTTAGTGTCACGTCAAACCACATGCCATTTCTTACTTTGCCATGAATTACAGGCAGTGATGAAAATTTTCCGATTCATAAAAATATACTCCACTTATTCCTACATCGTTGTTTAGTCGAGATGTAAGGTGGAAAATTTTCTTCTATATTTTTCCGGAAAATTTTCCGCTCTTAACAAATACCGGTGATTAAGTAACAATTCGTCAGTATTCATAAAATTGATTGAATTCATATATAGAAATGTTAAAAAGTGAAAGATCGTTTAAAGAATCTGAAAATTTTCATGGCGTAGACAATTATCAGTACTATGTAGGAACTAGTGGAACAATTTTTCATGAATCGAAAAATCGTCTGTCCTGTACAATGAAAATTTTCCGATTCATAAACACACACTCCACTTATTCCTACATCGTTGTTTAGCCATGATGTGAGGCGGAAAATTTTCTTCTATATTTTTCCGGAAAATTTTCAGTTCTTAACAAATATCGGTGATTAAGTAACAATTCGTCAGTATTCATAAAATTGATTGAATTCATATATAAAAATATTAAAAAGTGAAAGATCGTTTAAAGAATCTGAAAATTTTCATGGCTTCGACAATTTTCAGTACTATGTGGGAACAAGTGGAACAATTTTTCATGAATCGATTAAATAAGTGGAGTATGTTTTTATGAATCGGAAAATATTCATGACTTAATAAATTGAAATTTTAAATAATAGAATAGGATATTTGTACTCTATGAACTCGATGTATGTTCCTTGCATTTTGCATACACACAGAGAGAGAAAGAGAGAGAGAGAGAGAGAGAGTAGTTGTATTGAGTTGATTTTGAGTTTAATGTCCCTTTCAGCAGCGAGACTATATAAAACGGTACCAACTGATTAACGTGGAATCCGAACTACATGAGCTCCCGCTGGGAATCGAAACCAGGTTTTCCATGCCAAAGGCGCGTATGCTAACCGCTTAGCATCGAAGAAGCTCGCAGAGCAAGAGAGAGAGAGAAACACTGTAAAATTTAATTTCCCAACTTGAAATAGAAAATTTTCCGGTTCCCGAAAGCTACTTGGAAAATTATAATTTGTTGCTGACTAACTTTCCTCTACTGAAATTCAATTTTGTAGCTCTATGTGCAGTTAAATATAGTGGAAAATTTTCCACCTAACATCACTATATATAATATCCAAAATTGTCCGGCCTATGAAAAGTTTTTTCCACTTGTTTCTACATCGTGATGAACATTTTCCGATCTATGAAAATTCCTTTCACTTGTTTCTACAGAGCAATAAAACTTTCCGATTCACAAAAAAGTTGTTTTACTTTTTGCTTCAAAATGAAAACTTTCCGACTCATAAAAAGTTCTTCAATTTTTCCATATAAGGCAGAAAATATTTCGATTCTTGAAAAATTGTTTAGCTCGTTCCTACATAGTATTGAAAATGTCTGAGCCATAAAATTTTCAGATTCTTTAAACAATCTTTCACTTTTTAACATTTCTATACATGAATTCAATCAATTTCATGATTGCTGAGGAATTGTTACTTGATTACTGATATTTTTTAGAACTGAAAATTTTCCGGAAAAATATAGCGGAAAATTTTCCGAAATGGAAACGGAAAATTTTCCACCTCACATCACTAATTACAGGCATGTCAATTTTGAGTATTCAACATTCCTGTCATCATAAATAAGTTTATTTTACCAACTATTACAACAACAACAACAACAACAAAGACCTAAGCAAAGTTTTCCTAACCTAAAGACAGTAATACTACGTATGTTTGAAATGTTCTGCTCAAAATAAATGTTTACTTTATTGTGTACCTCATTTTTTAAAATTTAAAAACAAGTTATTTGAATGTAGTAACTTGAACTAATACACAAAGTTGGGCAAGATTTTACTTTGTGCAGAACAGTAAGTGTAACGTTAAAAGGATAACACAAGGATAAAGTGTCATATAGCATCGTGTACGGATTGTGTCCATACTTTCAACGTGAACTTAAATCCGTATTACAAGAGTGCGAACATTATGTCATTGGATTTGATGAAAGTTTAAATAGTGTTTCGCAAAGAATTCAAATGGATGTAAGTGTACGCTTCTGGGACGATAACACGAACAGAGTCAGAACACGGTATTTGAATTCTGCTTTTATGGATCATAGTACAGCTACAGACCTACTACAAGGTTTGCAGAATGTATTGCAATCGCTTGATCCATTTAAGCTTTTGCAAGTTTCAATGAATGGGCCAAATATAAATTGGGGGCTTTTACGGCTAATGAAAGAGGAACGTTGTACCTCCCTTGGTACAGACGCTCCACAGCTCCTTGAACTTGGCTCGTGTGGTCTTCACGTTGTTCACGGTGGTTTTAAGACTAGCATACAAAAAACTGGATGGGATTTGATTTCTTTTCTTAGAGCCTTGTATAACTTGTACGAAATGGTACCAGCAAGGCGTGCCCAGCATTCTGAAATAACAGGTTCGTCATTGTTTCCACTTCCATTTTGTCATATTCGTTGGGTAGAAATGCGAAGGTAGCCAAGCGAAGCCAAGAAATATTACCGCATGTGAGAAAGTATGTTGAAACGGTTAAGGGAACAGACAAAGAACCCAACTGTAACAGTTTCAGAATAGTAGCTAGAAATTTGAACGACAAGTTGCTCTATGCAAAATTAGCGTTTTTTCAATCTCTTGCTGAGGACTGTGAGCCTTTCCTGACTGAATATCAGTCAGACACTCCTATGACTCCATTTTTGCATTTCTCGCTTCGTTTAAAAAGAAATAATGGACAGGAAGAGTATCAATGCTATTGATGTTATGGAGAAAAGTGAAAACTTATATATTAATTTAATTCGTATCAAGGAAATTGACCTTGGGTATGCAACTAGGTCAGCACTGAGGAGATGTACAGAAGTTAGTGAAAAGGAAATGTGTTTCCGAAAGCAAGTACGTGAATGTTATCAACATTTAGTGTCCAAGCTGCAGGAGAGATCCCCGCTAAAATATTCCCTTACAAATGCGCTGACATTTCTTAATCCCTTAACCGTTGGTCATTCACAGGAAGAAGCTGTTAAACAAATGAGAGCAACGTTCAAAATTTTAGTGCAGAGTAATATTGTCTCAGCGTCTGATGCAGAAAAGGCAGACAGAGAATACAATGCTCTAGTAGATCAGACACATGTGCGGGAGAAAATGGAGTCGTACAAAAGAAATGAACACAGACTTGATGACTTCTGGATGAGTGTGTTACCACCAAATGATATATATCTGTGCAAAATAGTAAAGATATGCCTAATTCTTTCCCACGGTAATGCAGCATTAGAAAGGGGTTTTTCGGTAAACAGGGAAATAGTAGTTGAAGGCGCAGCGTGTAGTGTATGATGCTGTCAATGAGGCTGGTGGCATACAAGCCCTTCCTATCCCAAAGCAGATGATTCTATCAATGAGAAACGCTTACGCGAGATTCAAAGAAGCCAAAGAACACCGCGGAAAAGTGATGTCAGAAAAAGATCGCAGGGCCGCTGAAAAAAAGAAGAGCAGAACAGAGACGAAAGAACTTGAAGCAAAGAAACAGAAAATCGTAAATCAGTTGTCAGAACAGGTTGCTACCATAGAGGAGGAGATCAAAAAATTGCATGATTAGATTGTTTTATTGCATATATGAAGAAGGAGACATTCTATGATCAGGTAAGAACTTGTACACTTTTTCATTACATTCAACCTTTCCTAATTGTACGAAAACATTTTTTTTTTTTTTAGAATGAGTCGGGAAAAATTTGGAAATGGTCGGGAAAAGTCTGGAAAAAGTCGGGAAATTGCTGAGAGAAATTTGCTAGACACCATGAACCTACCGTAGTTGGGTCAACACTTTACTTAGAAACTAGTACGTACCCTATCCAAATACCCAAGTTTCAGAGTCCTGAGGTACTTCCACAACAATTTTTATAGAGGTAGTTGGTGAGTACTTCAAATTATATGCTCGTAGCCAAACTCCCCCTATAAAAATTGTTGCGTGAGTACCTTAGGATTCTAAAACATGTATTTTTGGATACCACACATATCAGTCCCTAAGTGAAGTCTTGACCCGACTAAAGTAGGTCCCATAGTTCTGGAGCTATGGACCTTGTAGTTCATTTTTGTCATGTTTTCAGCAGCCTATAACTCCGAAAAGAAGCATTTGAGCACCCAGGTTGATCTATACTTTTTGTCTTATTTTGGTGTCAGGAATCACTTCCCAAATGTTGTCGGTGTTGTTTTGACACACCCTGTATATATACTCTGTAGTAAAAGTGTATTAACGTTCCGAACTGTGAGTCAAAAATTTAAAACGTGCTCTACTTACCTTGTTGTTCAAAATTTGGAGTATAAGTGTGCTTTGTCCATTTTGCGAGTAATCGCTCCTGTTCTCTGTCAAGTGATAGGCGTCTGAAGATGGCGGTTGCAAATGAATTTCACGAATGTAGGTGACGAGCTGGGAGTCATCTTGAGCTACGCCGAGGAAATCAAAATCTGTTAAATTTAGAGGCTTCACTGCAGCTGGGTGACGGCGTCTCAGTGCTGGAAACATTAAAAAAAATGTTAATAATAGCAATTCATTAGTTTATTGAAATTTGACGTCTCGTTCAGCGTGCAGGCTATGTGAGATTCGGGCTACTGCTTAAAGTAGAACCTGAACACTATTCAGCAAACACTTGGATTTGAACCCAGGGATTGCGTACACAGAAAGATACTTGATCACGAAAGATGACGGTGATTGTAATAATAATAATAATAATAATAATAATAATAATAATAATAATAATAATAATAATAATAATAATAATAATAATAATAATAATAAACCTAAGATTTTCCAATTGATAAACACCACAAAATAGAAGGCTTAAAAGAAGGAGAGCACTACGAGTAACTAGAAATACTGGAAGTTCGAGGCATTGCACAGAAGACAATGAAACATGCATTGCAGAAAGATTTCCAGTTAAGAATTAAGGCGATAGTCAGAATTCAGCCATCAACAATAACGAAGTTAAAGCCATCAACACATTTGCAGTACTTCTTATTACACTCTAGTAAGTCTCCTCGAGCTATCAGTCAGGTGAAGGTATTGACATCCCAGGTTTTGAATGCAGACATCGCATTCATCTTCAGAAATTATAATGAAGAGACCTGAGATGTGGGCATGTTTATATGGTGACTATTTAGGGGCAGAGCTATGAATGGGGGCTTGTGATTGGCTGAGGGAAATGCTGGCTTTCGGTTGGCTGAGGAATGCTGGCTCCTGATTGGCTGTTGTTCTGAGAACGAGTAATGGCATTGTTGAGTGTCTGTTTTCTTGTTCCTGAAACGGGACGACCAGATAGTCAAGTGCAAGAATTTTTAGGACAGAATAATAAAGGAAACCATAACTATCTCATGGAAAAAGAACAGTCTTAACAGACAATGGGTTTCAACTCCTCTCTATCTGGTCGAATGCTCATTTGGATTAATCAAATGCACAAACTGATTTAATTAATTTAACACTAATGATCTGGATTTTAGTGACAGAATTCAGAATGAAACACTCAAAAGCTGCAACAGAGCAAGTGGAGGCATTAGACTCCTCACAGAAGAAAGAAGCATTAGTAGCGCAGATATACCAAAACTCCACCAAGAACAGATTTAAGACTTTCGCCAATATTTCACCAATAGAAAAGAAACCAACCATCTACTTCATGTAATATGCGATGCAGACACCAAAATCTACACCACTCCACCTAGCCATGACAGAGTTCACCACAAACTATGAAACACATGAACGAAAACAGCAAATGGAGAGCAAAACAACTCCGCGAAACCTTTAAGAATCGCCTTCAAGACAGTAATACAGACAAAAGACAATGAAATGTCTGGCTCAAGAAAACTGGAATCTTTTCCGGAAGTGTAGGATTTATGATGACCATCCAGGATAGAGTAATACCAACCCGAAACTATTGTAAATACATATTAAAGCAGGAAATACAGGATGAATATGCAGAAAATACGATCATCATCAGAGGTTCATACCGCATAATGGCTTCCACAGACCATCAGAAAAGACACAACAACGTTGCAAAAACCATTCATCAGTTTGTGGCACATAACATGGAACTAATCACCGATACCAAGCCATACTAGAAACATCAGCCAGATCCAGTACTTGAAAACGATAAATGCAAACTCTATTAGGACCGAGAAATCAAAATGAATGTAACGGTACCTGCAAACAGACCAAACATCACTATTATCAATAAAATGGACCAAGAAATAGCTCTTATAGATGAAGCAGTGCTATTGATTCACAACATACGTACAACATTTAGTACGAAAATTAGTAAATATAAAGACCTGGCAGACGAAATCAAAATGATATGGAAATGTCAAAGTTATAGTAAGACCAATTATTACCTCAACTACAACTATCGTCTCCAAAAATACTGTGACGCAATCGATACAAATAAACGCGAAACATCTAACAAATGTACAAAAATCAATAATTCTAGACACCTATCGTAAGTTCTTTGAAGAACTCTTCCAATAATTTGCACTTGCCACAGACGGCCGTCAGATTAAGATAAAACCGGTTAAAACTGAGATACCGGTACATCAGTGATGCTGATAATAATAGCCCTTCGTGGCAAAGTAGGTAACGAACATTCTTTCAGTGTACATATTCCTCGGTTCCAATTCCGCTGAGGGTAATCGTTTTGGATACAAACGTGACAAGTGATGTTCGGGTTTCAATTTATGCTCTAAGCCCTCCTTCGTGGAGCCTCGGTGATGAAATGAGACATCAATCAAAAACCAATCAATCTATCAAAGTAGTTTACATGCTCGCAGTGCTAGGGCAACTAATGCAGAATGTGTGAATAGTGGGTGTACAGTCTAGAACAGGGGTTCTCAATCCTTTACATCGGTGTACCACCGAAGCATTAGCGTCATAAGTCGTACATACCCCCCCCCACAGCGGCTAGCGTGCCACCAGTGGTACGCGTACCATAGGTTGAGAAACTCTAGTCTAGAACATAAGTGAGTGTGGCTCTAATCATAACCTATTTTTATCGTTTTTTTTAAGACTCACGAGGATGACGTGTATTCACGTTTAAAAATCACATACACAGACATCTTTCTTTCAGAAGTTATAAATAAATATATAAATGTAATAATAGGTAGAAACAACCAGTACATGGTGCAACAGCGAATCTGGCAACTATGAATACACTATAAGTTTTTTTAAAAATATTACTATATTGATAAAAGTTACATTAAATGAAAATAAAACTTTCATAATATTACATCAACATATTCCGATTTTAAAATAAGCATATCAGAATTTACAAATTACACCGAGGTGTTGAAAGAGAAATATGCCTCATAGCTCATCAATAGATTGTCTATAATGCTTTGGATCACACTCATCGTGTTCAATAACTGTTGGTAGAAGTCAACTCTACCTACCTTGCATTCTCATCCACACGCAGTGCCTTCACACTAAATGGTAAAGCAGTGGCTACGATATGGTAGAAGTGGTCTTTGACGCATCTAGACGTACGCAA
Organism: Thermobia domestica; assembly: GCF_964235325.1. NCBI lineage: Eukaryota > Metazoa > Arthropoda > Insecta > Zygentoma > Lepismatidae > Thermobia > Thermobia domestica. The sequence continues at coordinate 211,471,604 of NC_137465.1, forward strand.
TGTTACATATCGCCTAATTCACTGTCACACCTTGTATACATACACTCATATCCAAAATGATTGTCGCATATCTATAACTGTCTTCTTCTAAGAATATGATTTGATAATGATTTTGCAAGGTATTTTTAATATTGATACCAGTGGCGGCTGGTACTGTATGTTGCATGGTTGTGCAACCGGATATTTTTTTAATACTAAAAATATTTTTAAGTGTTAAAGTAGTGTATCAGTAAAAAATAAACCTTTGGTCTTGAACGCAAAACAGTATTGATGCATTTCTGAAAAAAGTCAATTAAAAAACGGAAAGAAAGAGAGAGATTTACCTTTCCAGTGGCAGCGAACGTTGCCACTGGAAGCAGTAACATTGAGCATATGGCAGCGAGCTCCTATCTCTTAACATGGGGAAGTGGATTTATTCTTGCAACGCTCCTATCTTCCCGTATTGGACCCTTACGGTTGCATTTTCTTCCGCAACTGGTCAGCTTCTGTAATAGTTACGAATTCCTCCGCTTAGCAGCGCTTGACTCAATTGATAGGGTGAGGAAGATACAGACGCGTGGAAGAAAGAAGTTATTCACAAAACATAAACTCGCAAAGAACAAATATAAGTCTGGTGGTAGCAGGGACGGATCCAGGCTGAAAGTTTGGGGGGCGGTCGTTCGAAGTCAATAGATTTTATTTAACATTTATAATACAAAGGTGAAAATTCTTAGGATAAGATTTATTTTTTAAAAAATCCTATTCTGGGGGGGGGGGGACGGGAGTAAATCGAGTCTCCAAGAAGAAAATGTCTTACTACTGGTCTAATTCCTAGCTCTGTGTCTTTCGTGCATATGATTCCGTGTTAGATTTCCGGCGGAGAGCATAAATTAATATCAAATCATTCACTTCCAATACTCATCTGTCTTCTTTAGCCTAATTTGCTGGAATGTTAAACTATTTTTTTTTTTTTCATTTTCAAAGGAAAACACCTTAGATTTCCTGCTTCTTTACAGACACAGACAAAAAAAAAAAAAAAAAAAAAAAACGTGGTTCCTGAAAATGGACTTTTTGTTCCGTATATTTATACAAAGAAATGCTAACAAAATGCATATTGTCGGAGGAGAGTGGTGTTTATGGACCCTAAAGAAAATAAAGCGGAAAATATTTGCGGTAGCGATGCTTTCTATTCAGAGAAACTTGGCGAGCAGCATTTCAGATTTCAATAAAGTCATAGAAAAATTTGAAGCCCGAAAGATCGAAGAAAGACCTTCCATTCTAAATTAATGCATAGTTTATATAATTAAATAATTTTGTTTAACTGCGTGCATGGAATTTTCTTGCTTTTTTTTCTTCTTTTCGGATTAACGCCATCATTCATGGCTTACAGCACATACTATATATTCGATTTATTTCGTGTTCAATAACATGAGTGTAGAGGTTTTGTATATAAATAGTGTATAAACGTACATTGATAGTGGTTGTTTGAAAATAAAAAAAGGAAATAGCTTATATATTAAATTAATATTAGAGAAATAATTTAATCAATAATATACAAATATAACTTAAAAGACTTTCCTCTTCATATTTCCTGAATATTTCTTGGATAAGACTCAAGAATGCTGGGGGAGGGGAACACTTGCGCGTACCTACATACCTTTGATATTGCGACATTGCAACCGGTGCTTGTACAGGCTACGAGCCGCTACTGATTGATACTATGTATATAGTTCGGAAATTTATATTTGTGGCAAATTTCATAGGAAAAGAATTATAAATACGAAATTTAGAATGAGTAAAACAAAATGTTGCTAAATGGACAAGAAAGCTTTATTTTCGTTTTATTGTTCTTATTTACTGCTCTTTTGACATGAAATTTGTCACATACATGTCTTTGCCGATTATACACATACGGACATTGTAAGAAAAACCGGGCGAATTCGTTATCAAATTATATTCCTACAACAACTTATTTATAGACATGCGACAATAACTTTGGACATAAGTGTACATATTTCAACTTTTTTTTTTTTTTTTTTTTGTCGCAAAGAGTGGTAATTCCTGGGCTATAGATGGTAGTTTGATTTTACAAATGACTTACTGCACGTGTAAAAATAATAAATAACTGAATGTGCTCTTTACTGATCTCAAAACTATTTGAGGTCTGTAAATGAGAGAAACTGCTGTAGAGAAATATATTCCATCGAATAGAAAGATATCAAGGTCCAGAGGTCATCAGCACGTGAGTCCACCATGAGCGTCCAAAACAGCTGCGACGCAACTGCATAGAGAGGATAAGGTGTTGGGCGTTGTTCTGGTTATGCGAATTTATGCATCTGCAACACGTAGCTAAAATTTATCAACTGAATCTGGGAAAGTCTAGTATATGAAGAATGCAATCATGAAACATAGTATTCAATCAGTACGGCGACAGATCAGGTGAACGTGCCGACCAAGTAAATGTAAAATGGTGTACATCTAAGAAGAGTATGGTGTTGCATGACACATACAATTACGCGTTATTCTGTTGCAAAGTGGCTCCAGAAACCGCTTGCAGCAAAGAGACCACAACCAGATCCAAAAATTCATCGATGTACCGTTGGATGATTAAAGACCCATTAATGCGGTGTCTAATGGCATCCTACACCATAACGTCCGATGCCGAACCAGTATGGCGATACAGAATAAGGCGTCAGCCGCCTGTTGCCACGATACCACCAAACACGGATGCGGCCACCATGATGCCGCAAACAGAAGCGGTATTCGTCTAAGAACAGAATGTTGTGCAATCCGGCTCTTAATTAGCTGTGTTCAGAAAACAAATGCAGCCGCACTAGTTTATGTCGTGTAGTTAAAGGAAAGCGGAGCGATGAACGCCGTGCATATATGTCTCGGCCCAGCCAGACATCATTCGGACATACTGAGGAACACTGGTCACTGCGCAACTTGGAAGTCGTACACCATACGGACAGAGGATGTGGCTGTCCAATTTCCCATAGCCATGCGAACAAGAAATCTTTCCTCCCGGTCTATAGTACGACAAAGTTTTTGAGATCCCACATGTCGTTGTATATTGCCTTTCTGGAGCCATTGGTTCCATATTTGTACCAGTGGCTTCATTTCGTTTAACAAGGACATCAGTATCACGAAAGAATAATCACAGTCGTGACATGCCGCAATTGTTATGTTTCTGATCAAAGGGGAGTACTTGTTAAATTGCTGTCGCACTGGACAACGAGGCATTATTTAACCGTCCAGACACCAGCACGTCGCGCCAGCGCTCTATCACAACTGAACTGTGACCCTCTGGTTGGCGCAATATCCAGTCTCGGAGTTGCACAAGAACTTCTCTTTTGTACATCAATGCTAAATTTTTACTTGATTTGAGGCATCCACTAATGACAGTAAAGAACTGTTACCGCCTTTTCTTTTCTATCTGTAAAGAACATAGTGCCTTTAGTTGCTACTGGCAGCACTGGGTGGTAGCTATGAGCGCCCGAAAAAAAAATTCTAGGGGGAGGGGCAGATCATGATTGATACATTACGTCTGCTATTTAATATACGTGGTTTGCTATATTACGAATACATTTTCGTGAGCTAGGGGGGCCCGGGGCCCCCTAAGTGGTAGCCATCAAATAACGCAACTGTATGAACGAACAAAAGCCAACATGTAAGACACAGGTTGCTATATGTACTTCTATAAAAGAGAAGGAACGATGCACAACAGATGTAAATTATATTTTCTCGAGGGTCCCAAATGGAATGACAACCACGGGATCGGCCAAGGAGAGATGGCGTTTGTAGAAAAAGGACTAGCTCGGGAGAGTAATGCTCCCGGAAGTGGAAACGAGAAACACAGTTCTGATTGGTTGGCGTTATCCACTTCTTGCCACGTTGCATTAAAATAGCAGAAATCAAACGCTTGCAGCTGTCGACCTTCGTGGCCGAGTGGGCTAGCGCTATATGCTAGTAATAAAGTTCTCTTTTGGCGTGAGTTCAAACCCGGCCCGAGGAAAGTTTTTTTAAACATTTTTATAACACTTATTAAATTAAAATTATATGAAAATAATACTTAAAAAAGTGATGTATTTACTTTTGTGCAGATAAGTAGTTGTAGTACTTATGCCCTTGTACTCCATGATATAGGGCTCTTTTGTTCCCCTTGTACTTCATGATATAAATTGTGACCAACTTAAAACAACTGGCTAGAATAGCGCGTAAAACAGCTCGCTAGAGTAGCGCGCGGAAAAACGTACTTCCGGGAGTATTACTCTCCCGAGCGGGTCGTGTAGAAAGCACCGTCATTACTAAACATGATTTCAATGTTGCGGCAGTGATTCATGTGTTGAGCTCAATAATCAGCAGGGTATGATTAGGACTTAGTGATATTTCAATACATCGATTGATATTGAAAAATTTTAATGATTGATACTGGGATATTTTCAGTTTTCTTACAAAAACTTAATTATGATGCCTAATAAAGTACTAATAGTTCAATTTTTCAGTGATTCAACAATTGAAGAGTACTTATTCTGGCCTGCCGAAACCTTTTCAACTTTCGAGTGACAAGTAAGTATAATAATCGTGAAGAAATCTAATTTGAGGTTTCAACAGAATTGCAAGTGTTTATGGCCTCTACAAGCCGAAAAAAGTGTTTTTTTGCACGTCCTCGTTCGTATGTTTCGATGTACATATTGGGCTCTGCTACATTTAAATATCGAGAATATCGAGAATGTTTAGGGATCGATATTTCGGTATATTGATCGGGTTTCGATATTTTGGAGGTATCGATTTTCGATGTCCAAATTCGGATATCGCACAGCCAGTAGTGGTGCTATTCAGCAGTTCACATCGGTTCGCTAGAACCGGTTATTAAAACATTTCGAGTTCGCAGAACCGTTTGTTATAGCCAGATATAATAGTAATTTTACCCAGTTATACACAGGAACACTAAATTTTAATTTAACTATCTTTGTTTTTTAGATATTCTTACAGCTACAGGGTTAAACTTTGATCTCTCAGAACAACGTATAAGAGTTTATTTCTTAATCTCAGATGCTCACTTGTCTCTTGATATCAAAAGTGAGAACTGGGATCACATGAGTGTAGTGGTGAGGGTTATTTATATCTGAAATGCATACATACCATTATTAACAATTTTCGATCCATTGCTGGATTAAGGTCTTTCCAATACTTTCCAAGAACCATCTATCGGACAATTTATTTCCAATTTCATCACACTACCTTGCTGTGTAGATAGTTACTTGTCACTTGTCAAAAATTTCTTTTGTCTACCTTTCATGGTTTGTTTCCTAAGCGAGTTATATCTATCTATTAACCTATCCATCTATCTATCTCTCACCATATATATATAATCGGTTGTTTAAAAAAATACAGTAACACCATTGCGCGCAGCCCTATGGTTTCGAACATTTAATCCTTTCCTAAGTACGGTCTTGAATTACTGTAAAAGCCTACTACTGAATGAAATTAAACTACATTTACTATTTAAGACTCAGCTGAAGTTTCAATTAAGTTTTGGAGTTTTACATGACGACAGGAAGACACCATTTCTTCGAACTTACCCTTTGTATTAATGGAGAACAGAAGTAGCATGACCACAGTGAACACACTGAGGAAAACCCCAACTGGCATGAGTTGTCGAGCGAGCCTCGACACCATGATCTTCCCAACGGCAGTCTCATGTTGTTATCTGTGGGAATTAGAATAAGAAATAGTTAATAAACAATTCCTAAATTCTATTAAACATCTCTATAGCTGTAATAAAACAAGTTTTATATTGTAATCTCCCGCACGTGGCTTTGTTGACAAACAACCTACACATGCTTATGTTTACAAGCATTAACCATGTGCATCCTACTATTACTGACTACAGTGGTAGGCGACAGGAACACCAGTGCTACCTCTAGTCACATGACGACGAAGGACCACCACACTGGAACACCTATATAACCAGAAAGAATTATCAGTGTTCGGCTGGTCACCCCCACTCTTATCAGCTTGCATAAAACTTTGAGAGGAGCCTAACCCAAAGCCTTTAGTTTGCTCGGAGCTCTAGGCCTCCTTTTCTACTCACTTAGTTTGATCGGAACTTTATGGAACTCCTAACCTCAGCCACCCAGCTTGCTTGGAGCTTTGTGACCTTTAAACACCCCTCTGCTTGCTTGGAGCATTGGGAATCCTAAAACCACTCCACCTAGCTGCTCGGAGCTCTATGGAGATCCTTTTCTAGGCTGCTCGGGACTTGGGATAACATATTTTACCCAAGTATTAAAGTATTTTACATCAAAGTGATTTTTAAAAATATACTGTTTATAGAAAAGATGATTTTGTAATAAAATTTGGTAGTGGTCCGGACAAATTTGCTCTATCTGTACTTGGAAAAGGAGAACTTTACAATATCTATTACAATACGAATTTGGAATCTTCCATACGCAGTGCATATTTTTATAATTAGGTCCAGGCCCGTATCCAGGGGGGCCGCCCACTAAAACTTTTTGCTGGCCCCTCTAAAATTTTCACGAAAGGCTTGCAAATGAACTATAATATGATGATAAACTATAATCAAGTTGGATCGCCCCCCCTACACTTTTGGGCTGGCTACCGACCTGATTAGGTCTACTATTTAACTAGTACTATTTATGTCAGTGGCGTTTTCAAACCCTCACTACGTTAGCATTATCTTTCTTTCTCATTAAGTAATGTGATAAGGCGTTCTCCTCTCGTGCGAGGGTTCCCTACTTCGATCCCGGCCTTGTGAGTTTTTGGTGGACAACATCCCTGTCCCTCGTTTCCTCCCACATTAATTATTTCGCAACCTTTCATTTTCATTAGTCATCTGTCTCCTTCAGCCTAGGGGTGTTCGATATGGCTGAGGACCTATCGAATTTCGGGAGGGAAAATTTATCGAGTTGTTCGGTTACTCGAAACCGTTCGAATATTGAAATTATCGAAGTTTCGGGTATTATGGAAAGTTCGGATATTATCAAAGTTCGGATATTATCAAAGTTCGGATATTATCAAAGTTCGGATATTATCAAAGTTCGAGTATTATCATATCAAAGTTCGAGTATTATCATATCAAAGTTCGAGTATTATCATATCAAAGTTCGAGTATTATCATATCAAAGTTCGAGTATTATCATATCAAAGTTCGAGTATTATCATATCAAAGTTCGAGTATTATCAAAGTTCGAGTATTATCAAAAGTTAGAATATAATCGAAGTTTCGCGTATTTAAAAGTTCTAGTCAGTGGCGTATTTAAGGGGAGGTGTTCTGCCTTAAGGCCCCCAAATTTTATTACTATTTTAAAGTAAATTAAATATCTTGCAGAATTTTTAGTAAAGCCGCCCCCGAAACAAAATCGTAAAATACGCCACTGGTTCTAGTTTTATAAAAATATCAGGTAATTTTAAAAATTTGATTATTACAGAAATTTCGGGTATATTCGAAACTTCAAAAATTAACAAAATTTCTGGTATTCTCGAAACTTCGGGTGTTATCTAAATTTCGTGCATTATCCAAAACTTTCAATATTACTGACATTTCGGTTATTGTTGAACCATTACAAAACTTCATTTGTCGAGAACCGGCACCGTAAAAGTTGTCAATCGCAGCATTTCAAGATGATGGCCAAAAGAAAATTGAGGCAATGGGAAAGTGACGAAGTACAATAACGCTAATATTCTAAACTGGTGAACCGGATCAAGTGATTCTTTGCACGATTACAGGCATTAGTCACCTACAGGTTACAGGCTTATAATTTCACGGGGCGCGAGCTCCCGCGGGTGCCAAAAGGAATGTTCGAAAAAGGCAAAAATGAGAGTTCTTCTGCTACCATCTCATCGGAGGGGGGAATGGATCCGATTACTGTGTTATGTGGTCATAGACATTCCAAGATGGTGGTAAAACGGACATTTTGACCATAGAAAGGCGCGCTAAAAATAGAAAGATGCTCAAGTCTCGATTTCTAATCGTTACGTATTACTGCAGTAGTGATGATAGGCATTTCAAAATGGCAGCAAAGAAGAAAATGGCGGACAAGATGATGTCAAAAATGAAAATGCGAACACCGGCACAAAATCCGGCAGAGCCCAACCCATGATACGGGAATTCCCTTGTAATCAGCGAAAGTTATAATGCCAATCCTGCCTACCTCAGATCAGGGCTGAGGTACTGTGTCACCTAGAATACCGGAACCAATATGCCTCGTGCAGTCCTACTATTTACCAGTGGAACGAACCTCTTTTCTTTCAGCAGGTCCTCTTCATATTTGGCTCACTTTACTTGCTCCGGTACTAACACTCAAACTCGCCAGGAGAGTTCCCTCCATAAGCAAGTAGAACTGGTAGAGGTGCTTCGGTTCATCGTTGTTGACTTGATAACAAAGAGTCTCCCCTTCTAATATTGATATCGTAACTATGAAGATATGTTTATTTTAAAGCTTTTATTTGATTTTAATGGCCTTCAAGGACGTATCCAGGGGGTGAGTCTTGGGGGTCCGGACCCTTTCCTGGAATCCCGACTTTTCTGTACATTTAATCTCATTTTAGAGATAATTTCACAAATTTTAATATAATTTATCCTTATATTTAATTTGGAGCACTCCTGAAATAAATTCCTGCGTACGTCCCTTGTGGCTTTTCCAACATAATACTTATATAGAACCGAAATTACAGTACTCTGTTCGTTTTGAGCCATAGAACACAGTGATGGTGAAAAGTCTCATATGTTTTGTCTCAATATTTCATCCAGATTTTGGACTGATTCAACATTGCGAACAATCCAGCTTCAAAATTACAGAATATGTAATTATTATTATTATTATTATTATTATTATTATTATTATTATTATTATTATTATTATTATTATTACTATTATTATTATTAATAATAATAATAATAATAATAATGGCTCTAGAGTGTTCTAATTGTTACTAGGAATGGGGAAGGTTCTAGATTACTGGTCCCCCTATATTTTTCATAAATAGAAGTATTTGCTTACCTGATACATTCTCCTTCTTCTTCAAGTTTGCGATGATGATGTTTCTTTAGTTGCTGTGAACACTATTTATTATTAATTATATTCATAAGAATATGTTAGTTTTTGGGGGGTTAGAAGGTTTTGCGCCATACATGTGTAGAAATGTTTATTGTTGTAGGGGGTAGGGGGCTTGCCCCCCTATGCTTTGAAGAAGTATTTAACATTTTGTAAAATAGTGATATTTTAGGTTTTTTGAAATAGTCAAAGGTTGTCCTGGTATACTTTTATAGAAAATTGTGTTGTTGTCGGGGTGGGTAGGGGGTTAGGGAGATGCGGGTCAGTGGTATAGGTGATCCGGAAGACACAAAAAAGTGTATTATTTTCTTCTGGTCATCTAATAATACAGTTTTTCGGCTTTTCTGGATCATCTATATCACTGACCTGCATCCAGGGAAGGGGACAAGTAATCTAGAACCTTGCCCTAGGAATGCAATAATTGCAAATATAACCGCTACCAGGTTATAGAAGGAATTTTTGTGGACACTCTGTATATTTCGTGAAGACAGTGATTATTATTTTCGATTTATACTTTATTCTGCAACGCATATAAGTTCTTTCTTTGTGGGAATTGCTTCTTTCCCACACAATTGGACAAAGAAGTCTTTCATCGATTTCTCATATATATATTTAAACATTGCTTTTGCTGAGAACATTTCAGCGAATGACTAACCATTTCAGTGTTTCTCCCTGACTTATTATATGCACAGTATATAGTCTATAGTTATTGGGAACTGAATTAAGTGCTTTCTTTAATCACTTATGGAAACATTACAATAGATTAGAGAAATACGGGCTGACCAGATGTCCCAGTAGCCAAAGTGGCACCAGCCTCACAATTTTCGTAGTTCGTTATCTGTACTTTTTCACGCCAGTGTTATCGCCGTGTCTAGTGCATTATAGGCAGTTGACTAAAATTAACATAAATTGTTTTCCATATTCTGTTTGTATGTGCATACAGGTGAGTTAACTGAACGATTTTTAAAATGAACTGCCAACACTTTTCAGTTGATCATTGCAACCCGTAGCTTGAGCTTGGATGCTCAGGGAGTTTGATTCCAGGTCTGGAAGATGCAACCACGCATCTCGCGTTGAACTTCAAACATAAGTTGTGTTAAGGGGCACAAGCTATTTAGCCGGTGAAGGACGATTTCTTACGGCTAGCCCCAATCAGTGAAATCCCAGGTCCTCAGACCTTGTGCGTTTAAAATGTTACGTACGCGCCCTCCAATATCTGTATTCCATTGTGGAGATCTTCTTTTGTGTGTTTGCTGAAGATTCACCTTTACGCTGCAGGACTCGTAACAACTGGATTCATCGTGGGACGATCCAGACAACTTTTTCCCAGTGCGAATCCCCCAAGTGTTTTAATGGTGTGAGCAAAGTATTTATAGTGATACCTGAATTATAATCATATGTATAGAAAGGGCTCTATTTCCCGAAAAGGGCAAAACGTAATTTCAGCGGCAAAATTTATTAGTGTCCAGTGTTGTGTTCATTTCTCTTCGTTATTTTTTTTTCAGAATAATGTTCTAATAAATAAGTATAGTGTCATTTAACCCAGTGTGTTTTCGTTGTATGTATGAGTGATGTTTGTGTGCGTTATGGTCTGGATGACCGTCTGATCGTCCGTGAGGTTTTCGAGACGAGACACCCGAACCTCTCGGCGTCTAATGCTCATCTCATTATTGAGACCGACGAGCTTTTTGGGAACAGTTTGTAACCTTTCTTGGAGAGGTCTTCGTCGTCCTGTCCAGGTAAGTTAAAGTATCAGGAGTATACTTATTGGTAATACCACGAGCCAAGGACAGCGAACAGCGACTTGACACCCAGGCGATTACAAATAAATGGCGCCCGAACAGGGACTTGACCCCCAGGCGGTTACAAATAAATGACGCCCGAACTACCGACCCGAATCGAGACCGTTGGTGCTCGAATACTCATAAGATAAATATTTTAATATATCACTTCTTTTTCAGCTCAGTACCAGTAATCTGAAAAAAAATCTCTTTCAGGTGATTTTAATCATATGTTTTGGTGATAATATATTTTATTCTAATCATACGTTTTAAATTTTACTTTTGTCCATAATGGAACATCAGGAAGTAGATATTATAGCTAGAATGAGTTCACTTCTCGAAGAATCGATGAGAAACAATAAAAAGAATTTTGCTCAATTTAAAGAGAATTTAGATAGGTTAGAACGAAAGCTAGATAAAAATAATGAAAAAATTGAGAGATACATAAAGGAAAGGAAAGTTGATTTTAAAGAGAGCTGTGTTGAGTTTAAAGAGAATTGTGCTCGCTTGAAAGAGAATCTCGTTGAGTCAAAGAGTGGATTAGGTCAAAAGATAGACGCTTTACGGGACGTGTTTCGTGAAAATAGTCAGCAAACTGAAAATGCTGAAAACAAAACACCGGAATGTGAACCCCAGTTAGTGATTAATATTCCTAGTGTAAATAAAACACCGGAATTGGAACCTGAGCTAGAGACTAATACTCCTAATGGAAAGGAAACGCAGGAATCTGAACTCCATCCAGAGACAGGTAGTCTAAACCAACCTCGTAACATATCTGATAATGATTTTATCTATTCAGAATCTAGTGACGCCGCTTGTAGTAGAAGTAGTGAAATCCACGAACATATGATTGTAAACGACAGAGGTCGCAAGCGCACAAGAATAACTACCACAAACCACAGAGAGAAAAGGCGTAAACGAGTTTACAGTCATTGTAATAAGCAAAGATACCAAGTTCAGATCGTAAACAATACGAAATTTAAAGGGAATCAGAACCAAGAGCGCACACGAAAGAATAACAGATACAAAAGAAGTCGTAAATCACGGCCACGTAATCTGAGTTATTACAAACGAGATAGGAAACGCAACTTGTGTGAGAACATTAACAGTATTTTTGTACATAGAGGTAACCATCGTAGAAATAAACGAACAGACTGCAGTTACCAAGGCAGAAACAGTAATCATAGAAAAAGAAAAAAAAAAGGTAACCAAAACTTTGTGTGTTGATACAAATTTTTCTCCTAGGAGAGCGACGCATTTCTAAGCGATAAACATGTATTCATTTTTTCTTTCTTTTTGCTTTTAGTTTTTGATCCGAATGCCTGGATACGAAAAGAAGAACTACGCATTTCTTTTAGAACTCCTTTTTGCTTCCAGCTTTTAACTGTTCGGCAATGAGCAGATAACACGTTTTTCTTTCTTTATTTTGATAAGATAGTCGCTGCATTTTTGACCACCTGTGTTTATGGTTACGAATAACGGGTGATACACAGCTGATTCTTTTCCGCTTTTGGTCTTTACTCCGTGTCGCGCCTCACAATTGAATACTAATGTTGCAAACCTTATCACTGACTTACTATTAGTTTAATGTCATTAATTTTTTCTTGTTTTCATTTCAGATGTTTGAATTTAGATTTTTTTAGTAAATAATTAATGTATTCACATACGTAGGGGAATTGCATCTTAAAAGCAATTTGAAATCTTGGCGCGATTTCCGTACCCCCAGCCAGTGGGAAGATATTTTGGCGTTATAATACATTTTACAGTATTTTAAAATTTTAAACTCCTTTTTAGGATCCATTCCCATTTTCGAAAATCTTAAATATGTTATTACATGTTATTTAGAATTAATGTTCAATTTTCTTTTCAGAATTAAAAAAAAATAATGGAGATGCCCAGGATAAGAAAATTTTTAGTTCTTAATTATATATACCGTATATTTGTATATTTGTCATTGAAATTTAGTAGGTAATCTCATGCGTAGAATATGAAACTTTACACTTATAATCAATGTTAATTTTTTTAAGTGTTAATCTTAGATTTTCGTTTTCATTTTGATAGTAACCCGTAATTAAGCATGCATATTCTTAGGTTAGATTTTTTGAGTATATTTGTCTAGTAATATTCTAGTGAATATCGTAATGTTTATGAACCGCAATTTTATTATGTGTATTTGTATGCTAATGTGTTACAATGTTTAGTTTATACATTAATTTTCAGAAAATTATATTTTAGTCACAGTATGTCCCAAAACTATTTGGAATTTAGTAGTAAAATTGTTATTGTTATGGAGGATTTTTTAAAAAAATCAACATGGCCAAAGGTTTTGGAATATAAATCTTTAGGTTTCAGCCATAACAAACAGTATGGAGGATTTCCTTCAGAAATCAACATGGCCAAAGATTTTGAAATACAAATCTTTAGGTTTCAGCCATACTACCATTGACGGATGATTTTCTTCAAAAATCGACATGGCCCATTATTTATGAGGTTTCAGCCGTCTCAGAGATATTGATATAGATCCCGAAAAATAAACTTATTTTCTTTCCAACAGCATGAAGCCATAATGATTTATGAAAATTATTTTCTGTCAATTATTTCGTATGCTCGATGACTGAATTTTAATGCGTTAATAAGACCATTTTGAATATTTTGTAGCGAAGATGCCTAAGGAAGCTTGTTACAGCTGTTTTGTAGGGAATTTTTTCTTGATATTTCAGACCGACCAGAGAGTTGTAACGTCGTTGGCTATATTTTTGTGTTTGTATCTCATGTTTTTCTTTTCATAGGTCTCATGTGTTTTGTCTTATAGAGACATATCTTTACGATGCTACGAGAGCATTTGTATTTTGTGTGTTTACACATCTTTTCTAGGTGGAAGACGTATGTTATGTTCCAGGGAACATACACGTAGTTTACTGAATATTAATGTTTATATTTCAGTTTTGTACAGAAACATTTTGTAAGTGCCTATGGTTACAGGCCTTCCTTCGTTTCTAATTTTTGCCTCGCAGGTGTCGATGGCATATTTCGTGTGTAAGTACGTGTAGTATTACACATTTTTTCCCACCTATGGTTTTGGTCAATTCATGGCGTAATGACCATTTATTTTCAGGAATGTTTGGACTAGTGAGTCAACTTCCTTGATTCAGACCTTCGAAAAACTTGGATCAATATTGAATAGTTTTCAACGCTTTATTAATAAATTTTTTTGCAGATAATACCCATCTATTCTGGTAACTCTACAATGTTTACGTTTTTGGAAGTGAACAACGACCATTATTCTAGGCCTAAGCTAATAATAACTTTGTTTCAGAACGAAACCATTTGTTGTACTGAGCATTACTGAATTAAAGTCTCGATTTTCACGACGAGCAGATGACATTTGATCTTATGGCGTGCCAAATTTTCTCCATACATGTCAGCGAAATCACGATCTTTTCTTTGATATGCAGAATCATGCTTGTTTCTTGGAATTACTATGAACGTCAATTTTGACACTTAAGTTTATTTTTTATTTTTTATTTTGGAAAAACGATTTTTCGTTTTTTTTTTCTGCCAAACAACACGAGGCACAGTAAAAAAAAAAAAAAAGGGACATACAGGTGAAAATCTTATTTTGTTTATATATTGTCAGTTTATCATGTGTTTACATTTTCATTCATTTTACTATTCAATGATTTTCATATTTTTCAAATATATTAGAGTGATATCGAAACTTTAACAATAATTTTAATATTTTAGTACTTTTAACATGTTTTGCTATTTGCTTATTCACTCACATTTTGATATTTTAAATACAGATATCAGTATATTTACTAATTTTTATTGAGATATTTGATAATTCTTCAAGTCGATGTTTTCATGAATAGTTATCGTGTGTGTATATGTATTTCATATTACACAAAATAAAGTGATCGAAACGGAACACTTAAACATTTTATGAAAAGAATTTATTAGTGTTTAAAAAAAAAAAAGCATTTAAATAGCCCTATAACGTATTTACTTCATATTATATCCAATAAAGTGATCGAAACGGAACACTTAAACATTTTACAAAAAGTATTTGTGTTTTTTTTTTTAAAAAAATAAGAATTTTAATAGCCCTATAAACGCTTTCTGCGAACTTAAAAAAAAAAAAAAAAAGAGTTATCATACAGGTGTTGTAACCGTACTTCGTTTCTCACACCAGTGTTAAAAAAAAAAATCTACCCTTCTCCCCTCATCAACTCATCGTTGGAGAACCATGGAGGAATGGAGGATACTTACACAGGAAGACAGCATGGTTTCAACATGTGAAGAAACGGAAGATAAGGAAACCCAACTGCACCAATTGTTCAAGAGGATCTTATTACTTCATGGAACACTTGGATTGGACATTGCTCATGCAGGAACCTCATCATGTTGTAGTGAGTGAACAAGATATTTAACTATTTTAATAGCCCTTTTTCAGGTGAAAAACCATTCATCGTTTATACACGTAAGTCTCACACCATATGACAGTGTTGCCATCTAACTAATTTTAAATTTTCAGGTGAAAAACCTAATTTTATTCATACTTCGTCAGACGGCCAAGGGTTCTCAACCTGCCTACGTGTACACTTGACAGGTCGTTCCACTTTCGGACACCATATATAACCGCTACCAGGTTATAGAAGGAATTTTTGTGGACACTCTGTATATTTCGTGAAGACAGTGATTATTATTTTCGATTTATACTTTATTCTGCAACGCATATAAGTTCTTTCTTTGTGGGAATTGCTTCTTTCCCACACAATTGGACAAAGAAGTCTTTCATCGATTTCTCATATATATATTTAAACATTGCTTTTGCTGAGAACATTTCAGCGAATGACTAACCATTTCAGTGTTTCTCCCTGACTTATTATATGCACAGTATATAGTCTATAGTTATTGGGAACTGAATTAAGTGCTTTCTTTAATCACTTATGGAAACATTACAATAGATTAGAGAAATACGGGCTGACCAGATGTCCCAGTAGCCAAAGTGGCACCAGCCTCACAATTTTCGTAGTTCGTTATCTGTACTTTTTCACGCCAGTGTTATCGCCGTGTCTAGTGCATTATAGGCAGTTGACTAAAATTAACATAAATTGTTTTCCATATTCTGTTTGTATGTGCATACAGGTGAGTTAACTGAACGATTTTTAAAATGAACTGCCAACACTTTTCAGTTGATCATTGCAACCCGTAGCTTGAGCTTGGATGCTCAGGGAGTTTGATTCCAGGTCTGGAAGATGCAACCACGCATCTCGCGTTGAACTTCAAACATAAGTTGTGTTAAGGGGCACAAGCTATTTAGCCGGTGAAGGACGATTTCTTACGGCTAGCCCCAATCAGTGAAATCCCAGGTCCTCAGACCTTGTGCGTTTAAAATGTTACGTACGCGCCCTCCAATATCTGTATTCCATTGTGGAGATCTTCTTTTGTGTGTTTGCTGAAGATTCACCTTTACGCTGCAGGACTCGTAACAACTGGATTCATCGTGGGACGATCCAGACAACTTTTTCCCAGTGCGAATCCCCCAAGTGTTTTAATGGTGTGAGCAAAGTATTTATAGTGATACCTGAATTATAATCATATGTATAGAAAGGGCTCTATTTCCCGAAAAGGGCAAAACGTAATTTCAGCGGCAAAATTTATTAGTGTCCAGTGTTGTGTTCATTTCTCTTCGTTATTTTTTTTTCAGAATAATGTTCTAATAAATAAGTATAGTGTCATTTAACCCAGTGTGTTTTCGTTGTATGTATGAGTGATGTTTGTGTGCGTTATGGTCTGGATGACCGTCTGATCGTCCGTGAGGTTTTCGAGACGAGACACCCGAACCTCTCGGCGTCTAATGCTCATCTCATTATTGAGACCGACGAGCTTTTTGGGAACAGTTTGTAACCTTTCTTGGAGAGGTCTTCGTCGTCCTGTCCAGGTAAGTTAAAGTATCAGGAGTATACTTATTGGTAATACCACGAGCCAAGGACAGCGAACAGCGACTTGACACCCAGGCGATTACACAAATTTGGATCGACCTTTTATTAATTATTCATACAATTTTTTTTGTATCAATTGTTTTCGTGTACGAACACGACATGCAAATATTAAATTTGAAAAAAAAAATGAAATATTTCAGTTTAACGTCCCACGATCATGCTCTTTAGGCTAAAGGAGACGGAAATATTAAATTTGACGTATCAGCGAAAAACATAATGGCTTTGAAAAACTGAGTTCGCAGAACAAAACTAAAATGCCTTTGACCCTATTTCTAATGCTGAAAATTCTATTTTCCATTGTTTACAATGAGAATTCACGCACTAAATGCGTTTCCAATGTTAAGTCTACGGGCATCCCGTTTTTCGGTTATTATTCCTCAACGGTATATCCGATCAGGGCATGCGACCCTTTACGATACACAGCGCGCGGTCTCGAATCACCATATCAAATTTGGTTTAAGCATCTCGAAGGAGACCTGGACTAACGAGCGCCTAAGTCGCATAAACAGAAACTTCGCTCTACTTAATCGAGTTTTATAATGAAGGAAAACCATAATATAATCTTCCTCGATGGTCTAATGGCTAGTACGTGTAATCTCGGGTTCGATTCCCTGATTTAAAAAAACGTGAAAGCATTACAGTGGTGCAAATCCAACCTTTTTACTGCAGTCTCTGTGCTGAAAAAGGACAACTTCAGCAAACAATGAAAAGCCACATTCATTATAGCAAAAATAAAATGGTTGTTTGTAAAGTACAAAGGAATTAGATATTAGTTTCTTTCACGAATATCATATTTGGTATATCATAATCTTGAGTGCTTTTCACATTGTGTAACTTTCGGCTGAAGCAAAGTGAAATGAAAATGAAATCCTTGAGTTTTACGTCTCACGGTTATGCCGGTTAGGCTAAAGGAGACGGTGATGATGAGTAATGAATGAAATGGTGGAATAAAGAAAGTGGGAGGAAACGGGAGAACCCCGAGAAACCCCACGCACACGGTGTTTGTCCACCACAAGGCTCACTTGGCGGGGGCTGGGATCGAACCCGGGACCCCAAGCACCAGAGGTGAACGCTCTACCACTGAGCCACCGCGGCCCCTTTTGGCTGAAGGGACTGCCATATTATAGAGCTAGCAACGTAAGCAATGCTCAACAATTCGGCTGCAGCACACAGTAGAAAGAAAAATTAGCGAAGTATTAGGAACAGTTTGGCGTAAACAGGAATAATGAGGATAATAATTTAAGAAAGACAAAAAAAGAAAAATATATAGGATATTGACAATTTATATTAGAAGGGACGAAATAGTAAGTATGGTAGAAGGTAAATGAAGGAGAGGATGCACAATTGACCATTGACATAAAAGCAGATAAAAGGTAAGCCAACATGAAGAGTTATTTGAAGTTCCTGGTCCATAGATGGTTCTCAGCTTGCGACAAGTCACCTGATAGTGACAGCATAATCCTTCCAATGAAGATCATGATCATAGCCATTCCTGAAATAATAACTATATTATATTAACTTTTAATATGATATGACAAAGTAAAGCTTTCCAATGTAATGGCAACAGTTTCAGTGCAAAGCAAACGAACAGTAAATGTTTTATGAAGAACAGAAATTTGAGACTTTTCTGTGGCATTGAGGAAACTAATAATGTCTCGCTCTGCTGAATTCAGCTTTTAATCTTCCACTGTCTGCTTCACACAACTAGGGATCTGAAACATGTTAATGTGAGCAGGATATTGACTTTTTGCTAAGAACAAATTAAAACAAGCATCCAACTGGGAAGTGTAACGTGGGTTCTTTTACATATATATATATATATATATATATATATATATATATATATATATATATATATATATATATATATATATTTAAGGAGGTATTTTTCATGATTATTTTCCTTACAATTCTTTTTCTTTCTTTCCTTCTTTTTTGTAAGGGATAAGTTGCTTCAACTATTTCCAATGAAGATAATCTCGTCACAATATTGTCAGTGGCGGATCTATACCGAGGCTGGGGGGACCTAGTTTTTGTGACAAAAAAAAATTGTAGCTATTATTTATATAATTTTTTTTAAAAAATTAATAGTAAACGTACGATATACCCATGATAGTCTGGGTTCTGGCTGCACCCTGGTTTTTATTTTCTAGATCCGCCACTGAACATCGTGCATCGAATGGATATTCAGTTGATTCATTTTGATTGATTGATTTCTAACGAAAGTCCTCTCCTTGTCGTAGTACTACATACTCTACTGTACATTTAAATCTAGTGGTGCCCACACAACGAGAAATATCTCACCTTGTCTCGAAAACAAGACGGGAAGTACATTTCTAAACTAGAAATGAGACGAGAAACATTTCTCGTCTCATTTTTGAGTTCAAATGAGAAATTTCACGAGCCTCGTAGACAACACTGAATCACGCAAGTCGTAGGGTAAAGACATGCCAAAGATACCTCGCGATCGAGGTCGAGGTTTACGTCGCGATGGATGAAGGGCGCACATAGCAAGGAGGTCGCACCGTCGCTGTAAGTTCTCAGTTTGTGGAGAAACACTACTGTGACGCGTGTGAAATTATTCCGTCAGTGCACAAAAATCACTGCAAAACCACATTTTGAAATTGAAAGGACCAAACAGTTTATAAATAGGGATGGACGCGAGACGAGATATGCCAAAGTCTCGTCTCTTGTTTCGCAAAAATATTCGAGTCTCATCTCTTGTTCATCTCTATCAATAAATCAAAGATTTTTACTTTTTTTTTCAATTTTCTGTGAACAAATGCCCTCTTTCAGCACTCAGGCAAGAAATAATTTCCCGGTATTTTTTTTAAAAGGAATGTCTTCTGGTTTCGAGGTGGAAGGGATATTAACTTCAGCAAATGAAGTTTCGTCACTGCAATTCCATTATTCGACGTTTCCTCTCTATGAATACGTGCCTGGTTTACAGGTATTTCTTTACCTTATATCAATAACTAATTTAGAAGAAACCCTTGTTTATTAATATCGAAATTGGCTGTGTGTGGAGTTTTTAAGCAGAGATAGGATTAACAGTAGCTTATTATTTTCTTTAGAAATTCCACAATTTACGAACTTCAGCCCGAAAGCCCCCTCCCTGTAACCGCCACTGCCCTATATAATAATAAGCTACAGTATAATCTTCAAATAAATATGAATAACTTATCTGATATTCTCATTTCACTTGCTATTTTCTTCTATTCTTTATTTAAAACGTGTCTATTATGATGATGTTTGTGTTTCTTATATTGCTGAAACATTCCTTACTAGTTCTATTAAGATGTCTTTCATAATCAAATTTAATAGTGCAGCAAAATCTCTCGAGCATAGACACACACATAATCCTCTGCAGACGAAATTCTGAACAAATGAAGATTTTATTCCATGCAGCGCTTCAGGGAGAACCAAGGAGAAAACGAGCTACAGTGATGCTTTCACTCAACATCGATGTAAAAACAAACTCGATTGTTTATCATCGCGACACTAATTCACCATGGCGGTCGACCTCTATGTCGCAATGTAGTGTACGTCTCCGGCATGTGCTTACCTATTTGAATCCATATGTTTGTGCCAGTGTAGAGGTAGCGACCGCGACTCGACCTCGAGGTATCTTCGGCATGTCTTCACCCTAAGAGTAAAGACATGCCGAAGACACCTTGTGATCGGGTCGAGGTTTAAGTCGCGGTCGCTATTTCGACGTCTAGATCACGATGGATGAAGGATGCACATAGCGGAGAGGTCGCGTTCTCGCCGAAAGTTCACTCTTTGAGGAGAAACATTGCTGCGACGCGTGAGATTTTTTGTGTGTGTTGAGTTTAAAAGCCTTAATTGACTTATGATATTGCTTCACATTATGAAAGTCACTGCAAAACCAGATTTTGAAATTGAAACGACCAAATAGTTTATAAACAGGTATGGACGCGAGACGAGACATGAGAAATGCCAAAGTCTCGTCTTGTGTTTTGCAAAAATATTTGGGTTTTATCTCATGTCCATTCTATCAATAAATCAAAAACTTTTACTTTAAAAAAAATCGTGAAGAAATGCTTTCTTTCAGCACCCAAGCTAAAAATCATTTTCAATAAAATCAAAAACAGGTATGGCTTCAGGTTTTCGGATTCGTTACTGTAATTCCATTATTCGATATTAACCTCCTATGGATACGTGCCTGTCCTTACAGGTATTTATTTACCTCATATCAGTAATGAATTTAGACGAAATTCCTTTTTATTAATCTCGGAATTCGGAAGGAGGCGGCTTGAAGTTTTTAAGCTTATATGTGTATGATTGGCACTAGCTTTTTTTCTTTAGAAATTCCGGAATTTGGGGATTTCAGCCCGAAAGCTCCCTCCCTGTATATTATATAGTGTCTTATATAATAAGCCACAGTATAATTCTCATATAAATATGAATAGCGTGGTAAAGCCCTTGCTTATCTCTGGTGCATGGGGTCCCTAGTTCGATCCCGACCAAGTAAGTTTATGGTAGACAATATTGTGCTCGTGGGTTTTCTCCAGGTACTCCCTGTTTCCTTCCACTTTCTCATTCCACCAATTCTTCCATCATCATTCACTTGCTTTAATCATCATCCCTCTTAGTCTAACAGGCATAATCGTGGGATGTTAAACTCTAGATTTAAATTAAGATTTTTTTTCCTATTAATATGTCTTTCATGATCAAATTTAACAGCACAGCAAAACCTTTACACAATCGTCTGCAGACGAAATTCTGAACAAATGAAGTTTTTACTCCGTACAGCGTTTCGAGATCTAGGGAGGGAGTCTTTAACTAAGAAAACAAGTAAATAGAAAGTAACTTCCGTTGCTGGATAAAACCTTTTCGAAAGTTAAGAGGTTCAAGTCACGATGACGTAAACCAAACTCATCCTGCGAAGAAAGTTTTATTTAATATTTGATGCGACCTACTACCAAACAGAAGATGACACATTCACCTTCATTACACCAAAGGAAAATACATCATTTGATCTTCCGCATGTTTGTTCCCACGGTTTACAGTACAGCACTCAGCGATCTTAAATGAATGAACAGTTCAGTTTTTCGTCAGTAGGAATTTATTTTGGAGGAGACCTTTCATTCGAAGGGTCTTATGCAATGCCGGATTTAGGTTTGATGAAGCCCTAAGCTATTGAAAAGGGCCCTTTATACGTCAAGCTTTAGGGACCCTTTATACGCCAAGCTTTCGTTTTCAGTGACAAAATGTCGCATTTTTTAAGGCTACTTTATGAACCTAATGAGTATCTAAATAGAAACAAGGGCCCATTACAAACAGGACTGGGAAACGGGGGCTCATTACAAGTGGAGCTAAAAAATAGGAACTTTCTTGCTTGAGAAAGCCTAGTACATAACAATACAAAACACCATTGTTGTATGTGCGTTTTATCTTATTTGCTATTTCTTGTTATTTGGAAATTACATTACAATCAGTTGTTTCTTTAAATTTTTTGGGGCCCCCAAGCGAGTGGAGCCCTAAGCTGTAGCTTGTTTAGCTT
Source organism: Thermobia domestica (assembly GCF_964235325.1). NCBI lineage: Eukaryota > Metazoa > Arthropoda > Insecta > Zygentoma > Lepismatidae > Thermobia > Thermobia domestica. The sequence goes on from NC_137465.1 coordinate 211,493,976, forward strand.
ATACGTAAATCCGGCACTGGTCATATGCAATGACGATTTCAAGGGATAGCCCGGCGGAAACCTTACTCTGCCCGTGCTATATCTCAGATCGTGGTCTATGTAAATTTCCAGTAGTATCCTACATTAATTCTCATCTCCCGCACATTAGAAGCCCCAGGGAAAAATCTGAAATAAGCACTCGTCCGACTCAAAGTATAGTCTAGGAATATTTTCGAGCTCCTGATTGTTTTTATTTGGGGGGGGGGGTATTCGGTTTATCAAAATTCTTTTATATATTTATCCTTCTTGTTCATGTGTCCGTCTGTCTGCCTAGGAGACATCTAAAAAAAAACTACAATGAAATATGAACAACTTTGGTTAGGGTGTTGTAGAGGATCTAAAGCTAGGAATAGAAAAAAAATGAAATGAAATCTTTTACGTTCCACGGTTATGCCGGTTAGGCTAAAGGAGACGGCGAAATGAAGGAAGTGGGTGGAAACGGGAGAACCCCGAGAAAGCCCACAAGCACGGTGTTTGTCCACCACAAAGTCCACACGGTGCGAGCTGGGATCGAACCAGGGACCCCAAGCATCGGAGGTGAACGCTCTACCACTGAGCCACCGCGCCCCCAAGCTAGAAATAGAGTTCGGTAATGAAGGTGAAAATCAAACCGCCGGTTTTAACGTTGGTCTCTATACAGCAAAAACAGTAGTTAGTTCAGGGCCGGCGAGAGGGGAGGGCAGGAGGGGCCAGAGCCCTGGGTCCCATGGCTCCAAAGGGGGCCCGACGGCCGAGGATAAAGAATTACTAAATGCCGGGTCTAAACAAAATCATAAATAGTGAATTAATGAGGTTTTTTTTTTATCCAGCGAATAGTAAACATAGGCTAAATTCAGAATTCTTATTAATCACTTATTTGGAGATATAGCAATATTGTTTAACATGTAAATTAAACGCATTAATGGTCTAATGAAGAGTTCTAAATAAGCCTTAATGTTCATTTTAGTGTATTTCCGTCCAAAGTGGTAAGAACGTAAGAAGTTATAAGGGAACATGCAAGGGGCCCGGGATTGCTCAGCCCCGGGGCCCGCGACCGCTCTCGCCGGCCCTGAGTTAGTTAATAGATAGTGAGAAGGGTCCCAAGAATATATTCCACCTGTAATATCTGTATTAGAATTCGAAATGGTAGAAATCTATTACCATTTTCTTTTTTAATATTTTTCATATGTACCGATACATTTCATGTTTTCACTAAACGTTTATTATCTACTGAGAACTAGTCAAAAGTCTTAACAGTTCATTGCAATAGTACAATACAATTCACTTATGTCCACTGAATTGTATTGCTAATTTCTTTCGCTTTTATGTAATAATAATCAACTGAGAAATCATTACGGATGTCGCAACTGAATTTAAAACTACAACAATTAAGCTTTCCAAAGATATCCCTCGGGGCAGTGTTAACTGTAAGGCTTCCCCGGGGATGGCTCCGGAGTTATGAAAGTTCCCTCCCCCCAGACATTTTATTATCTCTTCTTTGACTGAGGAAATCCCCTCCCCCCCCGAGACATTTCTCCGAACGGGTCAATTCCCAGTCCCATATTCACTCCTCGTTTATTCAAACTTCCCACAGAGAAAATCTGAAATAATCAGTCCCGGGAAATCTAGGCGAAAAGCAGCAAAATTGTGGCTGTCCATTCATCTTACTCAGAGTCGAACCTATGGTCCTTTACAGTAGAACTTTATACGCCAAGCCACTGTCATTTCTAGACGCAACGATGTTCACGTGGCCTTTCTTTCTTGACATAAATTTTGTGATTTGTTGAGCGACTGCATCGGTGAATCATGGTTTAAATGGCCTTTCCTTTTTAAGGTTATGTAACACAAATGGATTTCCCATCAGCTTGCTTAAACATCATCATTCGACAGCTTTGGTCGTTCCTCCTACATTTAAATCTCGCCAACACAGCTTTTTTGCCTGTTAATATTCTTTTCTTTTTAATCGCTATAAATACATAAAGAACAAGAATCATCAGATGTTAAAGACAACAAGCAGAAATGGACAACTTTATAAAACTAACACGTTTTTCTGTGTCTGTTCCGTCGAGACGACAACATAACTGCTTGTCAATACTCTTTTTCATTCTTTTTATTGTTTGTCTGTTCTACTCACCTACATTTTTAGTCGTACTCCTCGCTGTAGTTTTTTTGTTTGATCGCTATTTGTCTGTTGAGTCCTTCGCACCAAAGTTGTATTAATATTTCTAACACTATAACTTAACATTTGCAATTGACACTCACAAACGCTCGCACACAATTGGTACAACAACATACATGTATCACACTGACATTTCTTTCCCCCTCTACACTCGGACACATGAAAAACAAAATGAGGAAAAAAAAACCTTCCGAAGTGAATCCGCGAAGAAGCAGCCAGGTGTTTTTCAGCCTCTACTGCTTCACTCGAAGCAATCAGCAAGGTGGCAGAAAAACGAATTGGTCACTTGTTCATAAGGGAGTTTTCCTTTTACATTTTTCAGCTAATATCGACCTAATGGCTGTTGGTGGGGAAGGTTCATGTTTGCGTGACAACTACCCGTGTTTCCCTTTTCCGGTTTCGGGGTCGGAGTTTCCAGTGGGGGAGGTAGATGGCCAAAAACACTCAACCACTGGCGCGCACAAACATCACACACACACACACACACACAACACACACACACACAACACACACACACGCACGATACATAAATTTTCTTCTTCTTTTCACCCAATAGAAAAGAGAAATATGGCAACTATGCTGGAAGTAACAATAATGGTATACGTCACGCCAATGTCATGGCCTTATATAAAATTCTCCATGTCTTTTTCTCCCTTTCGTTAGTTTTGTGACTTTTTTCTTTAACGAAAAAAAGGAAAAAGAGAAACTTCTAGCAGCAAGCGATCAATGATATTTCAGAAATGTCTAAAGATCCATCTGCACCTTTCTCATGAGTATTAATAAGTTTACCAAAGCAAAAAAGTAGCTTGTCATTCAAAATACATCGCGTGCGGGACAAATTATTTTAATATCATTAGTATTGAATGAACGAAAAGAATAGAAGCGATAGATCTAAATTATCTAAACGAAATTATACGAGTGAGTACATATTCTTATGCGTCGTTTTTGACCAAAAAAGTTTTCTTTATGAAAAACCTAGAAAAATCTCTGCTGTAAGATAAGAACGTCACTACTAAAGTATACACTCAGTTACCGAGCTTTTCATTATGAAAAGACAACTACACAGTAGGCCCTATGGTGAAAGAGATAAACCTAAAATTAAAAACGAAATGAAATTCTCAGTTTTGTGTCCCACGGTTATACCGGCTAGGTTAAAGGAGATGGTGATGACAAGAAATGAATGCATAAAGCGGGAGGAAACGGGAGAACGCCCATAAAATCCACGCAGATGGTGTTTGTCCACCACAAAGTCCAATTGGTGTAAGCTGGGATCGAACCAGAGATCCTACATATCAGAGGTGAACGTTCTACCTTAAAAGCATCGCTCTAACACGGAAAGTCATACAGGTATATCGGACTTCAAAACAGGGAATTACAAGAAATGAAGATGTATTGCTTGGAACAGAGGACGTCTATGGATGCGACAAGTTTCGAGGGGAGGCAAAATCTGTCATAACTGTATTATTTAAAATAAATATTTCTTGTTGGAAACATACTTCATGGTGATGGTAGTTAAATTTACCAAGCTGACCTTCTATTTGAATACTACATTCATAAATCATGGGGTTTAGGTCGCATTAGTTTAAGCTCACATGGACAGCGCTAAAGCAAATGGTCACATAAATCCTAGCATAAATTGCTCGATTGTTGTCAAATACAAGAACTCAATTCTCGAACAGTAGCGAACACCTGTTCCATTTAGTTTGTTATCACAGTTTTGACATAAAAAACTAGCCCTGTTGTTGTCACAAACAAATTCCTCATCATTCAAGGTAAAAAAAAAAAAAGAAGGAAAATCAAGAAATTAAGGTAAAAGAGCTAGTTGCACTGGAATTGCAAACAGATATATTTAATGGTGCTATTCAATCTTTTTAACAATCGGTTCTGTATATTATATATATACAGGGTGTCCCAAAAGTAGATATACAGTCCCATACTGACCGGCTCATGGCATTTTATATCATTTACTTATTGTTGTCCACACAGGTATTGACTTAGTGTCTTCCTTATCTGTTCTTAATTTATTTTCACTTATACCTGAAGCTCGGAACAGACCGAAGCACACAAATTCATTATCTTAATAAGTTAAAATGTCATACTTGATCGATGCTGGTCTGTGTACATAGTTTTGGGCAACCCTGTGTGCAGACCACGTTATTTCGTACACATGGCTTCGAAGGCGCATATCACCGGAACTAATGAAGATTTCGGAGCCATTTAAAAACAGGTAGGTAGTACACGCAATAGCCATTAGATGCGTATCACATTCATTACACTCACAGATAGGGACGTACGCAGGAATTTATTTCGGGAGGGGTCTAAAACGTTTCGGGAGATATCCAAATACAATTTGAGGCTAAATTATGAAAATTTCTAAAATTGCCCCTAAAAGTAGACTACATTTACAAAAAAAGTTGGGATTTCGAAGGGGGGTCCGGACTCCCAGGACCCATCGCTTGCGTACGCCCCTGCTCACAGATCCCAATATTCCGGGCAAAATCCTGGAATTCATATTAAAATTTCTGTCTGCCCATTGAATTGAAACAGTTCAAAGTTGCTTGTTATCATAACAATGCAAGCGAGCGGGAAAAGTACAGAGTGTGTTCTCTAGGGTGGCCAGAAAGCAAATAATTAAAATGCCGGACACATTGACTTAGAAAGCCGGACTTTATCTATTTGTAAACCTTTTTCCCACATATGACTATTCAATTCATTAATTGTGTTTAGGTTTCTTTGGCTCAAGCAAGCTGGGATAATTGTGTTTAGGTATCTTTGGCTCAACCAAGCTGGGAAAGTTACATTTACAAATAGCTACATTTGCATGTTAAAATTCTTACCTCATTAATATTTCTCCGCTCGGCTTTCAATAGACGCTTATTCAGCAAGAATTCTTTAAATTGTCACTGCATGTTTCATTCTCACTTTTTCCTTCAAAGTTGAAGCAAACTTGAAGTTCGGACTTAACTGTGGAGATATACCCTTTAAGTAATTTGTAACCATTTGAATACCTAGTTTCCGTAGGCTTCTGTTAGGCGGGTTATACACTACGAGATCAATCCTAGGAAATACCTTAGGATTTATCTAAGGAAAAATGTTATGACATATCTTGTAGGAAATCCTACCCTTTTTGTGCCATACACGTGAAGAGTTTTCCTGTCTGACCGAATGACGCTTATCAACATTATGAAATAGTTCTATTTAATAAGAGTACAAAGTTGAAGAACAACTATGCTAACCATATTGCACATCCCACTGATATTAATACCAGGCGCTGTATTGTTAAATTGGATACCTCTTTTAAAAAAAGATAAATGTCAGAATGGTGCTGGAATACTTTTGGTGCACCACATTTTAGAAGATTTACAAATGAAATTCAATATTTTGCATGAAAAGACATGTTTATAAGGATTAAATTTCTGCAAACAACAGAACTAAACACAAAGTAGTACAATTGTATTTTATGTTTACTATTGTAGGGTTACTAGTGTAAAATCATTATAAATGTTTTAACGACGGATAAAATAGATTTAAGACAATGTTTAGCAGAAATAATTCAGCTAATTTTTCTAAGAAATGTTACAATTTCGGTAGTTTCTATTTACATTAGTTTAGATTAGGCTGGTTCAGGTTAGTTATGGTTATGTTACGTTAGATTATATTAGTATATGGCTCCAGCTAATTTTCAAAAAGTGATAGAATTTCGCTTACTTCTATTAATATTAGGTTAGTTCAAGTTAGTTAATTTCACTAGGTTAGATTTGGTTAGGTTGTGTTAGGTTTAAGTACTAGCATCTTGCATTTCTCCTGTAAATTTTGTATGTTTTGCCTACTTCTGGACCCCTTCTGCGAAACACTTACCTAAGTGAGTGCATATGAAAGATGACCGGTGATACTATTTTCCACCACCGGTTTATTTCTGTATAGTTTATAGAAGCTATAGTTTATGTTTACAAGTGGAGCGCTACTACCACGATACCATGACAATTGCTATTCAAAATCGTATCATTGCTGAAACCCACTCGTTCTCAGTACATTCACTGACGCGCCTGCTTCCTTCGCTCGTATCCCCTGACTGACGCTCGTGAGCCCAGATTCGACCAGCCTTGACTCGGTTAAATAGCATTCGTACTTTCCAGAAGCCATCTACCACAACTTGGTTTGCGTTTTTTGCACTATAGTTTTTATACTATATATCCGGACCCCGTATTTGTACGCAAATGGTAAAAGAATTGTAATTTATCAACAATTGCTTTCGATGGTCCCCTTGAGGGATTTTTTCTATGCTATGTGAATAATTTTCATGTCGGTCAACGCAAATCATTTAGGAAACTGATAAATTATAATTTTTCAACAATTATTTCGAGTGGTACACCTAAAGTAAACCTGCACGATCAGAAGGTACCTCATCAGTTGTGTTTTCACTTGTTTTGTTTTCACTTTCTCTCACCCGATGTCGCTTAAATCGAAATCTTACGAATTTTCTTTCCGAAATAGAGCGTGCTCTAAACAAGAGAAATCTCATAGGATCGCTAAGAACACAGGAAATGGCATGCGATCTGATGTCATACACGTTGAGATTTTGACTCTAGGACAAATCGTAAGAGATTTCCTAGGATCTATCCTATAGTGTATAGCACGCCTTAAGTTACTTTAACAAAACATTTGATTGATGTTCTTGCACAAAGCACTCCCCAAGCATCAGCAGGAAGTGTGTCCAAATTGATACAATGTGCAAGAACGTCAATCAAATGTTTCGTTAAAGCAATAGAAGATTACGAAAACTTTACAAATGACTTAAAGGGTTAACTCGGATGCGTTCTTTTGTCCAAGTAGCATTCATTAATGAAAATACCCCACTCAATGGCGGATCCAGGAGGGGAGGGGCGATCGGGGAGATCGCTCCCCCCAGAAGAGAAAACTTTCTTATTTTATATATACGTATAAATAAAAACCATCCCAGAGTTTGAAGCTCTTAAAAGTAGCTCTAAGTAGCAGTATGACAACCCCCCGCCCCCCCCAGAAGTCGGTTCTGGATCCGCCCCTAATACCCGTTTGCAGTAAGCATTACTAATTTGTAGGTAACCAACTTTCTTCAAATTCTCAAATTTTTTTTTCGCTTGGGTTTTCGCACGTTCGAAAAGATTTAAACACCTTTCTTCAACAGTTGTACAGTTCTTGAACCTATCTAAGGCTGTTATTTCTTGAAACACCGTGAGTTCTTCGTAAAGTCCATCCATGTCAATGAATTTAACATTACATGCCTCAACAGAATTAACAAAATCTTCAAAAGAACAGTCGGGATTTCCAAACGAAAGCAACAAAAGTCTCTTATGTAAACTTGTTTCACTCAAATCATACCTCTGGCGAAGGCATTAATTAGCACGTTTATAATAATAATAATAATTTTTAAAAAACCAGAGTCACACTGTTTTATCACAAGGAACTAATAGTTTCATCGTGGAATTAACAACATATCCAAAGAATTTGTCTGTCATTATTCTGTAAGCTTTTTATCTAAATTTTTCAACATTGAATGAAGTGTTGTAACAGTACAGATATTACTTTCGAGAGTTTCGATGGCAGAAGAAAATAATTCGAGTGCATGACTTAAGAAAAAACAATAAATTATGGAAAGTTAAACATTTATAATGAGACAACTGAGAAGCAGGACAAATGGGCGTCCGGCTCGACTAATAAGCCGGACACTGGACAGGAGTTTCAAAAGCAGGACATCTGGCCATCCTAATGATACCATTGTACCTAATGGTAGCGAATGATACCATTGTACAGAGCGACAAATTGCCTAAGGGCGGCCCTGGGTAGATAGCCAACATTTTGAAACAACACTGAACAAAATTTATGCGCTGATTTTTTTTTTTTTTTTTGCTTAATTTCATTTAGAACTTACCAGAATGTCTTCCGTATCACGAGAGGTCAACGACCAGCATTTAAGCCATATTTATTATTGTAGTATATTATGCAGTGGCTTACGTATCTTTAAACAATAGTAAATGCTCTTCGTTTTGTTCCTACAACCCATTATCAGTTTATAGTTTTTATGCCATAAATCATGTAACATTAAAGCAGTATTACTCGCGAGATTCAAGAAAATTTCTCGTCCTGTCTCGAATTCAAGAATGTACTTCTCGTCTCGTTTTCCAAGCGAGATGAGAAATTTCTCGTGTTCTGGGCAACAGTAGTTTGGAGTTCGAGACCCTATGGCGTCAGGTTTGAATGGAATCTCTCGAGCTCCCATTTCGTACAATTTTTTTTCGTTTAATATGTGTTGTTATTTGGTTTCTTTTACTTTGGTTACAATTTTTATAGTATGCGTGGTCATCTGTGGCATCCTTATTTTTCATATCTACAATGGATTTATTTTATAAGAATTTTGTTTAGTACGGAAGAATTCGGGTTTACACCTGCGCCTTTTTGGTTATGGCTTGTGATGTGATCCCCTCTTTTTTAGTGCAAAAAATTTCAATGTTTAATATAATTAAATTATCTTCTAAGAATTTTCAGTGCAATAGTCGACTTAGCTACCAAGGCTGCGCCTTTTTTTTTTTTTTAAAAAAAAAAAAACATTTTGAATACCACAGTCTTATTTCAATACAAAACAAAACAACATTGGTGGTAGGAAGATGATGTGGAGAATAGACCTACAAACTACAGAATTTCACTAAAGTAGTATTTATGCCCTTCATTTGAATTTCGCTTTTAATATAAAGAAAACAAAGGCCTATGTTTAGCAGAAGGGGTCCAGCTTTTTTTTCTAAAAAAAATTACAATTTTGGTAATTTTATGTTCACATTCGGTTAGTTTAGTGTAGGATATTTTAGTTCAGGTTATATTAGGTTAGGTTAGGTTAGGTTAGGCTAGTTTATGTTATATTAGTGTAGTGGTCCCGCATAATTTTCAAAAAAAAAAAAATGATAGAATTTCGCTTATTTCTATTAATTTTAGGTTAGTTTAGGTTAGTTCAGGTTAGCTTAGGTTAGTTTATGTTAGGTTAGGTTTGTTTTGGTTACGTTATGTTATGTCTAAGTACTTGCATCATTCATTTCTCCTGTAAATTTTGTGTGTTTTACGTGCTTCTGGACCCCTTGTACTAAACATACTCCAAAACAAATACAGTATATGACCATATGGAATCTACATAAGCCATTCTATATGTTGACCAAATGTGCATAAAGATAGAAGTTGACTTGGTTAGTATATATGCGGAATACATCTTCCTCTGCAGATTTGTGGTTCCCGAATTATTGGCCATGAAAGTTGGGGATTTGATTCTAGTCTTATTTTCGTAAGCAATAGGAGAAAATATGCGAAACAAATGTGTTAAACGAAGTGGTGGTTCTTGAGGAAAGTGATTTTGGTGAAAATTACAATTAAATCACTATAGGCTAAAGAGGAACAAATAAATAAATAAATAAATAAATAAATAAATAAACTTGCGTGGTAATTTTCGTAATTAGGCCAGTTTCATTTACGTAGTTTGTAGCGATAAAATGTTTGCTGCTAGCATTAAAATTGTAGCTTGTAGCGATAAAATTGTAGCTTGTTGCGATAAAATTGTAGCTTGTAGTGATAAAATTGTAGTTTGTGGTGATAAAATTGTAGCTTGTAGCGATACAATTGTAGTTTGTAGTGATAAAATTGTAGCTTGTAGTGATAAAATTTTAGCTTGTAGTGATAAAATTGTAGATTGTAGTGATAAAGTTGTAGCTTGTAACGATAAAATTGTAGCTTGTAGCGTAATATCTCTGGAGAGCCACTACTGGATAAGCATTAACCTGTTAAGTGTTAAGTAAATGTTTATTATAAACGAATAATAAACGAGGATAAATATACGAAAAAGAAAAATGGAATTTCATCAATAAATTCTTTCGATAAGGAAATATGTTTTACCACTTTTTTAGCAGAAGATAAGACTACGGTACGTTTGTGAAATAATATTAGCAAATAAATATGTATGAGTATGTGTGTGTTTGGTGTGACATGTTATGTCATTCTCACAGTATGTGTGTGTGTTCCGTAGGGAACCTGACAGATTTGTTCCAATATAATTTGAATCCCGTCTTGTCACAGACACGTTTCACTGCCTGTCATTATGATGTGTTACTTGTAACAGCAAGTAGACGGATAGAGTAGTAAATTCATTGTATTAAAGTGCCACCGAGACATAAATTGATTTCTGTTCTCGTAAACTGAATTAACAGAATGGCTGTTTAAATTCTATTTAAAGTAAAACCCTTGCATTACAGACCACTAAGATTGATTTTAGTTGTGTCATAATTCATTGTAAGCCTACAGTATATAGTCAGCAATTGGGATCGCGTTGGCTCAGTGATAGAGGTTCACCTTTAGTGCGTGAGATCCCTGGTCAATGAAAGGTCGCGCAAAATGGGCTTTGTGGTGGACAAACACCATGACCGTATGCATGGGTTTTCTCGGAATTCTTCTGTTTTCCGACTTTCTTCATTCTAATATTTCATTCACTCTCTATTTATCCCCAACTCTTTCAGCTTACACCTATAACCGTGGGACATAAAACTGAATGTTGCATTTTGTGCTTCACCAGTACGCGCTCTGGCGCACACACTACAGCTTTCTTCTCTTAAGTTGTTGATTTCACTGTTCTGCAAATTTGAACTTTTTGTTCCTCCTCGCAAATAGGCTGATTCCTATAGATTTCGAGCTCCTCATGCAGAATCCGAAAACAGTTTTGCTCCATCATCCATCAATTTCGAGAGAGAATCGTTTAATTTTTGCCAATTTTTCATAGTATTTAAATATGTTCAATAGATGTATTTGTATCAGAACTAGGTAAAATCAAGGAAATTTAGAACTCCATTTCCTTCTGAAAGTTAAATTTTAATAAGTCTATATCTCTAGAAGGAAATAGGATACACTTTAGTATGGAATTTATACACAAAAATAAAATATTCTGAAGCAAATGATATGTCTCAATAGCATCATATGGATCAATTGGAATGTAGTGGTTCAGTATCTTTGGTTTCGCAAATAGGCATGTCCAAAATGCTTAGAAAGTAATACTGAGTTCTTATTTTGTCTTCTGTCTCTTGTATTGCTTGGGAGGTGTGTCACACAGGATAGTCCAACAGTAGTCAGCTAACATATTCTGAGTACATTTACCACAGTATCGCTTCTCCATTTCGTTTACATCTTGATGGAATATCTCATGTTCGTCCGATACAGCTCCCATGTTTTCTGAAAAAAATCCAAATGGGAATGCAGGAAATGAAGCTTTAAAGACATGTTGCACCCCAAAATCCTGTAAGAGAAAATAAGTTCTTCCACTGTTTCTACATACTTTTCCGATTTTTTAGTTTCACAGAAAATTCTTGCATACATTTTCAAACGCATTCCATGCTTTTCGTTCTACACCATTTAATATTTGCTTGAAATTAGGATCTTTAAATAGCCGCCTTATCTGAGGACCAACAAAGATACCTTCCTTTATTTTTGGGTCAGAAATGCTTGGAAACTTTTCTTCCAGGTAAGCGAAACTCTGTCCTTCTTTATCGATTGCTTTAACAAACAATTGCATGAGGCGAAGCTTGATATGCAGGGGAGGTAATGACTTTAGATTTCTCAAATAAGGCTGGCTATGCTATATTCTTCTGCCCAGCAATGTTTTTTCCACGAACTGATCATTCTTTTACAACGTAGTGCTTGTCTTTTGCTCGACTGTCCCATTCGCAAATGAAACAAAATTTTGTGTAACTTGTTTGCAATCCTGTCAATAACGCCACAACTTTTAGATCTATATATATGCTCCACTGAAATTCATCATAACATTTTTTGCATCATTCTCTGAAGATTGTCATATTTCTGCTTCATGTGAAATCCGTTGGCAATTGGTACTGACGGCAGTTTGTTCTCGTTGTGAAGTAAAAAGTCAGCTTGGTCTTATAATAATAATTTTGTCTATGGGATTTCCTGTATTAGCTTTTTTTCATAAACTAGCTTTAAATGCATCAATAAAAAGTCTCCACTGAGCAGGTTCATATATTCGTTTCAGTTCGTTAAACAATCCTCGAACACTGTTAGTATACCCTAAATCACCGATCATTTCATACCAATTTGCAATGGCCGATTCCCTCTCTCTGTACTGTGACACTTTTACCCCACTTTCCGGAAGGTTCCATTGTTGAAGTCTTGAACCGAGCAGTTGCGCCTTCGTTTTAGGTAGATCCAAGTCCCGAACTAGGTCGTTCGACTCAGCTTGTGTTATCAGATGTGGTGTGGAAGTCATCATCAGTGAATACTTACTCACTGTGAACCTGACTACGAAATGTAGATCAAACGAAAGAACAACTGTCTCTTGTACGACTTGACAGTTAAAACAAGAATAAACATGACTGAATATCATTGATATAGCAAGCAGCAAGAGCAAGGAATACTTACAGACGTTTTCGTCAAGTGTGCATTTTGACTTCATTCGCCTTCTGCTGATAGCGGCATTCTTCACCAGAGCTGCTGTGGGTGTGATAAGACAGTGTTACAACTAGAGGAAAGAGACGAACTTGAGAGCCTTGACTGGACTAACCATTCATCCTATAAATACTTTCTTTTACTTCACAACAAATTTCCAGTTGAATTTATGAACAAAACCTCCTAGAGTATGACGCCATTACTTAATACTTTGACCCCTTTCTGCTCAAAAACACAAAACGCGCTTTATTGGGTGTTATGGTATACTAAAGGACTAACTATTCCCAAAATTTCAGATTTTTTCATCCAGGTACATTGGAGATAGTGAACAGTGAAACATGCTAAATTGGCATAATTCCCCAACTTTACGGATTTTTTTCAGGCCTTTGGGAGGAGCTATAGGTTTGTAAAATTTTATGTATTAACTTATGATCCAGAACTACATGCACACTCAAATTCAGATCTCAACGTTAGTTGTTTCCTTTTCCCAAACATGTTTTCAATGTCCAAAAATGTTGCTACTGTAGGCCCTGGTTTCACCCTCTTCAAGTGGTTTAAGGCAAAAATGTTAAGAGATCAAAGTTTTAGCTCTGCATGAGTTGGAGACGTCCAGCAATTTTCAATTTGGTAGGACTAATACATGCTGAGATATTCAAAACAACGTAAACGCCTAAAATCGAAAAAAAAAAAAAACGCAAAATGGCGGCAGCCGTTGTGTCACCATGGGATGTTGTAAAAAATAATTAATTGTGGCTTTGAAGTACCCTGATATAGGCTAAACGTTCATGAAAAAAATAATTTTTTTGCAGATGGTCGAGCGGCACATGCTTGATCACTTAGAATGGATTGACTCATACGATATTTATCTATATTTATCGATATACGATATTTTTTTAACGATATTTATCGTAGAATCTTGTTTTTAAAAAATTAAAGGACGGTATTCACCCTACATCAGGGAATAAATTAACAACTCATTCCTGATAGATTTTAATCCCAAGCACTGAGAATTGTACAAAAACCACAAAAAGAACTGTTAGCATATTCTAACAAATTCGAATAATTCGAAAGTAATCGTGGGGATGGAACTTACAACAAAATCGGAGGAAGGGGCCAAACCACATGTTGCTCTTCTGTGATCTTATCATTTTAATCAAATTATATTCTGAATCATAGCATGCACTTCCCATTCAGAAACCTCAAAGAAAAGTTTTAAATATATTGCATCAAATTCAAACACCTTCTTAAAATATTTTTTTTTCGTGCAAATATTTCTTAAAGTTGGTGAGGTGGGGAATTTTCATTTTCATTATTGGCAAATTTTAACATCAAACTGTGAGGATCATCAGAATATTCTAAAATATGCAGCACAATACGTTTCGTTGAAGTCGGATAGTTTTTGCGTAGATTATCCCGCAAAATTGATTTGTACCCAAATGTTCAAAACCTCAATGTGGTGTCGATTTTATCTTCCTTTGTGCTAATTCTACATGGATTGCAACCCCAAGAATAGAGTTAGTTCTGCATGTGGAAGAAAGGCGCATACTAAGTTCCTTTAAATTCGGATAAATACTACGGGAGTTATCGTGGAACAGACAAACACATGAGCACACATGACGCTCGTGTCGACAATTATTATCATTCACATGAAAAAGACACAGTTGAGGCAATGCTGGATATGAAATTCTCACCTTCATCATTGGCCGCACAATTTACTTTTGTCCCATGTCTCGTAAATGAATGTTCTTGGCAAGAGATGCTGTGTATGCGGGCGGACTACATGCACCGTGACTTGTCGTCTTTTTTAGTAGAGGATCCTTAACGACCCTTAATTACCGTAAATTATCCAGACAAAATTAAAAAGGTAGATTTTTTTTTTTAAATATCTACTAAAACCTTGCTGTACCACAGAAGAACGTTAATAGTAAATTCTTCTTTTCTAGGTTCCATTTTCTTTCTGGCAAACTTCCGTTAAATGACCAAACTTTGTGGATACCATGTGGAAGAGAGAGAGAGAGAGAGAAAAAAAAGTCTTGACAAGTTTAAAACTCTTTTCTTCTTCTACGTTAGCTCTCTGCACATTGGATTGGGAACTAGACATTCAAGAAGCAGATTAATTTGATTATGTACAAAATTCCTCAAGAACAACGCTAATTACTTGTTACATTTAATTTAACAAAATAATTAAAAAAAAAATGTCCGCAAAGTATACCTCTAAAGACCTTCCATTCCAAAAAGTAAAATTTCAAGTATAGATTTAGAAGTTAAGATACGAGAGTGATTTAAAAACGTCTGGAAAACATGCTGTTTACACCTCATTCCATTTCATTTAATCGTTGTTATACGAGGACCAGTCATAAAGCTAACAACGTTTTTCTAGTTTTGGTATTTCGTCAACAGCGTCACAAACTGTCGTATCTCAGTTTTCTAAACTTTTCAGGAGAGCGATTTTAGGTTTTTACATAAATTTGAACAGACATACCGCAAAATTTATTTTACCGAAAGGAGTGAAAATTGACCAAGTTATAACTAAAATCATGAAATTTGTCTGTAAAACCTTGTGGGAAATTTGGCGGGAAAAATATACGACAGTTTGTGACGATGATAGAACTTGTATGAAAGATAAGACGCATATTTTTATACTGAGAACTACATTAATAGATGAACAATTGGAATATACTGCACTTTTATTGAAAAACTTTGTGTTTATTACACAAAAGAATTTAACAAACGCTTCCTGAGATTCTTGAGGGCAAAACGAAATTCCTGAGAACACACAAGAAACACATTAAGAACGTACTAACCATAACATAAAATAATGCTATCAAGTTGTCATTGACAGAATATAAAATCTTGCAAAGTAATTGCAAATTGCATACTTTGATATCGCACTTGACAAGGATGGCTGATGTGGTAAGTTTCTGTAAAATTGAACATGTTCAGGGTTTCGAATGATTGGAGTTGGGCCCAGACACAATGATAACGAGTCCTCGTACTTCTCTGGAGATACTTTTTGAGAAGTCTGCAAAGTACGAACTTCTATCTGGTGAATTCAATCGGCGTTCTTTCAGAGGAATAGTTCTGCAAGTGTCCTCCAAATGACTTGTCTTAAACTGAATGCCGTTTGGAGAGTCTTTGTGCACTTCCACTTTGCGTATTTCCGTCCAATTGATTGGACTTCCATTTTCGTCACGTCTAACTGACAGAATACTAAGACATTGAGACAGAGATCTAAAGTTTCGTAAATCGCTTCTATCAACACAATGAACGGTATATGGGTTATTTTTCCTTGCCAGTTTAACAATCGGTTCAAGTTGCGAAGGTACAAAAATACTGCCACAGTGCTTAATAGGTGTGCTTATAGCACTGTGAAATTGAATCTTCCTCATTTTGTCCACGCCAAGATTCAAAGAATCGGAGAGAAATTTCTCTGATGTTCTTACGTATTTGCACCGCATACCGCATCATAGTAACCAACCTGAACTCCTATAGGTCCATCCTGTATTTCTCTAACTCATTCGTTATGGATTTTAACACGCCTGCCCTATAAAGAATTCTAATATTCCATGTTCCAAATCTGATATCCATTTTCTTTTGCTGAGGTCGTGCCAAGTTATCAGTCCTGATCCGAGGCTTCTGTGAATGTTCTGAACAAGTTTTTTTTTTTTTTTTTTTTTTTTTTTTTTTTTTTTTTTTTACAGAATAAGGTTGTTAGCCTCACCCAAACCCCCAAGCTGAAGGGCCACTCCGTGTCTGTCCGTGACTGCTTATTCAGTATCTTCGCAGCTAACCTCTATATCTAAAGGCCTTCTCCTCGATCCGCAACCTGAGGACGCCCCATGCCGTGTAAATGTATACACAGGGTGGCCCAAAAGTAGGTTACTCCCTGCATTGATCAAGTATAACATTCTAGCTTATAAGTTTATTTGCTTCGGCTGTCCGAGCTTAAGATATAAGTAAAATACGTCAAGAACAAATGATAAAGAAACTAAGTCTACCTTATGGATAGCAATAAGAAATGATATAGAGAGCAATAAGTTGATAAGTACGGGACTGTATACCTACTTTTGGGCTACCTTATATATATATAAACGAATTGCTTTGAATATAAACGTATCTGTCCCGTTGCGAAAGATTTGTTACTCACAAACTGTCGTAACTCGAGATACGACTGTTTGTGAAAATGGTTTATATGCTTCATCTTGAGATACAACACAGTGACGTCATCACTGCCGTTAAAACAACGCATTTTACAGATGTATCGTTTTGTGAAATTGTAGAAGTCAGTGTATGCAACTAAAACTAACTAACTAACTAACTCTATGGCCTATGGAACCCGGAGGTTCAATGCCGCGTTCACAAAAGCTCTCCACTGACTTCTATCCTTAGCTAATTGCATCCAGTTTCTACTTTGTATTCCAATCTCTGCGAGATCCATCTTAATATTGTCCTTCCATCTGCGCCTAGGTCTTCCTAATGGTCGTTTTCCGAATGGTCTTCCTGTCAAGACTTTGAAAGCGTTTCTACTTTCTTCCATTCTAGCTACATGACCCGCCCACCTAAGCCTCCTAGACTTCACGACCCTAACAATGTTGGGTAAACAACATAAATTATGTAGTTCCTCGTTATGAAGTTTCCGCCATTCCCCATTCCCGTTCCTCTTGGGTCCGAATATTCGTCTCAAGATCTTGTTCTCAAATACTTTCAGTCTATGTTCTTCCCTCAGAGTAAGTGACCATGTTTCGCAGCCATACAGAACAACAGGCATGATTACCGTTTTATATATTTTAAGCTTCAAATTTCTCGACAGAATTCGCGACGACAAGAGATTTTGAACCGAATAGTAACACGAATTCCCTGCTTTTAGTCGACATTTAATTTCTCCGTGAATATGATTTTCCTCTGTTAATATTGATCCTAGGTATTTGAAACTATCCACTTTATCAAAAGTATTATTTAATATTTTAACGCATCCATAGTTTGCTGTATTCCGGTCCCGACGCACTTCCATGTATTTAGTTTTATCTGCATTTACTTCTAAACCCATGTCCCTGCAAGCGTTTAATAAGATCTCTGCATTTCTTTCTATTGTTCTCTTATCATCACCTATTAAATTTACGTCATCAGCATATGCCATAACCTGGTGAATACCGTTCAATTCTAGGCCCTGGTTGCTATCTTTTTATTTTCCTTATAGCGTATTCCAGAACGAAGTTAAATAATAATGGCGACAACGCATCTCCTTGTTTCAGGCCATTTTCGACGTGAAAGCTCGTGGACAAAAATTTTCCTACCCAGACTTTACTTTGAGATTCATTTAAACATATCTTAATTAATCTAATTAGCTTTCTCGGTATTCCAAGTTCTGTAAGGACGTTGTATAATGTTTCTCTCCTAACCGAGTCGTACGCCTTTCTAAAATCAATAAATAGTTGATGTACCGAGGTATTGTATTCCCACTTTTTTTCGAGTATTTGGCGAATGGTAAATATTTGGTCGATAGTTGATCGATTCCGTCTAAATCCGCATTGATAATCTCCAATAATTCCATCTGCATATGGGGTCAGTCTTGCTAATAGAATATTTGAAAGGATTTTAACACATGGGCTGAAAAGTCCCGGGCCTAACAAAGAAAACACCGTTTTTTTGGTTCAAAATTAGCTTTATTCATCAACGTAATCTCCATGAAGAGCAACGCAATCAGTCCAGCGCCGCTCTAACATTTCAATACCACTTTTGTAGAACGATTTATCTTTTGCCTCAAAATAGGCCTCAGTTGCAGCGATAACCTCTTCATTCGTGCGAAATTTCTTACCGGCGAGCATTTTTTTCAGGTCTGCGAACAGCCAGTAGTCGCTGGGAGCCAAATCTGGCCAATACGGTGGATGTGGGAGCAATTCGAAGTTCAATTCATGTAGTTTTGCCATTGTTTTGAGTGACTTGTGACACGGTGCGTTGTCTTGATGATACAAAAGTTTTTTCTTTGCCATATGCGGTCGTTTCTTTGCAATTTCGGCCTTCAAACGCTCCAATAACGCTATATAATAGTCACTGTTAATGGTATGTCCTTTCTCAAGATAGTCGATGAAGATTACACCACGCACATCCCAAAATACCGAGGCCATAACCTTGCCAGCCGATTGTTGTGCTTTCGGGCGCTTTGGACGCGGTTCACCAGTTGCTGTCCACTCAGATGCCGATCGTTTTGATTCCGGAGTGAAATGATGGATCCATGTTTCATCGATTGTCACATATCGACGCAAAAATTCCGGTTTGTTACGTTTAAACATGGCCAAACACTGCTCAGAAGCATCAACACGTTCTTGTTTTTGGTCAACAGTGAGCAAACGCGGCACCCACTTTGAACAGAGCTTTCTCATAGTCAAATGCTCATGCAATATAAAGCCAACACGTTCTTTTGATATCTTTACGATGTCAGCTAACTCACGCACCTTCACTTTTCGATCATTCAAAACAAGTTTGTGGATTTTTTTTATGTTTTCTGATGTTACTGCCTCATTTGGACGTCCACTGCGTTCTGCATCATCGGTGTCTCTACGACCACGTTTGAAGTCAGCAAACCAACGTTTTATTGTTGTTTCTGATGGAGCGGAGTCCCCATAACACTTTTCAAGCCATTGCTTCGCTTGAACGGTATTTTTTCCCATCAAGAAGCAGTGTAAAATTAAAACACGAAATTGTTTTTGATCCATTGTTTTGAAACTAACACAAGCAGGGTCACTCTTAGCACAATAACTCACAGACGAATAAATAGAATATCATGAAATTCTCACAGCTGTCTTGTGAAGGTTAGTATTCACTGAAAACAAGGTGACTGCAATACAACTAGCACCATCTATGTGTTAGGCCCGGGACTTTTCAGCCCATGTGTTATAGGATGTTGACAGAAGAGAGATGCCTCGATAATTATTACAGTCAGTTTTGTCGCCTTTCTTGTGAATTGGAACAATGATTGATTCTTTCCACTCTTGTGGCAATTCTTCCTTGTTCCAGATAAGGAGAATGAGTTTGTGTATCTTGTTCCACAATTTTTCGCCTCCAGCTAAAATTAACTCAGCCGGAATTTCATCTACACCCGGAGATTTGTGTTTCTTTAATTTCTTTATAGCAGCTTCTACTTCTATTCGGTTGGGTTCTGGAATATACGGTTCTGCGGTGTGTATCTCCTTTTCTCCACGCACACTAGTTTTCGGTTGCGTGTTAAGCAAATCGTCAAAGAAATCTTTCCATCTATTTAAGATGCTATCCGTGTCAGTGAGAACTGTACCGTCAGATTTCTTTAATATATAAGCACGAGGTTGATAGCCTTTCTTAAATTCGTTGATTCCCTTATACCTGTCCCGGATGTTTTTATTTTTACTATTATCTTCAAGTTCCTTAATTTTAGCTTTCAGAAAATCGCGTTTCTTTGTTCTAAAAGTTTTGGAAGTTTCCCGCCTGATATCTGCGAAATTTTGTGTAGTTATTTCATTCGGATTTTGTAGCCAGCGTAATTTTGTCTGTTTTCTCTTCTCTGCTAGTTTTATGCATTCCTGGTCGAACCATGGTTTGTTCCTACGTATTTCCGCGTGTCCCAATTTTTCTTTTGCTGAAATTTTAATGCTATCTCTAATTTCAATCCAGTATCCTCAGCACTAGTGCACTCCGAATCTTCTAAAGCCGGGAATCTATTCGAAACTTCAATCTGGTATTTTTCTCTTACCTGGCTCTCTTCTAATTTCTTTAAATTGAATCTCTCCGTTTTCGGACAATGAATATTACCTTTATTCAACGATAACCTCTCTCGTATTATCGCTGCTACCAGGTAGTGGTCGGTGTCGCAATCAGCCCCTCTAAACGACCGGACATCAATTATGCTAGATTGCCTTCTTCTATCTACTAAAACGTGATCAATTTGATTATGTGTTTTCCCGTCTGGTGATGTCCAAGTGTATTTATGAATGTCGCGATGTGGGAATTTTGTACTCTTCGCGATTAGGTTTTTGGATGTTGCAAAATTTACGAGTCTAACGCCGTTGTCATTACTTTCCTTATGCAGACTTTAGTTCCCTATAATCGGTTTGAAAATATCCTCTCGTCCTACCTTCGCATTGAAATCCCCTAATAGAATTTTCATATGGTATTGCGGGAGTTGGTCAAATATCCGTTCCACTTCTTCGTAAAAACTGTCTTTTATATCGTCATCCTTATCTTCAGTTGGGGCATGTACATTTAAAGAATAATATCACACCACCGTCCCTTAAGAGTAATAAAAGAAAGTCTGTCAGTGACAAATTCAACCCGTTTAATTGCTGGTAATAGACGCTTATGAACGAAAAACCCTGTTCCTAACTGGTGATTTTTGTTTCCTTCCCCGTAAAAGAACGTAAAATTTCCGGAATTCTCAGATCCATTTCCTTCCCACCTAACTTCCTGAACTCCTACTACGTCCATCCTGTATTTCTCTAACTCACTCGTTGCGGATTTTAACGCGCCTGCCCTATAAAGACTCCTAATATTCCATGTTCGAAATCTCATGTCCATTTTCTTTTGCTGAGGTCGTGCCAAGTTATCAGTTCTTGTCCGAGGCTTTTGTGAATATTTCTGAACAAGTGCTTTTTTTTTTTTTTTTTTTTTTTTTACAAGATGAGGTTGTTAGCCTTACCCAAACCCCCAAGCTGGAGGACCACTCCTAGTCGTCTGTCCGCGACTGCTTATTCAGTATATTCGCAGCTAACCTCTGTATCTAGAGGCCTTCTCCTCGATCCGCAACCATCTCAAATTTCGATTTTTTTGAGAAACGACATTTTGTGACGCAATCACAATGAATCTTGTACAATACACCCTTAGATTGCTTAATTATGAATTTGATAAGTATTAACACACTACAACATGCAGTGTACGAGTAATGTAGCTGAACGGAGGAGTGTTTGGTGATCAGTGTTGCAATTTCATAGATCGAGCAACATGCAAAAATCACATTCATGTGCAAATTGGGGAAACTGTGCTTTAGAGACTATGGATAGCTTTAAGAAGAGTTTAACAGTATCGGATGTTTGGCTCTTTCCAAAGCTAAAAATGGGCCTTTTTCCAGTGTGCGAATTAGATTATTTATATGGGTGGGGGGATAAAATTAGGCTAACAGGGCGTAAAGTCGGAAGGTGCAATAATTCAAAATGAGACAACAATGCTTTACCCACCCACCCACACGCATAAATATATGACGTCTGTAATAAATAGGAGATTCATCAATTCAATAAATCTACCCTCAATAACTATGCATATGTTATAGAAATTTTTTCGGGATATCAGCCAGGTGAAGTCTGGCGTTAGAGCCGACGTTTCAAGAACTGACATCGTTTTCGTCTTCAGGGCGATAATACTGAGACCAATCAATCAATCAATCAATCAAAACAATAACCTTTCTCTGCCAAGCAGGCAGAGACGGGCTTCTGGCAGTTCTGCTATTTTGCCCAGTGCAAAGTGTGGAATGGAATGGCAAAAAGTTAACGAAACAAGTCACTGAAATGTTGCTTCTTTTGTGTCTAGTTCCGACGTTGTGCATTTCCGAGTTATATATCGTGTAGTTGGTTTGGTAGCTCTGTACCTGTGTCTCCGAGTTGTATTGAGTGAGGTTAATGTTAAATTTTTGGTGCTGGTTTGGTTGTTTTTGTTGAGAGTTTATTGTAGTATGGGTGTGTGTATTTAGGTTGAGAAGTAAAAAGTTTCATTTGGTTAGGTTTTGGGAGGGGTGGTGGGGAACGTGCATAAGTATTATTGGGATGATTGATGGTGCTGTGTTGAGGTCTAAAGCTTGCTTTCTGTGGTATTATAAGTTTTATGCTGTTCAGATATAGATGAAGCCTTCTTACCAGAATTTTTTCCATTATTTTGGAGAAGATATTAGTGAGTGCTATTGGCCGAAGGTTGGAAGTGAGGTTAGCCGGTTTTTCAGGTTTAGATAGAAGAATGGTGTGTAATGTCTTCCAGGCAGAAGGCACATAACGAGTAAAAAGACTATCGGTGTATAATTCAGCAAGTTTGGCATGAAGTATCGGTGGGGCAGCTTTTAGATGCTGTGTGGTGATCCTGTCAGGTCCTGGAGCTGTATTCTTCCTGCTTTTGATAGCTTCATCAACTTCTATAGGGTGGATAGGTTCTAGTAAGTCGACGTTGGAGGGAGGATGATCATCAGCAAGATCAGCAGCCGTCAAATCTTCGTGGTTGGCAATGATTGTCTTGATTGTATGGGCTAATTCCACAATAGAATGCTGTTCCGGTGTATTTGGCGGAGGTTCCTGAAACTTTGTTGAGAAGGCGTTGGCTAGATGTTGCAGTTTATCGTGTTCGGTTGGTAAATAGACGTTGTCGATGGTGGTTGGTAGTCTTAGTCTAGTCTTTGTTTTACGTAGTCTTTTAATTTCAAGCCAGAATTTAGAGATGTTCTCCTTATGTAATTGGTTAAGTTTCTCGCAAAAAGAGTTTAATTTTTCTTCACGAAATGTTCTTATCATGATTTTGGTTGTGCGATTTAGATTGTTAAGTTCAAGTTTGGTGATTGGTGACCGGTATTGATTGTAAGTTCTTTGAAGATATCTCTTATGTCATATATGGTTGATGATTTCTTGCGGTAATCGATCCAATCCTGGGATAATAGTTGTAGTGGATATAAAGTTTCGATCTGCTTGTTGTATGGCCGTGGCAATTGCATTTGCAACTTCTTCAATTGAATGCGGAGTTTGTGAGATGTCTATTTTCTGGAGGTCTGTAGTTATGCTAACTTTGTAGTCATCCCAGTTTGCCTGCTTGAAGTTCTTGATTGTGAGATATTCAGCTGGAAGTTTAGGATTTTGAACATTCATGTGCGCAGCTAGATGGTCAGATGGTAAGCCTTGTTCAGTGTGTATGGTTGGTCTGAATTTTAGTATTCCATTGGTGCAGAAGATTTTAGTTCGTGTGTACTATATATAGGAGAGGTAAGGGAGGGGGGCTTAAGAATCCTTGTCTCTCATTGGACGGTCTATAATTTGACGCTGATTGGTCGTATTCATATATGCTTTCTTTATGACTGGTGTCGATATGTGGCTAAGTTGAAATCCTGGATCCCTGTAAATATTGTTGGGTTCTTGTAGTAAGTATATGGCAAGAGATTCTTTAATTATCCTATTCAAGTGGTTTGAGCTCTTTGAAGTAATTTTAGTGTCTGAAAATAAAATTCTGTCCTTCCGTTATATTGTGTTCCGGCAGGGCTGATTTCGCCGGATAAAACAGCTTGATATATCTCTCATGCTCCTTGCATCGATGTTCTATTATTCGTCCTGTTTGTCCTATGTAAGATTTCCCGCATTCGCAGGAAATGCAGTATACTCCTGCTGTTTTAAGACCCAAATAGTCTTTAACTGGACGGAGTAGGTTTCTGATATTTGATGGCGGTTTATGTATGGTTTTGATGTTGTCTCTCTTCATGATTTTTGCAATTTTTCCAGATAGTTTCCCAGTGTATGGCAGGACTGCGATGTTGACTGGATTTTCAGATTCTTTGGTGGTCTTTTTATCGGAAAAGGTCCTTTCTGGGACCAATCGAATGTCATCTTCCTTGTATCCATACTGCAATAAGGTCTTCTTGAGATGTGGAAGTTCACTGCAGAAGCTTTCTTGGTCCAAGATAGCTTTTCTTGTAAGCGCAAGCGTGCTAATGACTGTATTGCGTTGTGATTTATGGTGAAAGCTGTTTCCATTAAGATAAAGGTCAGTGTGGGTAGGTTTTCTATAAACACTGTGGCCCAGACTTCCATCAGGTTTGCGACGAATGAGGATGTCTAGAAATGATATGCATCCTTCTGTTTCTATTTCCATGGTAAACTTGATATTGCTGTGTTGATTCTTGAGAAATTCAAGGAACGATTTACTCAGTGAGCACTTCCCATCGGAGATCGTTGATTTATTTAAGATCACATTAACTTCCACATACTTTCTCTTTGACGGATAGTACTATGAACAAACGGACGGCGTTGCCATGGGATCACCTCTCTCACCAGCAGTGGAAAACTTTTTCATGTAGAGCTTCGAGCAGAAAGCACTAGAATCAGCACCATTAAAGCCATCGTGTTTCTATAGTTATGTTGATGATACTTTTGTCATCTGCCCTCATGGGAGAAATGCACTGCAATTTTTCTTTGAATTTCTCAAGAATTAACACAGCAATATCAAGTTTACCATGGAAATAGAAACAGAAGGCTGCATATCATTTCTAGACATCCTCATTCGTCGCAAACCTGATGGAAGTCTGGGCCACAGTGTTTATAGAAAACCTACCCACACTGACCTTTATCTTAATGGAAACAGCTTTCACCATAAATCACAACGCAATACAGTCATCAGCACGCTTGCGCTTACATGAAAAGCTATCTTGGACCAAGAAAGCTTTTCCAGTGAACTTCCACACCTTAAGAAGACCTTACTGCAGTATGGATACAAGGAAGATGGCATTCGATTGGTTCTAGAAAGGACATTTTCCAATAAAAAGACCACCACAGAATTTGAAAATCCAGTCAACATCGCAGTCCTGCCATACTGGGAAACTATCTGGAAAAATTGCAAAAATCATGAAAAGACACAACATCAAAACCATACACAAATCGCCATCAAATATCAGAAACCTACTCCGTCCAGTTAAAGACGATTTGGGTCTTAAAACAGCAGGAGTATACTGCATTTCCTGCGAATGCGGGAAATCTTACATAGGACAAACAGGACGAATAATAGAACATCGATGCAAGGAGCATGAGAGATATATCAAGCTGTTTTATCCGGCGAAATCAGCCCTGCTGGAACACAATATAACGGAAGAACAGAATTTTATTTTCAGACACTAAAATTACTTCAAAGAGCTCAAACCACTTGAATAGGATAATTAAAGAATCTCTTGCCATATACCTACTACAAGAACCCAACAATATCTACAGGAATCCAGGATTTCAACTCAGCCACACATGGAGACCAGTCATAAAGAAAGCATATAGGAATACGACCAATCAGTGTCAAGCTATAGACCGTCCAATCAGAGACACGGATTCTTAAGCCCCCCTCCCGTACCTGTCCTATATATAGTACACACGAACTGGTCTCAGAATAATCGCCCTGAAGACGAGAACGATGTCAGTTCTTGAAAAGGCGGCACTATAGTCGAACTTCACCGGGCTGATATCCCGAGAAAGTCTCTATAATATTCGTCGCCAGGAAAGCTTCAATTGTTATCCATATGTTGTTTGACATGCGCACACCACACCTAACTTTTCTGAACGTGTTTAAATGTTGTACTCACACTTGTGCCCATAGCTCTCTAAGGTTTATTTCGTGACTAAGAACTCGTTTTTTTTAAGAAATAGCTATTCACTGAACTTTTTAAACAAAGAAAAAAATTGGCAAAGAAATATCACTCCGAATTGAATGGACAAGATGATTGTGGTATACGGGCACATTCCATATGGGTGTCCGCAGTCTTGGGAAGTAACGTAATGCAAGTAACGTTTTCTAGTAACGCGTTACATTTTTCCAAAGTAACTGTAACTGTAACGCGTTACAAATTTTTAAGTTACGTACCTAGTTTGCGTTACTTTTTTCGCGTTACATTTCGGATGAGTAACTACAATATATGTATATTTTTTTCGTAAACAAATGTTTCTTTCCCGTAAGTGAATTTCTCAAAATGAAATAATCGAGAATGTCAGTGACCGACAGTCACAGATACACAAAGAAACAGATAAGTTCGTAGTGCTACTTGCTGCTTTTTGATGATGAGGACAGCCTTAGGGAAATCACGTGTACTGATTGCAAGCACCTGGAAGATTTTTTCGTAGATTTTGACAGCTCCAAATCAATACATTCAGTGAGTGAACTCGGAGTGCAATGATACCGGTAGTCTATTTTACTTTGATTGGTGTTGTTTTTATAAAGATGGAGAACGAAAATATTTTACCGTTCGAACATTTGAAAGAATACTTTTTTCTTAAGAGCTGAGGATGATGGTGGACAGAATTTAAAAGTAAAGTGTCTGAAGTGCCCCGGCGGAAAATAATTATCGACAACTAGGGTGCCATAATTAACGATTTATAGTAAGGGTGTAACGTACCATTTTCCCGGTACTTTACATTGTTATTGTTTTGTTAAGTGGCCCCCATTTGGTATGATCGTGCCATTAGTGCAAATACACGTTTTATTTGTTTTTATGAGTTAGTTATTACTGTTAGTTGTTGAAATGTTTCTTCACTATGAATAAAAACTTTCGGGGGAAAAGGTTATTCAATAACAATAACTGCACACTTATTCAATAACCATCACACTATATCTTATATAACCAATATTCATCATAAGTAATTTCTAACAGTATATCGGAATATTTCTAAATTTTCTACGTAAAAAAATATAATGAACGTGTTAAATTTTTTATTAACTAAAACTTACTTATAACATTGATCGTAAACATTCCGCAATCGAACATCGGTGATTCGATCTTCTCTGTCGAGTGCTATTGCATCATGGGTCGTGAAATTAAAGATGGCGCCTTCCGACGTCTCTACTTCAGAGAGGAGGGGGGTTGTGATTGGCCTATGCGGCTCGTAAGGACAGGAGTAAGTAAGTGATGGGTATAAATACTTTGCATCTTAATTTAAAGAACTGGTAATGTAATTTAATATATTGTATTTGTTGATAATTCATTAGATTTTCAAAATTTAAGGTGATAATTATAATAATGTTTATGTTCTGCGATATGGAATATTGCAGAATAGTGGGGTTTGTAATGGCCAAGCTTTGCATGACGCTTCATCTTAGATGTTGTCCTGCTGTAAGTGACGCGTTCAGAGGTCTCCGTAAAGAAATCAAAATTTGTTAAACAAAAAGCTTCGTTCGGCTAAACATTGGTAAAAATTTCGTTTCCTAGGAAGAACCTGTAACATTTGATAGTAAATCAGTGGAGACTCTGAAGTAAAACTTAAAATATTAACCTTTTTGGTAGGCGTCACCGCGATTAACCACCTACGAACGCCACGAGGGATGCGTGAGGAGTGGTATTAGTTGTGAGTAACAGCTATAGTTTTCAGGAACTTGATTTTCATCTCTGATGTGAGTATGAAGGCGAGAACCAGAGGATTGTAGGTGCTACAACCAACGTGTCAGTAAGAAGGTAAAACCTTTCTTTATATTCTTTTCTCTGTGTCCTGAAGTGTTCAGAAGGATGACAACCTAATATACGGTACCATTTGTGTTTAAAATTTGAAACTCTTTAAACATTAATTGCTTAAATTTTATTTCATCGGTATTCAAGTAACATGACAATCATGTGCGAATAGTGCTTCTTGTTGCGTTACGCATCTACTAGTCTCATCGTAATATTATCGCTAATCCGTTGATATTATTATCAAAATCTCTAGTATGCATCACTACGATTATCGAATTAGCTTCCAGTGCGAAAATTGTACCGACTTAATTAAATGATGTAACTTGAAAGTCTAGGTTAGCTCCGGTATGCTCAACTAACTTGTCGTTTTTTTTGAAGTAGTGCGATGTATTGATGGATCCATATAATTAAATAGTACACTTATAGTATTATCAGGAAATAACTAAACATTAATTTTTTTCTTCTTCATCTTCATTTGTATATAGTACATACTCATTTATAAAGATAATCAATCTAGTGTTTTCTTCTTGTGTTGTATGTAAAATGTAACCCATGGCGTGTAAGCCAATTTTATAATATGCTATAAACATATGAATTATGAAATGATTCCCGAAGTGGAATAGTAATGTAGTATAAGTATGGGCACGTGCAAGGAGCATTTTTTTACTTCTAATCTTTTCTCTGTACTTTCCTGAGTTTTAAATGAAGAATAAATGGATCAATACATAACATGAAACAGTGGTAGCCAAACATCGCATGAGTATTGTCTCACTATAAGATATTAACTTATTTTGATCTGTTTGACCTGCCAAAAGAAGCTATTAATAATATGTCATGTATACGTTTATCTTTTCTTCCTTGTACTGGAAAGCTATGAATATAAAAATCTTGTAATAATAATGACATGTATATTGAGATTTATGTAGGAATAAAATGTGAAAACTGAAACAGTACAAAGTAGATACTTGAAAGCTAATATATTTCGAAGCCAGTAACCTTTGTAAATTGTAATTCGATTTTTTCTTTTCCTTGAATCAATAAATGATAACTTCAACTTTGAATCTATGATTCTATTCCAGAAAATCATATTAACTATCTAGATTATTTGATAGTTACATTTAAAAGTTACATTGAGTAACATTTGATAGTTACATTGGGTACATTTAAAATATTAAGGTACATTTTTTATGATTGTGTCGAACATGTGCTAGATTGCACATCGACTAAAATCTCATTGAGGGTCTACCGCTATAGCAAGAACCTGTGATAAATGTCTAAATTCTCGTTGCGCGTGTAAATTAGAAATCATTATTGATTTTCATTCTGATTTTTTAAAATATTGGGTTAAGTTAGTCAAGCTACTGAATCTTTAAAATACGTTGAATATTTTTATATCCAATCTAAGATTTTGCTTGGTATGTTTTTACTTAATTTTATGACGTGAAACTGAACGTAACAAATTGGCTACGCCAGCCAGAATACTGAATATTCAGCTTTTCCACTATTTTACCAGAAATTAGTCGGTTTCAAAATTGGTAATACCATCCAGGATTTTTGTTTTGTTTTCGAGATTTTCTCATTCCTGAAAAAGGACGTTTCAAAATTGGCAACCCAGGCCAAAATCAATTTCTATGGAAACGAGAACCAAAACAGGCAGTTACAAAATTGGCGACTTCAGCTTCAGGATTATTATTATTATTATTCTTTTCATAAAATTCAAATGTTAGCTCTAGTAGGTAGGACTAAAATGAGATTTTAGAATAATTAGCGGAAGTATTGGGATGAGGCTGAGAGATGCGTAACTCAACTAATATACATGTGAAATGAGTGAAACAGATATGATCCATGAGACTGAAGAGTATAGTTGTTGTAATGGTACTTACAATGTTGAGAACACTGTGGCAATTTTCTGTGAAGGGTGTGACAAATGGTACCATATGAACTTTTTAAACATTCCTAAACCAGAACAAGAGGTGTTAAGACAGTCAGAGGAGAAGTGGTTCTGTGCGAACTGTGTAGTTGAACAGCAGGTGGAATCAAGGGCTGAGAAAGTGAGTCGTGCTCGAAATCCAAAGAAAGTTGTTCCGGAAATAGAAATTGGGGGAGGTCCATTGTTAGAAAAGTTGATGGACATAATTAAAGATTTCAAGTCTGAAGTTTCGGCTGTAAGAGTAGAGCTTATTAATCAGATGACTGTTAACAAGAATGATTTGAAGTCCGAAATGAAAACTGAATTAAATAAGATGAGTAATGAAATAGTAGCTTTAAAAGAATCTTTTGCATCTGTAAAAGGGGAACTAAGCGTTGAAGTATCTAAATTACGAAATGAAATAGATGAAACTAAGCAGATTTTAGGTCAATCGGTAGAAAGTGTACGGGAAAATTGTATGTCTGAAATTTATAATGTGAATCAGGGTGTGAATAATGTTAAATTAGATTTAGATAAGATCACTAGAAAATTCACTGAAATCACTGAGAATGTAGATTGTAAGATATAGACTACTCTTAAGGATGTGTCAATGTTGAGAAGCGAATTCGGAAATCTAACCTCTAAATTTGAAACTGAGCTAAAGAATGTGAAAGAACGAGAAGTTGATGACTATAGGAAATTTCGGGATGTAAATGAACAAACTGTGAACATGATTAAGATATTGGAGCGCGATGTAGTGGATGCATATCGTCAGAACCGGGAACGATGTGAACGGAATACCGAGAATTTGAGAAAAGTACTCGAATCGGGTGATAGAAATACAAAGAGTGAAAATTCTCCTCGTGAAGGGAATTTAGTTGAAAGTGATCGAAGTTATCAGGATGGTAGGGAACTTTCAGTTCCAAAATTCGAGAGAATTCGATTCGAAGAAATTATAAATACGACTGAGGTATCCTCCTGATCTGACGTGGAAGCGATTGGGGATGACTACGCTTGTAAACATAAAAGAATGAAACAAAAGAGAAAAGGGAAAGAATCGCGGTGCGAGTCGCATACGAAACAATGTAATCCGTTAGATTTAGTTGTTAATGACCAGAAAACCGTGTAAATGTCCAATTTAGACCGTGAAAGTAGACACTGGGACAAGAGTCCTTCGTATAAAAGGGGGGCAGGAGCCTATTTGAAGGAACTGCATCACTTTCCAAAATTCGATGGACAGATGACCCAGGGAGTGGCGAAAATATTTTTAGATGATTTGCTGCAAACCATGAACATGTACGTCCTCACTGACAGGGATCGTTTGTATATATTAGGACGGGTTTTAGAAAAGTCTGCCAAGATATGGTACAGAAGTGTTGCTCTACAAATACGAACCTTTGATGATTTCATAAAATTATTCAAGATACAGTACATATCGGAGCGAATGGAGAGGGCGCAGAAACGTCACCTCTATTCATTGCGATATGATAGATCAAAACATTCCTTGCTTCTTGGGTTTGTCCGTCATATTGTCAAAAAGTATAATTCGATAGTGAGTTCTCCATCGGATCAGGAGTTGAAAGATTTGATATTGGACTGTCTTCCTGGGGAGGAGTCTAAAATCCTGAAGTTAGGTTCAGTTAGTACAGTCCAAGATCTGATCTTAAGAATTGCAGAGTTGGAATGTGGTCCGAATGCTATTCCAGAAAGTTATGGGGGTACGAAATTCCAAAATAGGAAACCAAATATTAGGAAAACATTTATTTCAGTAACTCAGTCGAGTAAAATGGATAATGCAGCCCAAACAGAACCAATGAAAAGGGTTTGGAAAGGAAAATAATTTCGGTAATAGTAATAAATTTCGAAAATTTAATAGATTAAATTGGAAGAAACCTCGAAATGTAAAACCTGGTTGGGAAAATAATATGAACAAACCTATGCCGCCATTTCCGATGATATACGGAAATGTTCCTGTATCCTATGCGATACCAGGAATGTATAATTTTAATAGTGTGAAGCCACCTGTTGCTCATTTTCTTTCTGGTCCAATGATGACATCCCGTTCTCTTCTAGTGTACCGATCGTGACTACAGTTACATCTGCTTTGAATCCGCCGTACTCTTCTGTTGCAGCAGAGTCGGTTGTTAATAATAATAATATTAATAATAATAATGTTTCCCAGTTGGCTAGCAACAATGTTATTAATCAGGAAAACATATTGAGCAGTCGTCATTAAGGGGAGGCGATGGCTGCTCGACTGAACTTCTCTCCCCAAAAGAACACTTTGAAACTAAAAATGAAGTAATTACGAAACCAAATGAGCTTGTATTACCCCCTTTGAAATTATTGACGTACTTTGTTCTAAAAGAAGAAGAGGAAGGAAATATAGCTAATCAAAATTTCGAGATATATCCTTCCCCTTCTTTGGATTGTAAAGTAGGGGAAACACAGATAAAATGTATCCTCGATACAGGGGCTGAGTTAAACCTCCTAAATTATAACATGTGGCAAACCTTACAAAATTCTTTTCGTTCAGCCAAACTCAAACCTGTACCCAGTGTACATTTATATGCATTTGCGGGAAAAGATAGCTTCCCAGTAAAAGGATTGTTGGAACTAACTTTAAATATACAAGATAATCTTTTTGATGTTCCTGTTTTCGTGGTAAAAAAAGAAAGCTGGTTTGTTATTAGGGTCACCTTTCTTCGCGAAGTTCCAAGTCACTTTAGATAGTAGTAATAGAAAATTAGTGTTGAAAAATAATTATCAAGAAGAAGTGACGTTGGACCTTTCGTACCCAAATATATTGTTAATTCATGTTAAAATGCTAAATCGTTGACTGAATTAAATCAAAATCTTTCCCCTTCTGAGGAACAGAAACATGATTTTGGTGAAATTTCAAAAACAGAAATCCAAGAATACGTAGATAATCGTGTTGATTTAGATACAAACACTAAAATGAAACTAAAAGATTTGTTATTTAAATACAAACATTTATTTTGTGAATGCCCTAAACCGATAAATTGTGAGCCTTATAAGATCGAGCTTAGCGATCAAGAACCCGTTGTGGGAAAAATATATTCCATTCCTCAAGCCATGCAGAAAGAATTTGAGGAGGAACTAAATAAATGGATAAGATTGGGGATAGCTAAAGAACAACCCAGTAGCTATAGAAACCCCATCCACTGCGTGAGAAAGGCTTCAGGGGGTGTGAGGCCAGTGATTGACCTCAGATCTCTGAATTTGAAAGTCATAAGCCCCAAAATTCAAGTGGAACCAATTAATGAAATACTTTCTCGTATATGTGGTGCAAAAATCTTTAGCTCAATGGACGCCACCATTGGCTACTATGGTGTTCGGCTTCATCCTGATTCCTTTTCATGCACTAGTTTTATTTATCTAAGACGACAGTATGTTTTATGCGTCTTACCGATGGGACTAAAGTCTAGTCCTAGTATATTTCAAAATGTTATTAATTTATATTTCGGTCTAGACACTAGAAAGTTTGTGGTAGTCTATCTTGACGATTTGTTATGTTTTAGTTCGAACTTAACTGAACATTTTGAACATTTAGAAACCCTCTTCAAAATTCTGGAATTTGGAAATTTTGCCTTAAATTTTAAGAAGTGTCAATTTGTAAAAGCTGAAATTTCGTTTCTCAGACATGTTGTGAATGGAAAGGAATTGAAGCCGAACCCTAAACAGAACGAAGCCATTAAGTGGTTTCCGGTTCCCAAAAACAAAAAGAAATTAAGATCCTTTCTAGGTCTCCTTTCGTGGAGGAGAAAATTTATTCCTCAATTTGCTGCATTAACGGCTCCATTCTTTGACCTTTTAAAGAAAGATAAGAAATATTGTTTTACGGAGGAACTAATGGATAGATTTCAACAACTGAGACAGTTACTAAGTGAATCTCCTGCACTTAGTCAACCAGATTTCAACAAGACTTTTCATCTATTTTCGGACGCTTCATTAGAAAATTTGGCGGGTTATCTGGCTCAATATGACGATGATGGAGAACTTTTGGTCATCGAATATGCGAGTCGAAAATTAAAGCTTCATGAAGTATCTTACTCGATTTTTCAATTAGAATTACTAGCTGTTCTGTTCTTATGCGAACATTTTTCGTATTATATATTAGGCAGGAAGGTGAAGGTTCACTGTGACAATAGTGCAGTGACCTATGCTTTCACTTTGCAAAACCTTGATCCTAGAACGACCAAAATTTTGTTGAAACTCCAAAGGTTTGATCTCCGATTTGAGCATATAAAGGGAGTAGAAAATAAAATTGCAGATATATTAAGTAGAAATTCTGAACTCCCTGCCAAATCGGAAGAATACAAAGTAAATTTCATTAATTATAATGAAAATACTTTGTTTGATGTAAATGAGTTGGAGCGAATGCAAGCATCGGATAGGTACTGTTGCGAGTTGAGAGCTAAAATGAATTTAGAATCTGCGAACTCTAGAATCAAGGTTATAAATAATCTAATTTATATTCAAAATTCAAAAACTAAGAATTGGCTGCTGGTGGTTCCTGAATCTATGATTGGAAGAACGGTAAAACACATTCATGAGACAGGACATTTTGGCGTTGCTAAATGCATGAAATTAGTGCAAGAGTTCTTCTTTTGGAAAGGTCAAAAGCAAACGTTTCGGCAACATATAAATAATTGTGAATCGTGCGCGCGAACGAAATTTTCGAACAGAGCCATCTCTCGCGAAGACTTGCATATTGAGGCAGAGAAACCACATTCCAAAGTGTGTGTTGACCTCGTGGGTAAGCTTCCATGTAGCTATGGATATTATTATGTACTATCAATTGTTGATGTTTACTCCAGATTCCTTTGTTACCTACCTTTAAGAACAGCAACTACAGCTGAAATTATTCGGACTTTGGAGAAAGATTACTTCTACCTTTGTCCATACCCAAATTATATCGTCTCTGATCAGGGCCCACAGTGTTTCTCAGAGGTGGAAGGATTACTGTAAGGACCATCAGATACAGCATATTCTGATATCTCCTTATAACACACGGGCAAATGGGATCCTTGAGAGATCGTATCGCGATTTGAATAGGATCAGATTGTTATGTAGTAGTAATCATACTAAATGGAAAAATGTCTTGAAGGTCGCCCAAGACCTATTAAACTACTCATAATAGATCCATAAATTGTACGCCCGCTCAGGTGTTCATTTCCTTTTCGGCTGCAGATAGGTTTCGGGAGAAATTTCCTTGGCCTCCTGAACTTCAAAATGTAGAAAATTCAAAGAGGTTGATACAAGTGGAACCTCGCTTGTTGTCAAAGAGGAAAAGGAAATTGAAAAAGAATGTAGTTGAAATTAAAGAAGGGAATCTAGTCATGGTAAAAACTCATTTCCTTTCGGACGCCTTCAAAAAGGTCACGCACAAATATTTTCCTGTATTTACTGGACCTTATTTTGTGTCAAAAGTGCAACATAATTCAGTATTTTTGAAGGATTTAAGGGGGAGAGAAGTGCCAGTCCAAAATTTAATAAATGTTGAATTGTTTAATTGTTCAGAAGAGAAACGAATTGAGTTATTAAAAGATTTCAAATAACTTTCAAAAAATTTTTTTCGAGGTCGCTGGGAAAAATGTAACGTACCCTTTTTCCGGTACTTTACATTGTTATTGTTTTGCTGTTGTTTTCTTAAGTGGCCCCCATTTGGTATGATCGTGTCATTAATGCAAATACACGTTTTATTTGTTTTTATGAGTTAGTTATTACCGTTAGTTGTTGAAATGTTTCTTCACTATGAATAAAAACTTTCGGGGGAAAAGGTTATTCAATAATAATAACTGCACACTTATTCAATAACCATCACATTATATCCTTATATAACCAATATTAATCATAAGTAATTTCTAACAGTATATTGGAATATTTCTAAATTTTCTACGTAAAAACATATAATGAACGTGTTAATTTTTTTATTAACTAAAACTTACTTATAACATTGATCGTAAACATTCCTCAATCGAACATCGGTGATTCGATCTTCTCTGTCGAGTGCTATTGCATCACGGGTCGTGAAATTAAAGATGGCGCCTTCCGACGTCTCTACTTCAGAGAGGAGGGGGGTTGTGATTGGCCTATGCGGCTCGTAAGGACAGGAGTAAGTAAGTGATGGGTATAAATACTTTGCATCTTAATTTAAAGAACTGGTAATGTAATTTAATATATTGTATTTGTTGATAATTCATTAGATTTTCAAAATTTAAGGTGATAATTATAATAATGTTTATGTTCTGCGATATGGAATATTGCAGAATAGTGGGGTTTGTAATGGCCAAGCTTTGCATGACGCTTCATCTTAGATGTTGTCCTGCTGTAAGTGACGCGTTCAGAGGTCTCCGTAAAGAAATCAAAATTTGTTAAACAAAAAGCTTCATTCGGCTAAACATTGGTAAAAATTTCGTTTCCTAGGAAGAACCTGTAACATTTGATAGTAAATCAGTGGAGACTCTGAAGTAAAACTTAAAATATTAACCTTTTTGGTAGGCGTCACCGCGATTAACCACCTACGAACGCCACGAGGGATGCGTGAGGAGTGGTATTAGTTGTGAGTAACAGCTATAGTTTTCAGGAACTTGATTTTCATCTCTGATGTGAGTATGAAGGCGAGAACCAGAGGATTGTAGGTGCTACAACCAACGTGTCAGTAAGAAGGTAAAACCTTTCTTTATATTCTTTTCTCTGTGTCCTGAAGTGTTCAGAAGGATGACAACCTAATATACGGTACCATTTGTGTTTAAAATTTGAAACTCTTTAAACATTAATTGCTTAAATTTTATTTCATCGGTATTCAAGTAACATGACAATCATGTGCGAATAGTGCTTCTTGTTGCGTTACGCATCTACTAGTCTCATCGTAATATTATCGCTAATCCGTTGATATTATTATCAAAATCTCTAGTATGCATCACTACGATTATCGAATTAGCTTCCAGTGCAAAAATTGTACCGACTTAATTAAATGATGTAACTTGAAAGTCTAGGTTAGCTCCGGTATGCTCAACTAACTTGTCGTTTTTTTTGAAGTAGTGCGATGTATTGATGGATCCATATAATTAAATAGTACACTTATAGTATTATCAGGAAATAACTAAACATTAATTTTTTTCTTCTTCATCTTCATTTGTATATAGTACATACTCATTTATAAAGATAATCAATCTAGTGTTTTCTTCTTGTGTTGTATGTAAAATGTGACCCATGGCATGTAAGCCAATTTTATAATATGCTACAAATATATGAATTATGAAATGATTCCCGAAGTGGAATAGTAATGTAGTATAAGTATGGGCACGTGCAAGGAGCATTTTTTTACTTCTAATCTTTTCTCTGTACTTTCCTGAGTTTTAAATGAAGAATAAATGGATCAATACATAACATGAAACAGTGGTAGCCAAACATCGCATGAGTATTGTCTCACTATAAGATATTAACTTATTTTGATCTGTTTGACCTGCCAAAAGAAGCTATTAATAATATGTCATGTATACGTTTATCTTTTCTTCCTTGTACTGGAAAGCTATGAATATAAAAATCTTGTAATAATAATGACATGTATATTGAGATTTATGTAGGAATAAAATGTGAAAACTGAAACAGTACAAAGTAGATACTTGAAAGCTAATATATTTCGAAGCCAGTAACCTTTGTAAATTGTAATTCGATTTTTTCTTTTCCTTGAATCAATGAATGATAACTTCAACTTTGAATCTATGATTCCATTCCAGAAAATCATATTAACTATCTTGATTATTTGATAGTAATAAGGTACATTTTTTTAAGTTTGTGGCGATCATGTGCTAGATTGCACACCGACTAAAATCTCATTAAGGGTCTACCGCTATAGCAAGAACCTGTGATAAATGTCTAAATTCTCGTTGCGCGTGTAAATTAGAAATCATTATTGATTTTCATTCTGATTTTTTAAAATATTGGGTTAAGTTAGTCAAGCTACTGAATCTTTAAAATACGTTGAATATTTTTATATCCAATCTAAGATTTTGCTTGGTATGTTTTTACTTAATTTTATGACGTGAAACTGAACGTAACAAATTGGCTACGCCAGCCAGAATACTGAATATTCAGCTTTTCCACTATTTTACCAGAAATTAGTCGGTTTCAAAATTGGTAATACCATCCAGGATTTTTGTTTTGTTTTCGAGATTTTCTCATTCCTGAAAAAGGACGTTTCAAAATTGGCAACCCAGGCCAAAATCCATTTCTATGGAAACGAGAGCCAAAACAGGCAGTTACAAGGGGTTAATATGAATAAACTGTGTTCTGATGAGCAGGCCTACTTTATTACTAGAAAATAGTTTGTTGATGGTATGTAATATTGGGGTTCTTTCAGATCAGTTTGCTTATCCTAGAGTCCCGTTGATTATAGAGTTTGAAACTAGCTTTAAAAAGTATGTATCGATTTTAGAGTTACTGGCGAGTTTTGATTCACTCCCATTTCATGTGTTCTCATTTTATTAGTTGTAGTGTAATGTCCTTATATTCTGTATGTTTAATCTTACATAACAACATTGTAATTATTATATAATTAGCTTAGCAGAATAATAATAAGCAACCATTTTGTCTAACACATAGGGATGAGCACGAGTCAAGCTAAAACTCTACTCGACTCGAATTCAAGTCAAGTTTCGAGTGAAGTCAAAGGTGATATTCCCAGCCGATTCAGTTTTTTGCGTCGAGTTTCGAGTCCAGTCGAGTTTAATAAATGGCTCATTCCCTTTATCTCGCCCTGAATTCATGGCCTGATTACACTGGAAAACGAAAGCCATGAGAAATGTAAGCTAAACAGTAATATGGAATACTTTAAGGTTGCTCACGAGAGGGGACACTGCTCACATCTCGTCTCGTCTCGATAGCGAGACCACAAGAGATGTTTTATAACAAGCTCGGCTAGTCTTGGCTCAACGGAGAAGATGGCTCGAGTCGGCTCACTTGGGGTGAACCATCGGCTCGAGCTGGCTTAGTAGGGATGAGCCATCTGCTCGGTTCGGCTCAACTGAGCCGAGGGATCTAGCCGAGTCGGTTGGGTGAGCTGTTGGCTCGGCTCACTTCTCGGTTCGGGTCGATAGTGAATGAGCCGTGAGCTGAGCTGCTCGAGTCGTTGAGAATTCTAAACCCAGGCCGAGCAGTTTTGAAGATATTTGGCCAGTGCCCTATAACTTTTAACAGTGTTTGGCTCAAGCCCAAATTCAGCTCGAGCCCGAGACCCTCAACCCAAATTCAGAAGCTCGTGAATAATGTCCTTGACTCCTAGACTTCACGACTACTGAGGTTGGCAATCAACTAGCTTTTAATATTCAAATACAAACCGCCTATCTTTCATTTATATATACAGTGTTGTTATAATTAATAACAATAATAATAATATAAGTTGTAGTAGTAGGAGTGTCATTGATAATGATTATACTGTCTATGTATTATATTGAAGAATGTACACGAAACTACATACCGGATTTGGCTCGACTTGACTCGAAACTCAACCCCAATTCGAGTCGAATTGAAGGAAAGTTTTCTGCTCGAGCTCAAAGATGTCTGTTTCCAGTCGAATCGAGTTACAAAGAAAACTCGCTCCTGTATGTCCCTACGAGTAACGCAGTATGGCATTTTATCAATGTTACATTATATGAAAATGTTCATATATCAAGTAAAAATTTGTCCTTGCATTTATATAAAGCGATTCAGAACGTATAATAATAATAATAATAATAATAATAATAATAATAATAATAATAATAATAATAATAATAATAGCGGTAGTAATAGTAGTACGGAAAATTGAAGTCATAATTTTTTTCACATTTTTAAAGTTTCGGATCTAAAAGTAACGCGTTATCTTCGAAGTAAAGTAACAGGTATTTTTGGGGGCAAGTAACGCGTTACTAACGCGTTACATTTTAAGAGAAAGTAAAGTAACTTGTAACGCGTTACATTTTTACAAGTAACTTACCCAACACTGGATGTCCGTAAAACTTATGTATCGCAACGCTACGCAAAGGAAAAATTGCGGATATCCATTATAATTACCATGCTAATTACCACAAATTAAATGTAACTTGACATGAACTACTAGGGAAGAAGGACCATGCACTAATAAAGACTACACTGAAAAATGAAATATAACCAAAATTTAAACAAGATGATAATCGATATAAATTTAGAGGATGAATATGGCATGCCCAACCTTCGTCAAGTACGGTGGGAGAAGCTATTTGTTTGCTTGGTCTTGGCCTACTTGTAAGAACATTTATAAAGCCATACGTGACTTTTGTTATGAGCAATTAGTACATTCAAATTCACGAATGACCAAGAGCTGAAGGGTACAAGGATACGGTTGCAAGTAACAACTGTAGTCATAGTAATACAGTTCAACTAAACAACGGTGAAAATAGTGGGGAAATTAGAAATGACTAAAAGTGAATAGTTTATATCGATCATTTTCAAATACACCTAGCAGATTAAACTTACAAGAAATTTAAAAAATCAGTGAAATTTGGTATTACACCAAGCATAGTTTAAAGTCCCCCTCATCCGCCAGTAATTCGCACCCTGCCTTTTCCGTTTGGCCAGCGCAAAAGAGATCAAAACCAATTGCCACGCCTGAACTTCGGAAGATACCACAAGAGGGCTTTCGTTGGATTTTCCAGTAATTGCACATGCGGTAGAATAAGTGTGTGGTGTGTGTGTGTTCCGGAAGTGCCAACCCCCAACTATGAAGGCAACTAACAAGCAAGGGTTTTCAAATGTCACTCTCTGATTTGCTTGAAACTCCTGGAATGAATAAAAGAATCAAAAGTAGGGTGTTTACCCCCTTCATCCCCCATGTTGGCCAATATATATATATATATATATATATATATATATATATATATATATATATATATATATATATATATATATATATATATATATATATATACCGGGTGCACCATTTATAATGTCCCACCATTATAACAGAGGAACCAAGAGAGGGAGAGAAGCGAAAGTTTGCAAAAAGCAACTATAGGAAGGGGGACATCTATCCATATATTGGGTAATATCACCAGGTGAACAGTGTTGCCAACCCAATATAAAGTTATGATTTTTTAAA
This sequence comes from Thermobia domestica, assembly GCF_964235325.1. NCBI lineage: Eukaryota > Metazoa > Arthropoda > Insecta > Zygentoma > Lepismatidae > Thermobia > Thermobia domestica. Next base: position 211,534,861 of record NC_137465.1, read on the forward strand.
TGGAATGACCTAAATTTAATTTCATAATTCGAATCAGCAATGAAAACAAAGACGAAAGAGATGACACTCGCAAATCAGTGTTGCATACTTTTTGAGAAATAACGTTAAACATGTGTCAAATTTAAACGCCTTTATCACACAAAAGGAATGAAGTAGTAACTATTTGTCCACATTAAATTAAATACCGGGAAGAACTCTTTAAGATGACTTCAAGTTTAGAAGAATCAGCTAAACAGTGTTGCCACAACAGAAGAGAGAAAAGTGGAGTTTGGAAATAGTGCAATAACTTGGAAAAGGCTCCTATTACAGTATGGTGTAAAATTCATGGAGCAAATAAGTATGTAGGAAGGAACATTGTCACGTTTATTTGAGATCGATAAGTAAAGTACTTACCGAGATATTCGGTACTTTGTAAAAGCTGAGAATTTTGTGCTGTACAAGATGGTAACGATGTCTCAAAATTCCCTTTTTTCCCTCAGCGTTGGAGAAATCGTGAAGAAATGATTAAAACGAAATAAAACATTAATGAATGAACATACAATGAAATGAAACCCATTTGAGTTCTTGAAGGGACTAATCAAACGTAATGTTGTGGATATAAATTGTTTTTGAGTTAGTAATACGAATTCATATTTCAACAATATGGTACAAATACGTTTACGAGAGTTACCTAATAGCTACTTTCGTGCGGTGAATACACTTATTCTGTGCAACTTTAGGGGAGTAATATCGAAACAATTCAATATTATCTCTAAATATTACCGACTTACTACCATTTCTTTTTTAAACACGAATGAATGAAATAAATAAGAGTTTGTTGCAATTGAAGCAATACAAAAGATGGTTTGCAAGGACAATTTGTTTGGCCGTGTGGTAGCTAGTGGGTGTAACCAGGGCCGTGCCGGAGGGGGAGCGGGTCGACGACTCCGGGAGCCGAAGTAAGGGGGCGTAAAATTCGGGAGAAAAAGAAGAAAAGATACGAAAAATTGTTTGGAATGTATGTGTGGGGTCCCCGTCGTATACTCTCGCCCCGGGTGCTGATTTTTCACGGCACGGCTCTGGATGTAACCAAGTACGTGTAACCAAGATAACCACTCACTTCCTTCGTTTGCTAACGCACGTCTACGAGGATCATTCGGAAGCAATGCTCAAAAAATTCTACATTCAAGAAATGCAAGAAGTCGTTATAACTGCTATTCCGATGATCACTAACAAAATGGTAAATATTGCTTTGCGCTGACGCATTCCATAACGGAATGGTCCCCCAAGTCTCTCGCAATACCCATTCCTTCACAAATCAAATTCCTTTGTATGGTATAGTTAGTACAGATGAACTTTCACTTAGGAACTTAAAATTTTAAAGTCATTGGCCTTAACTAGTACTTTTTTTATTTATTATTTTGTTACCATATTATAAACTTCTGCAAAGGTTAGATGTATGAGTTGTAACCTATATGCAGTGAAATTGGTCTTATTCTGGAAATAGATAATTATATTTACCATAAAGTTCGTTTTTTTTTTTTTTTTTTTTTTTTACATTTCTACTTTGCCGCCAGCTTGTGAAACTGCACGTTATCTTCCGTAGTTGACAGTTCATTTATTTAATGTGTAGTTACAATTCATCGAATTAGTTTGAAACGCGCTACTGTCTGATATGAGTTTCAATAATACTTGTCAGGGTTTCATACTTGTAGCGTTCCACTTGTAAACATAAAATACATCTTCTGTACACTTTGCACAACACCGGTGGAAAATTGGGTCAATGTTCCGTTAAGGAGGTCCAGTGTCTTTGACACCACTTCTTTCTATTGATTTTCGTTTGATTACATAATATAACGTTACATTAGGTTCTATTAGGTTAGGTTAAGGGGGTCCAGTGTAGTTTTGGACACCCTTAACGGAACATGGACCGAAAATAGTTTCTAATAGAACCATCTTTCATATGCACTCACTTATTTTATCCGTACTTGTAAGGATTTTACACTAGTAACCCTGCACTTGTAAACATAAAATACAGATGTGTTATTACTTTGTATTTAATTCTATCGCTTGCAGAAATTTGTTCTTTATAAATATATGTCTTTTCATGCGAAGTATTGAATTTTACTTGTAAATCTTTCAGAATTTGGTTTACCAAAAGTAAACCAGCTCCATATTTATTATAAATTCAAAGGTAAATAAGTCAACCAAAATACAAGTAGTAAGACTGACGTAATGTATTATACACGGGCTCACGCACAACAATTCGTGATATGTTTAACTTATGCAATATAGTGCTGACGGGGCTCAATAAAATTAGTTTTTTTTTTCTTTCCTGTTGTTCTTGAACATAAAATATGAGTTAGGATAGGTAGGTTGGCTTTGGTTAGCTTAGCAAAGTATACATCTGGTAAACTCCTTCTATGATACTTCAGCAAACGTAAAAATATGTGAATTGTGCATTAATATCACAAAAGTCATCTCTTACATACGCAGCAGCTGGGTAGTAATTAATGAATGTCTTAAAATGTTTTATACGGCTTTATTCTGCAGTGGATTGTGTTAGCGAAATCCAAACTTTTTTTTTTTTTTTTTTTTGCGATACTTGGTATGCAATTATAATTATTATTTCATTACTTGCGTTCGTTTGCGATCTGCAAATTTTACGAACATTATTACGAAATTAGACTCACATACTGTTATTTAGTGTGGCACATAAGACCGTTATTTGTTATGGTACCAATAGATTCTAATGTTTGCACTTAGTGTTTACATGTACTCTTACGTACAATGTTATGTCCTAGCAACTGTTCGGAATATTTTATGCAATGTATTGTACGACAGTCATTTCGAACTTCCGCACACTGAAAGTAAAGTTTTGGAAGTAAATAATTTATTGTAAAAATATCTTTACAGGCCTTCAATATAATCTCCATAGTTGTTTATGACAGCTTCCCAACATTTGGTAAATTCTGTATTCTGGATAAGGCACCTTCACATTTGAGAGGGGGCGCGGTGGGTCAGTGGTAGAGCGTTCACCTCCGGTGCTTGGGGTCCCTGACTCGATCCCAGCTCGCGCCATGTAGACTTTGTGGTGGACAAACACCGTGCTCGTGGGTTTTCTCGGGGTTCTCCTGTTTCCTCCCACTTTCTTCATTCTACAATTTCACTCATCTCTCATCATCACCGTCTCCTTTAGCCTAACCGGCATAAGCGTGGGACGTAAAACTTAATGATTTAATTTTTTCCATTGTTGAGGTGTTTGATCACTCGGGTCACCTCACTGAAAGCTTTGTCAATTGAATCAAAACGTTTTCCATAGAGTGGTTCTTTCAATTTGGAAAACAAATCAAAGTCTGGTGGGCTCAAATCAGGACTATATTGAGAAGGGAAGTATTTTCCATTCATACTTATCAAGTGTCACCCTTACTTGTAGAGCAGTATGCGGTCTTGCATTATCGTTCAAAATGAGGATGCCAGCTGCAAGCAAATCAGGATATCTTTCACGAATTTTCGTTCGCAGAACATTTTGCAGAAACAGCTTGTAGTATACGCTTGGTACAGACGTCCCCTGTGACACTCTATTCTAGCCATCTCTCCATTCGTATCATACGGGATCATCGTGAGTTTAACCTTTGATTGTTGCCGGTGGAATTTCTTCGGGCGTGAGAGTCTGAACTGTTTTATTGTAACGACTGAGATTTCAGTTCTAATTCAGACTGTGTGATGAAGAATTGCAACAGTCCTTCGTAAAAACTGATCTTCTTCTGTTTGATAACGTTGAAGTAATTCTTTAGCGATTCTTTTGCGACATGCTTTCTGCTCTTTACTCAGATCATGCGGAATCCATCTCATCTTCATCTTCAGCTTCTCAGTAATGATTCTGTAAACTGAAGTGACAGTCATTTTGGCCTCATATGCAATTTTCTTTCATGTTTTCGTCGATCCTCTCTCAAATTGTCATTCCCAATAATCTCAAAGGTGTAGCCTATTGCAAGGGCGTCCGCAGTGCTTACACGACCTTCACGGAAACGAGCAGAGCATCGTAATACAGTGCTATCATCCACTATACTATTTCCACAAACGTCTCTCAAAGCATTGTAAATTTTAGTTGGTATCTTTCCATATAGAGTTTCGATTTTGATATAGGAACGCTTGTCATCATGTATAACCCAATCTCAGTCGGATTCACCACTGAATTTCTCACAACACAGCAACGCAAACGAGAAAACACAGAAACAACCGTGAAGCCCAAACTCTGACCCAAACTAACCTAAAAGTGAACTTAATCAAACCACTGAAACGGTCGTGCATGGGCTGTGTGCAAGATTTTTGAAATGAACCTCGTACTTATACCTGGATTATCTCATTTTGTAATGATTTGCGTCAACACAAAGCGAAAATAAGCCTCTCCGTTTTACTTTCCGTACTGACGTGTTTATTTTCTAAGAACTCAGTCCCATGTTTGCTTTTCCTGAACTCCAAGAATGTGTCATATCACAATGGCTACGTAGCACAGGTTGTGCTCGTTTCTCGCCCTTGTCTTCTTTTACGCACATATACACTGTCGCTGACATGCGTCCTCCATATGGACACAAGCCCGTGTGAGTTTCAACTTCGTTCTGTTCAAATAGATGAAATGATAGTTTCCAGTCACCACCATGCAGATGTTTGTACGTACTTTTCCGAGAAGAATCGCTTTCCAGACATATCATTTTGAGTATATCAGAAATCTGTATTCAATTATTGTGAAGCATTGTACAAAAAAAAAAAAAAAAAAAGATTTTGATTGAATTATAATAGGAAAATTGTGTAGGTATTTCTTCTTAATGTTAAGCTGGGAGGGCACGGTGGCTCAGCGGAGAGCACTTACCTCTGGTGTGTGGGATCCCTGGTACGATTTCCGGTCCAGTAAGATTGTGGTGGATAACATCATGTCCATGGGGTTGGTGGGTACTCTCGCTTTCTTTCACATTTTTATCCCACCAATTCTTCCATCATCAGTCACTTGCCTTAACCATTGTCCTCCTTAGCCTAAATGGCATAAACGTGGGACGTTATATAGAAAGTTAACCTGCGCTAAGGAATAAGGATGCCACGTATAATTTGCAGAAGAACTATGGAATATTATTTATACAGTATGTTTACACTATTTTGTTTACAAGGATACCCACCTTTGCTAACGCGCCTGGTCCCTATGACACCTTGAGTTCTACTAGTTTCGCCCTGCTCTGACTTGGTTAAATATTTCCTTACTTTTTGTGGCCATCCAATACAGGTCTGATCATTTTTTACACTGTACTCGTTTACTCGCTAGCTCAATACGGAAAAAAAATGAAATCTTTGAGTTTTACGTCCCACAGTTATGCCGGTTAGGCTGGAGACGGTGATTATGAGAAATGAATGAAATGGTGGAATGAAGAAAGTGGGAGGAAACGGGAGAACCTCGAGAAAACCCATGCACACGGTGTTTGTCCACCACAAGGTTCACTTGGCGGGAGCAGGGTTTGAACCCGGGACTCCATGCACCAGAGGTGAACGCTCTACCACTGAGTCACCGCGGCCCCCGCTAGCTCAATACGGATCCAATCGTTCATGCACCCATCAGGTTCTTAGTTTCTTGACTGATCAGATACATTTCTTGTTTTTAATGGCCACATAACACAGGTTGTTTGGTGTTTGTTCCACTATAGCTTTTACTGCATATTTCTACGTGCTGTATTTTTACCCATAACGTTTGAGTCCTCATAAGGGAATCGGGGTTACTGTTGTATCGCCGCACTAGTTTTAGGAAATTTATAGGGTAAATTGCAGAATTTATGTAAGTTTGTGAGGAATAATGAATGAAAGTCAGGTAAGGGGAATAGTAAAAGTTAAGAAAGTGGTTGTATTTGCTGACTGTTTTTGATGTTGTAAGCGGCACTGTATGTGGATGCGGATGGACTATTTCGCGGAGAGGTACACTTGTTTTATTATACGGATCCATAGACTGTAAAATGCACAGAAAAATTTGGGCAAGTCTCTAATTTGCCCGTTTCATGTCGAGAACAGAACTCAACGAACCCCTGCGGGGCTTCTAACCCGTTCCTCCTCCTCCTACTACTACTTTTACTCCTACTCCTATTTCTACTACTACTTAGGCCTATATTATGGATCCGTATAGTAAAACTACACGCCTAATAACGTAATAACACGTAACGTAATGTAATCCAACCAAATATAATCGAATGCAGTACATTTTGGTACTTTTTCGATATTCAAATTGGTCCGGTGATACAGCAGTGATGCCGGGAATCGGCACCTATGAATCCATAAATCCAGCTCAGTTCTTGAAAACAATTTGTAAATTATTTGTAGTCAATTTCGTGCTGAATGAAATACAAAATGAGTTGTGTATATTCCCCTAAAATTGAACAGTACGTGTAAATATTGGATGATTTGAATAAATTTGCAAGAATTTAACAGAACTTAGCCTAGGTATTTTCAATTAAATTTAAACTTTAATTTATGTCAACTATTAATATCTACGTTTTATTGTCTTTTCTAACTTATATTCAGGAGAAAGACATTAAATTAAGGTAATATATCTTTACGATAATCAAGAAACAATAATTCGTAGCATACATTACAGAATTAACGAAACAGAAAAAAATATTGTTTGCTTTAAATCGGCATGTCACAGAATAAAACTTATTTCACAGATTACTACTAAAATTTTTCCAACGCAGAGGGAAAAAAGGGAATTTTGAAACAGCGTTACCATCTTGTACAGCAAAAAATTCTCAGCTTTTACAAAGTACCGAATATCTCGTTAAGTAATTCACTTATCGATCTCAAATAAACGTGACAATGCTCCTTTTGACATACTTATTTGCTCCGTGAATTTTAAACCATACTCTAATAGGAGCCTTTTCCAAGTTATTGCACTATTTCCAAACTCCACTTTTCTCTCTTCTGTTGTGGCAACATTGTTTAGCTGATCCTTCTAAACTTGAAGTCATCTTAAAGAGTTCTTCCCGGTATTTAATTTAATGTGGACAAATAGTTACTACTTCATTCCTTGCATGTGTTAAAGGCGTTTAAATTTGACACATGTTTAACGTTATTTCTCAAAAAGTATGCAACACTGATTTGCGAGTGTCATCTCTTTCGTCTTTGTTTTCATTGCTGATTCGAATTTTGAAATTAAATTTAGGTCATTCCATTTAAAAAATCATAACTTTATATTGGGTTGGCAACACTGTTCACCTGGTGATGTTACCCAATATATGGATAGATGTCCCCCTTCCTGTAGTTTCTTTGTGCAAACTTTCGCTTCTCTCTCTCTCTTAGTTCCTCTGTTATAATGGTGGGACATTATAAATGGTGCACCCGGTATATATATATATATATATATATATATATATATATATATATATATATATATATATATACACATATTATGTCCTAGTTTTGATTCCTTTATTCACTCCATTAGTTTCATGCAAATCGGAGTGTGACACTTGAAAAACCTTGCTTGTAAGTAAATGTGTACTTATATATGTGTGGTAATAATGAGCTGCAACAGAATTCAGGGAAATGTTTGACTGCTTCTTATATATAAAGTCAATGATATACAGTAATCAATGTCGACTATATATATGTTTTAATTGAATCAAACAATGATGTATTGGCTTCTTATGGCAGTAGATAATGTTCGGACAGTAGTAAACTCTTCAGTCACCGATTATTATCCAATTGCCTGATGAGTAAACTTTCATCAATTGTTATTTAGATAATGTATTAAATTGAATAATGTTAGAATAGAACATAGTCGCCACTTGCGAACAAGATATTTTTTCAAAACTAATTAGAATTAAATTATTTTTGATAAAATTGTTTACATCTTAATTTACTTGAATCAGTGTTTGTTGAACTAAATTTTAGTTTTTCTATTTCTAGCAATAGAACTATATCTAGGAATTTTATATGCAGTATCAGTATTCTTGTATGATTTTTTTAAAAATAGAAGTTTAATATAATACCGTATAATTAACTTTTTTAAAAAATTGTACTTTATGTATTTAGCAACTACAAAGGATCCCTCTAACAACGAAACTCCGTTTATTTCTCAAAGAGCACGTTTGTATAATGTAGTGACAAATATTGCATTCTAGGGATCAAACTGATAATTTGAAAACAAAAGTTGCTTCCTTATACCTTGGTAATCGGAACTCGTATTATGGTACATGCAGTGGCGTATTTACGTTTTTGATTCGGGAGGGGCTTTGCCTGGAAATGTGAAAATTCTGCAAGATATTTCATTTACTTTACTATACTAAGTAAGATTTCGGGGGGGCTTAAGCCCGGAAGCCACTCCCTAAATACGCCACTGGGTACATGTGAAAGCTATTTCAGCCATTTAGACAACTAATTTGATTTATTATTATTATTATTATTATTATTATTATTATTATTATTATTATTATATTTACATAGAGAAATGTTAGTTTTTATTTAGCAAAATACAATAGGCCTATTACACAGACTTGAAGATATATATATACAGAAAAAGGCTTCACATTTTCTGATTTAACAAAATGATCCTGTGTTGAATCAAAGCTATTCTCGTAATAAAATGTTAGAAAAGACAATATCAACAGAGTTAACTAAATACGCTACAAATAAGCATGCAGGTATGCACTGAAATAGTGTAACGTCACATCCTTCTTGTTGCCATGGTGATCGCCATTTTATTTTCTAAACAACAACTAGCCTAAATATCTAAAGAACCTATGTGCAAAACGAAAACAGTGATGAAATATTTCGGAACTGCAAACATTAGAGTGGAACAAATACTTATGTTTCTTTTCAAATATTTATAATGATTGAAACTGAAAAAAAAAGGCTAGAAAAAGTAATTAGAAAAGAAATATGTTAAATAATGTTACGTGCATGACAAGGATTGACACTGAAATTAGCGAGTTCACATGTTTTGTGAAATTTTCCCTCTAATGTATATTTGGAGAATTTCTAAATTTTTGAGGTTAAATTAAACCTTAAAGTGTACTCACCCTGTTCATAATCAGATATTAACTTTAAATAATTCCGGAAAATTTTTGATTCAGTAATATGAGTATGATATACAATTGCAAATTTGAAGAGGATTATTGTTTAACAGTTCTTTAAAATATATACTGAACCATTCATAATTGGATGTGTAATTATTGTACGTTTTCTAATTTTAAAAAAAGTTGATAGAGAATATAAGAAAAGATGTTACCTATATCCACTGATGGTCTGGGTTGAATATTTCTAAAAGCTTTTCTTTCTTTTGTCATGTATACTTAGAAATAGTATTGTGCATTCCCATTATAAACAGTAGACATTAGAGGTGTAAATGCCCCAATAGAATTAACATTATTCTAAAAGACTTGTTTTTTTTTTTTTTTTTTTAAATATCATAAATTTTTATACCTTTCTCTGTACCGACAGTTTGTCAATCTGCACGTTAGGAAGTTTATATTGCGTATCATTGCTTCCAGTGGTGTATTTACAATTTTGTTTCGAGAGGGGCTTTGCTAACTTTCTGGGCGGGAGGCTTTGCTTGAAAATGTGAAAATTCTGCAAGATATTTCATATACTTTACTATACTAAGTAATATTTCGGGGGGGTCTTAAGCCCGGAAGCCCCCCTAAATACGCCACTGATTGCTTCTTATGGTGGATTTCATGATAATTGTGCTTACATTAAATATTCAATTTCTACCTTATTACTTAGGGATGTGGAGCTTTTAGAAATAAGCTCTTTAGCTCCATTAGCTCCACGAGTTTGTATATATATATATATATATATATATATATATATATATACATGGTGATCACCATGGTAACGGGAGGGAAATGACGACATCACTGTTGCAGTCTATTATGGTTATTTGAAAATTCGTAAGCATTGTCGTTACTATAATGCAGCACTAGCGACATCTGCGACGTAAATAGCTTAGTAATTCGCCTATAGATGGCAATACTTACCTCTCATTTTAAGTCCTCATTGTCCTGACTTTCTTCTTGCAATGTTAATTGTTTTCTGTACAGCAGATAATTGTAAATGATTGTGTTTGTTCTAACTTACTGTTTGTCGCAACGAGTTGACATATGCAATGAAGGCAGTATTTTAAATTTATGCACTATGCTTAAACCTGCTCCTCACATTTTAATATTGTCCTCATCACGGAAAAAATTTCTGGTAGAAAGTGGTTGCACGTGTACCATATTATTAAATACTAGTATATGCACACAGGGCTGGAACAGGCCCGGTCATAGGCAATTTGGCGCCCCGTGCCATGGGATAATTTGCTACCCTCTTTCTGAGTGAGTGAGTTATTTTGAGTTTTACGTCCCGTTCAGCAGCGAGGCTATGAGACGTGAACTTACTGATTAACGTGGAATCCGAACCACATGAGCTCCCGCCTGGAATCCAGAAAGAACAAATCGTTCCTACTTTCTTCCATTTGGGCGAAATGACCTGCCGACCTGAGTCTCCTAGAATTATCCACAACAACGTTCAGTATCTATCAATAATGATCTACACAGAGCCAAAATGATAAGAGAGAGCGAGAAGCAGAATTTTTGGAACCGATTTAGCGTTCTAAGAATAGATACCAGCTTCCCTCTTAACTCTCCTTTAAACCGGAAGTGGGGGCAAGCAATTACCGTAACAACACAATTACATAGCAGGCATATGCCTATCATGCTCCCTCAGGTACATGGGAATGTGTCCAGTATGTTCCTTATGTACCTCTGACAGAGAAATCGCATGGATGACAAGTAATAGTCACTGTCTATGTCCGCACCTAGGCACATGCCTGACATGTAACTGGAGAATGTGCCTAGTATGTTCTAGGTATATTCCCCATGCCGTAAGCTTCAATGAACCACAAAATTACTCCCCCAAAATATGTTAAATCGCCTGTATGCGTAATGTGTTTACATTAATGTTAGTCTAAAAACGCTTTAAACAAGAAAAAATGTACCCCAGGGAAGGTGCGAACGAACAACCTTTGGATTACTAGCCGCGTGCTCTTCCAAATTGGCCACGGAGGCGATGAAAAGAACTTCCCTTGTAGAGGGATAATTGTTGAGGTCTTTTGAATTTCGCTAATCAGAGTGCTCCTTTAACCACTTATATTCGACGATAACCGTTTGGGATCAGACAAAATCCGCTGGCCATGTAATTTTATAACAAAATGACGAGTGTGTATTTACTTAATTTCTTGGTTCTTCTATATTCACTTTCATATGATCGGCGACAGTTGCCATCTAATAAAGTTGATGGGTTTGTTGCTTCTAGTATACAATCGCTTAGAAAAAGAAGCAACAAATGCATCAAATGTGGGAGATGAATTTAGAACACCTAAATGGCGCATGCCTAGCACATCTTGTGCTTTTAGGGTATCTGAAAGAGTATGTAGCTAAGATACGTACCTAGAACATGACAGATACATGTCCCATGTGACGACATAAAAACAAATGACTGTTAGAGTGCGAAACTGAGTCAGGTATATAAATGCTATATTTGTGGTACATAGTTTGCAAATATCAATTAGGTATAACAAGTACCTAAAACTGAACGTAGCTGAAGTACATACTTAGCACAAGAATATCATGTGTGCCAAGTGTCGGGTACCTAAAAAGTAGCTGGGACACCTAAATGGCACATGCCTAGCATACCTTGTGCTGTTAGGGTACTTCCGATTTTAAAGTTGGTAAATATGAAATCGGTAACAGACTGCGAGAAGAGGTTTCCAATAATCAATGATGTATCCCAAAACTATATTTCATCCAGCACTCCTGGATTCAATATTAATTTGGAAAATATACCATATAAACCAAACTCCTTTACGTGCTGTACACGTGACACAGTTACTTGTTTGCTTACTTAGGTTTGCTGATAACTTTTCATTATGTGAGGAAAAGTTATCAGTTAGCACACTATTTACTTACAGGGCTTTAGTTTTCTATCACTCTTAAAAAAATACTCGCTTTCTATTTTTACAAAAAAGAAAAAAAAAACTTTAATGGGTGTTTACTAGCTATAATTGAAGGTAAATACTGTAATTTTGTGATTTTTAATTGGAAAAAGTTTAATTATTATTTGTATTAATTTCCCCATCTCTTTGAGACTACCGTCTACCCTCTGAAACGTCGCAATTGAACCGCAGGTCGAACGCAAAGTTCGTGTCGAGGTCAACAAAGGCTTCCAGATAATCTATAATTACGCTTCGTAGATTAATTACTGGTGCTTCATAGATCATCTTCAGTCCCTGGGGTAATCAGAACCTCTCTTTCGCTCTTTTCAAAGGCATCCGGGCGACTAGAGGAAGAAGAAAGTGCGTTTTTAAAGGCGATGATACAACTACCATATACTCACACCTCTCTAACACAAAAGTATTTGTAAATTAAAATAGGATGCAAAGGAGACCCTGTGGCCAATTTTCAAAGTGATTTCTGCAGAATAAAGGATTAAGACCTATTTGTGTAAAACTGTTTACCACAGTTAATGAAAAGTTGAAGTTATTTTTAATTAGAAAAAAAATGTACGTATAAACGTAGGTTACATGCAACTCGTTCTTTTTGTACATAACGTACGACTAGGGAAAGGGCGGGCAAAGTGGCACACAAGTTACAAATGACGTAATATTGTCGGAACAAAACACACTAACAGAATGTTTTATACATGTTTGGAAAGCTTGGACCTTCTACCACATTATACAGCAAAACGGGAATAAAACACTTAAGCATGTAGACGAGATTTAATGTCGATATGCGAAAGTCCACTTTGCTCGCCTATATACGGGCAAACTGGAACGTACACGTATGTAGCGTAAAAATTGTTGTTTGTTGAGATAATGTTGCGAATTTAGTTCAGATATTAGTTGTGCAACTATTACCTTCGGTGTTTCAAATTTGTAAGATCTGTGTTTACAATACATTTTTGTAAGAAATGAAATAGAAAGTGAAAAAAAAAAATGCAAGCAGCTTTTGCATATAGGAAAAGGTGGTAGTATGGAACGGGGTTGGAAAATGGGGCACTTGCGAATGTCTGGATGTACTACTGCATTCTGTTGGTGGTGCTGTCATACTATTTAGAAGGATACCAGAAGCTCCTAGAAAGCATCGCGCGCCAGTTGGTTGAGAAGTGTTGTTCTAGGAAGACGACAGTAATTTGTGCACTAGTGAAAACTTTTGTAGAGGAAAATTGCAACACAAATATCCTTATTAACAGGTAAGTTGTAATAAATAATTCGTGTGTGTTTCTGTACTACATAGTGGTGAGTGAAGTGTAGTAGTAATGTGAATCCGATAATTTAATGCATAGGTTAGTGGTAGTGTGTTAAAATGTTATACACGTCAGGTGGTATTATGGAACACAGTAAGAACTGCCCCATATTAAAACATTTTCTTTTATTTCATAGGTTGCCACGCTGGTGTATGTCTGTAGATATGCCGAGGGCTAAGTTAGGACCAGCACCTAAGGGAGTTTAAGGAGATGGAAAAAGAAACAAGAAATCGAAAACAATGTCCGTAATAAATTCACCCAGCCAGAGCAATCATCTGATTCCAACGACTCAGATATGTCAATATCTTCAGACTACAGTTCTATCAATCGTAATTAAAGCTGAAACAGGAATAAGTGAAGCAGATGCTGAATTCATGTTTTGTGGCGTAAATTACAATAATTCAAAACTTGATGAAGTATGGATTCGGTGTGTAATGTGCTGCAGATGGACGCATGTGGAATGCTCTGCAGAGAAGTGTTTTCCAGTACAAAAAAAAAGTGTTTCACGAAAGACTGTGAATCGAGGGATATACAATAAAGTCTCCTTTGGAAAAATCACATATGAACACATCTCTTTTTTGTCCTGGAAAACACTTCTCCCTTTGATCTGTAGTTAAGTTCCATAAATATAGTTCCATAAGTATGCTACTTGCACTTGCATTGTGTTTCATTTCGTCCACTGCAAGCATTTGGTTACAAGTACTGTACATACGTTTATGTTTTAGTTACATATGTGATCTGTCCCATATTACTACCTCTTTCTGCAGGTTGTACATTTTGAAGCCTGTTTAATTTTTTATTGTATACTTCTGGTATTTTGCGATTTTCAAAGTGGAACTTTTCGTTTATAATACTCAGAGATATGACAATAGGACCTTACTTAAACAATGTAATGAAACTATCATATGAGTGAAAAAAAAGGAAGAAGTTAGCTCAACGGTTTAAAAAAAAGAATATATATATATATATAAAAAGATTTTTGACATTATTTTCTAGTGATAAAATATATGTGTACGTAAGTTAGATAACAAAAGAATTTTGGAATAAACAGTCACACTCATTGTGGACTAATGAGGTTCTCCGGCAGTCACGTAGCGTAAGAAGTAATTAAGTGAACAAACAAGGCTGTTGCGGAGAACCTCAGGGTTTGGCTGACGAAATTAATACAATATAAAAAGGTAAGGGAGAGGTCCAAGGATCATCTCGGAACAACCAACGGATCTCTCAGCAACCAACCAAGATCTGCAATAACATGGGTGGTAAACCAGCATACTTAATGTAAGTTGTATTTTTCATTTTCATAACTTGCTGTCATTCATATAAGGCTCTAAGCTGGACGAATGGTCTCCTGCGAGAGAACATAATCTAAATTTGTAATTGTAACATCTAATTCATGTAAAATAAAGTCTTGCTTGTTGAAAAAGGAAATTATTAATCTATTAATTATCATCTGACAGGCAAGAGATCACTAACTACCGCATTATTTTAACATGGCTCCCAGACGAAAGAATACAGCTGGGGCCCTATATTAAATGACAGCAGTTTTCTTTATACCAGACATAATTTTTTTCTTCCTTTTGGACGTTTTTTTCAATAGTGGTATAGTTTTTTCAGTGCATTTCCTATAATTTGTTTTCCTTTTTTTTGGTTCCCCAATATATTTTTGAGTGTATTCTAGTTCCCTATAATGCCAATTACACGTAGTCTTGCGCAAACTATGGACATAAACGGTCACGTAGTAGCCCCGCAGTCTTTGACGACTCTTCCTGCTACCTCCATTAACCTGCACGCTAACAGCACGACACCCCATTTTATAACCTCCGAACCCGTCGTTCATACTCCTTCCCATACAGTTTCACAACATTCAGCCTCTGTCACGTTAGGCTCCGCATCCGTTTCGGTTAACCCCAACTCTCTTACAATATTTGCGGGCACACCTTTAGAGAGGGCAGATTTGTTTCTAACCAATTTTGAACGCACAGCGAAAATATCTGGTTGGTCAGAAGATAGGATGAAACATATTTCTTCGTTGTGTCTAGCCGATGTACCGTTGTACTGGTACCAAACCACTGCCGGGTTAGACGCTTTGTCCTGGACAGAACTTAAAGACAAATTTTTAAAACAATTTGGTCCTAACAACTTACCTATATCAGCCACGGAAACATATAGGTCTAGAGTTCAGGAACCCTCGGAATCTCTCTTGCATTATTTATACGCCAAAAAATATTTGTCTACCCAACTAGAAAACCCGCCTAGCTTTAATGAATTTTTATTAGATGCTATTACAGGAATGCTGCCACATCATATAGTTGAATTTTCTCAAAAAACAATTCACAACTTTGAAGAGTTAATTACTCTAGCATCTACTAGGGAACGAGCCCATAGATTAGCACAGAGACGGTTGGCAAGCCTGCCTGCTGTTCCCAATATACCTCAGCCTTCTAACAGTATTTCCCAGGTGGCGAATGATTCACTTCAAAATATCATTACTCGCCTAGATGCCCTCCAACTACAAGTAAACACACATATGAATGCCCAGCCAGTACAGCACACTGTGGCATTTACGGAGGATGCACAGGCTAGTTCACTTAACCGCTCCTCCTATCCGAATTATAGCTGTTGTTCCGACAATTTTCGCAGGTCAAAACGGGCGTCCTTTCATCAATCCCCCAGTAGAGATAGCGACAAACAGCAGTCTAAAAATACGGCCACAGATCATCATTGTTGTTCTAATAAGCACAGGCAGTGCGCCTGTGATCAAAAGTCAGACGAGGCAATTAGAAGTCTGAGGACAAAATTTGTGCATGTCTGAGCAACCCACAAAATTCTAAATCGCAGCCCACGAACCAATCAAAACAGCAAAAACACTTTAAGAAAAAAACAACGGCCTTTCTCTAGAAATTCCAATAACCAATCAAGGGGTTTTTCCGCATCAACCAATTTTGCATCGATGTCCCCTCCACTCTACCCACATCCTTTCCCTGGGTACTACCCCTCACCCTATTTTTATCCCAATTCCTCCCCCCCTTCTGAAGTCCCTAGTCTACATTATGCTACCACTCCTCTGCCTTCCTTACCTTCCACGGACACTAGTTCAAAAAACGGGGAAAATTAGGGGGGACATGGACGCTCCACCCCCTGTCAATCGAGATACTCATATTGTATCACATGATATAACTAATACCACTTCACAAAGCGCTAATACGCACCAATTGCAACAGCTAGGGTTAGGAATGAACCCCAAACAACATTTACACACAAAATGTACATTACAGGTACCTCTAATCTTTCAGCGTAAGTTAACGTACATACAAGGGAAAATCTCAGGGAAAACACACTCTCTAATATTAGATACAGGCGCAGAATTAAATTTACTCCCCAGCCATTTAGTACCCCCTCAGGTAAAGCCTTTCCCACTAACTACAGTACTGAACGGCATATCTCGGTTACCTCTTACCCTCACCCATGCGGTGACATTAACGGTAAATATACAGGGTTACAATTTTTCAATACTTTTTCGCATAACGCCCTTACGTTCCTTTCCCATCATTTTGGGTAATCAATTCTTGAAAGAACATCTGGCACACTTAGATTATAACACTAGAACTTTGACATTAGAACATTTCGGTAAGAAACCCCCCACCCCTCCTCCCAACAGTAACGCACAGGTACATCTACTAACAAATGTTACAAGCAAGTTCTCCCGGAAACAAACATTTGTTTTTCACACTGCCAAAACGCAAATAATCCCGGCGCAAGGAGTAGGCATGCTCAAACTGCATATACCGTTACATTCAGACATTAAGCATTTTTATATTCATTCGCCAATTCATGAAAACTTTAAGGGATGCTACACGGTACACTCAGCAATATCAACTGATAGCCTTGCAATCCCTATTGTAAATTTATCTAATTATGACCAGACCTTCACACAGGGAACACCCATTCCGTTAGGTACAGTCCTTCCAGAGGATATACAGGAATCGAATGTGTTTTCAGTAACTCAGCTGTATGAACCAACCGAGAAACATGCAGAACAGAACCGAATAGAACGCATGGCCAAAATAAAAGACTATATTGATTTCACGAAATTCAATATAAATCCGGATCTTTCCCCTAGCCAAAAACAACAAATTTTGGATGTTTTGAAAAAAAGAGTAACAACATTTAAATGGTTTCCGACAGATTTCACAAAGATTAAGACTTTCAGTGTCTCGTTAGACTTAATTGACCGACAACCGTTTGTCAATCGTCAATACACCATTCCACATAGGCTGCGCCCTACACTGAAAGAAAAGATTTTGCAATTTTTAGAACAAGGTATCATACAGCCCTCCTCGTCCCAGTATAGGAATAACATCTTAGCTATAGTGAAACCGAACTCAAAAGGAGACCTTCGTGTTGTACTTGATTTACGCACGTTATCTGGGAAATGCCACACCATAGCTGATGCTATTCAACCAATACAGGAAGTATTGGATTCAATGGCAGAAGCCAAGTGGATCATACATCTTGATTTATCTCAGTCGTTTTTCCAGTGTCCCCTTGCAGAAGAAGACCGCCCTAGTACAGCTTTTTCAGTTCGTGACTTAGATTTACCACATTCACAGTACGAACTATGCGTACTGCCACAAGGCCACAAGAACCCTACTATCAATTTACAACGTATTTTACGTACTATTTACCGTGACATTCCCGCCAAAAACTTTTCTTTGTATGTAGACGACTTTTACATTTATTCCTCTTCATACTCACATTTGCTAAAAATTTTTGACAGTCTTAGAGCTAGCAGAAAAACTCTCATTGCTGTTTAATATAGATAAATCAGAATTCGGAGTAACATCGGTAAAATGTCTTGGACACATTGTTTCTCACGGTTCTTTGAAACCTGATCCGGCCAAAATAGACGCTATCACTAAACTACCCAAGCCCACAACAATCAAAAAGTTACGCGGATGGCTTGCTAGTGTTAATTTTTACAGGAACCACATCCCTTTCATCTCCCAAAAACTTGAGCCCCTGTACAAGGCCCTCCGGGGGAACCCAAGAAAGCTACAATGGACCCCTGAGATGGAAAAGGAATTTGAAAACATGAGGCAACTTTTAGTTAACCCACCTGTACTACAGCTTTACAGCGTAGAAAACACAGAACACATGGTAATGTGCGATTCGTCCACAGATGGCGTTGGTGCCTGTTTGTTTCAGAGAAAGATAGGAGAAAAAGACTATCATGCGGTATGTTATATATCGGCAAGACACCCACAACGCATTCGACTACTCCCTATTCATAATTTGGAATTATTTGCCATATTCTTTGCACTAACAAAATTAAAGAAATATTTATTAGGCCACCACTTCACTTTAGTAACAGACAATAAATCGTTACTGGCACTAAAATCCACCACACAATTGACGCCAAAAATTTTACGGTGGTTGGAACAGATTAACCAGTATGATTTTACATTGCTCCACGTGCGCTCTGCCCAGAATCCGGTCAGTGATATGTTAAGTAGGAATCCATTACCTTTCGATGAAACAGATTTACAGCTATTAGACGCGGACGTGCATCCCTATCATCTGTTAGCCTTAGACACAAAAACAGACATAGCTCAACTGCAACGTAATGACCCATATTTTTCAAAAATTATCACCGCACTCATTACTGAAGACAGGAAAAACAAACATTACGAGACTTGGAATAAACAATACTTTTTCCAGAAAAACCTATTGTATCGCAAAATGTATTCCCCGACCCAGCCGCGCACTTTACTTTGTGTACCCAAAATTTTGCGTAATACTATTTTTGATGAATTTCACAACAACGCGTTGATTCATCCTGGGTATCTGAAGCTATATTATCTCATTCGCAACAAATATTACATTCCTAACTTAAAAAACTGGCTTCACAATAAATTACAGTCCTGTTTGGATTGTGGATACTTCAAACGCAACTACTAGAAAGTAGTTGATCACGTGCAAAGATTGCCCTTCACTAATCTCTTCTCCACATGGCAAATAGATATTTGTGGTAAATTATTGCCATCAGAAGGAGATGAATTTACCCATTTCCATGTGGCTACTGACCTACATTCATCATACACAGTAACCAAACCAATAAAGACGCCTACCTCAGATGCTTTTATTGAATTCATTACGCATGAACTAATTATTCCTTTCGGTATCATGGAAATTATTTATACCGATCAACAATCTACACATACCAGTACAAAAACAAAAGCGTTTCTAGAGTCTATGGGGATTAAAATTAAGTACGCACTACCAGGCGCCCATAAAACAATTGGCCAAGTCGAGTCTCGCATAGCGAACTTACAAACAGTTCTCAAATTTTTAACAAGAGATAACCAGCGACAGTGGCCAAACTTCTTAAAAAGGGCCACAGCGACCATAAATCACAGCCCGCTGACGGCCTATGGAGTGTCACCTTTTTACATCTTATTTGGACGTGAACCACGCTTTCCTTTGCAAAATATTCTTCCTACCATTGAACCACCCACGGATGTTGCGGATAGATTAGCCATGCTGAATGAGTTTCGTGATCTATTGGAATATAGAAAGGAACAAGCCTTTCAACGTTTGAAAGAAAAAAATGAGACAAATCAGGCTCCCACGGAGTTTCTTCCTGGATCTCAAGTCCTCGTCAAAAGATTAGCAACGCGTAGAGAAGAATGTGGTCCCCTTCGGTCACTTTACAACGGGCCATATAGATTATTAAACAAGCTTGACTCAAACACGTATCAACTTGACATGGACGGTAAAATAGTAAATATAACGAAAAATAGATTAAAGTTATTCATTCCGGATACAGCGAGCAATCCTAAATTTTTTACCAAATACAAACAATTCCTTAATTCGCATCGGTGATCAAATAAACTAACATCACGGAAATTTAAAATACTGGCACTTCATTTAAGTTACCGCCTTCGTCTCTCACTTAAATAATAAAACCATCGATATACAACAAATATTTTTTTCTCTGTGAATATACAAGTTCCTATACTGCGCAAATAAGACGGATATATATATGAAAATTTTACAAAACTAAATTTTTATTTATACTTACCAACCCTTATTTCACCAGCCCGGTACGTCCAAAAGTACAAACTTTTTAAGCCTCACACACACAATTTTTTAATACACATCATCTTCTATAATTAAAAACCCTTTCTCACTAACATTCACATCACATCGTTTGCACCACTTATTCACATAGCACCAACATAGTCAACCCTTCCCTATTCCAACTGATACTAATTGTACACGTCTGTTAATAGCATAAACAAATTCCTTTGGATCTGAAACAGCCAATCACAGCGCGAGAAAAGTTTCACTTTTGAAATCAGCACCCTCAAGGTGGATTAACAACGGCACACGTGTTCAATTACTCACACAGACACATTCCTTTAATGAGGAGAAAGTTTGCATTTTTCCACAAAAATACCCAAACAGGAAATAAAGGATTTATTTTTGGTTCAATATACTGTTAGCTTTCAACGTCTGATCTTTTCACAAGCGCGAGTACCAATAAAATATAACACAATTCTTTTAGTTAATAATGCCTTATTTTGTAAATAAATGCTCACTACGGATTTTTTCTTTTTACAGATTTATAGTAATTTCTGGCCTCATATCCCCATCCCAAACACAATCCCTCAAACCAGAAGGGGTAGAAATTACAATTGGGGGGCAATTTCGTGCAATTCCACAGGCCATTATGTATAGTACAATGGTACCTTTAATATATTCCTTCCAAATTCCTATCCTGGAGAGTAGCTCTATAACGTTAGAGTGTACACCAGCAAATGAGTCCCGTTACTGTTTGCCATTGCTAACCCTTATCCAATCTGCAAATAACTTTTCTCAGGACCTCATGCAGGCAACGTATAACTCTAAATTCGGGTTTTTGCCTAAGAATACAAAAAAGTGTGCCCTGCTCCCCTTCCTGGGATCCTTTCTCAACTGGGCGACCGGAGTGGCAACGGAAGATGAGATAACACATTTTCAATCACATGAAAATGAATTAAAACAACACATTCACATACTAGAACAAAAAGAATTAACGGTTCATTCGGAATTACACAATATGTCGGTACTCGTTTCCCGACTAGCCAAAGAAACAAAAGACAGTTTTGCGGATGTTCAAACTGCTTTCAAGAGGATTATTCAAGATGAGCGGCAGATACAAGAAACATTGCTTTCATATAAACGGCAATTAACATCCTTTATACAACTTTACTTCAATCTTCATTCTCTATTGTTGAACAAAATACACCAACTTTTAGAAATGTCAATTTTCAACGACGTATATTTAGCATGTAACGAAAACAGAATACCTAGCACCTTGGTTACTCATAGTATGTTAGAAAAGGACCTAACACGCTTAAACTTACAGTTACTAAAAAAAGGCATGCAAATTCACCCCTTACTTTCAGCGCATACGGCTTATAAGATGCCCATAGTTAACTGTAAGGTTACTCCTTCTACTGTATACATGAAGGTTACGATACCGATTATTCCGGTCAATACCAAATACTCGTTACATAAATTACTCAAATATCCTATTCGTCTCAACGATGAAACATGCAGTTTACAGACCGACATTCAATACGTACTCTTTAATAATACACATACTATTCTACTCCCCAATGATGCAATCCAACACTGCGCAATCTCTGAAAAGCCATTTCTCTGTAAAATACCAGCAATTAATCACAATGCCTCCCCCTTTTCCCTCTGTTTACAGCATTTACGTTTCCCAAAAGTCACAGGCCTGTATAAAACGGTATGCCCTTTTTCTTGCACCACAAATCACTCGTTAACCATTACACCACTAAGCAATACCGAATTTGTTCTCACTAATGCTCCCCTTTATTTACCGTATCCCCAGAGGGACATAAGATGGAACTCCATGTTTCACACACGCGCACCATTAAAGTGACTTTACCATGTGAACACAAGTTAG